>NW_027466916.1:1692500-2215000 GCF_046128005.1 Genypterus blacodes
ACTCAGAGATGTGACATACAGAATACACTCGAAGCTATGGGGACTCGACACTATGGGGACTCGACACTATGGGGACTCGACGCTATGGGGACTCGACGCTATGGGGACTTGGCGCTCTGGGGACTCGAGCAGCTCCACTCTACCTGAAGCTTTGCGTGACTATTATCCCTTTGAGTTTGCGACTTCTTCTGGGCTACAGTATCTTTGGTGTTATGGGTGTTAGAAGGGGGAGGAGCTTCTGCAGAGCATCTCACCCTCAACGGATTTGGCCATTTGATTGATTTTGCCTCCTAATGACGACCAAAACAATCCTGTAAATCCTGTATGTTTATGTTTTCTAGGCCCAAATCCAGTAATTTAGTTCATTTAGTTCATTCCTGCTTTGGGACTTTGTTCATTTTTCATTAGTTAGTAGACAAATCCCTGAACCATGACTCCTCTGCTGCATGTTGTAAAAAGAAAGAGGCGGTACATGCGTGTGTTTATATCCTCACACAGCGTCCGTGTGCTGATCTCTCTGTTTTAGAGTTCCTCCATGTGTTTGTTAGATTTGTACCTCGGAGGTTTGTTGTCTCGTAAGCGTCGGGTGAAGCTGAAGCTGAAGATGGAGGTGAAGGTTTCTTGAATGTGACCCCATGGTTGGTTCATTATCCCGTCTCTTTGCTGTGCCTTGAAGAAACTCTCCCTTTGTCATGTGACAATCCAGCATGGCCTGAAATATGCTGCATGGACTGAGAGCCGTCAGAGGACAAACACCTGCTGGGACGACCCGGAGATGAGAGCTCTTCATTTTGTCTTTTCAGAGGTTGGATCGTCTCCTCCTCCTCGTCGTCTCCTCGTCGTCTCCTCATCGTCTCCTCGTCGTCTCTCTGGTCTCTTGTCGACTGGTTTCATATTGTGACTCGATGTGCCTTGTGGTTGATTTAATCTGGTTCCTCTTCACGTCTCAGCTGCCGTGTTCTCTTATTATGTATGATGTGTTGGCTCTCAAGCTCTCTGCACACGATAAACATCTCTCTGAAAGCCGTTTATTCAGCGTCGTTCCCCTCCGACATGTGGTTCCTCTGCATGATTTGCATTTTCTGTCCCGAGCTCCGTCTCCTCTCAGGACGCTGGGAATGTGTCACTACACAGGATGGGCTTTAAATTTCAGTTCATATTTCTTTACTACAGTTTTCTGGCTTGTAGGACTTTCTGCTTTAACACTGAAGGAGCACTAGTTAGATTCCATACCTCTGCCAAGGAAACATGTCACTTTCTTATAATACACTGACAAATAATTACAATAACTCCACTAAACTGCTTAATTTATCATGAATCATGGACCAAATTGCAACTATTGATACTAAATATGCTTAACGCATTCCATGAAGTTTCATCAAAATCCATTCACACACACACACACACACACGTACACAGACAGACAGATTTCTTCAGCTTCAATGTTTCAGAGTCAGGAGGTATAAATCCATTTTAAGAGCAGATGAGGGAACATTTGAAGGTCTCAGGCTGTGGTTTTCTCCTGCAGCAGGTTCTTCCACAGATCCTTTGAAATATATTAAATTAAACTTATTAGTGGTATTCTTAGATGACCAAAACTAATGAAATAATGAAAACACCGCCGCCGTGGGCTCGGCCTTTCCTCCTCCTCTGTTTGTAACCACATTACTTTTCCAGACTTGTCCTTTGCTGTGTGTGTGTGTGTGTGTGTGTGTGTGTGTGTGTGTGCGTGTGCGTGTGTGTGTGTTATGAAAATTGTGTCGCTGGTGAATAAGGGCAAATGTTCATCCAGGGCCTGGAACAGAAAGTGTGTCAAAGCGGGATTTCATTTCTGGGAGGTTGAAGTTATGAGCTCGACCTCCTTCAGACTGAAGACTTTTCATCTGTAAAACGTGAAGTGCTGTGATCTCAAATTAAAAAAAGAATTCAGCTCAATCCTCTCATCTTGTGCCGTGAACTCCTTCATCCTTCGTCAGACCTCGGCGATGGTTTGAGGCCGCGGATGAACGCCGACGCTCAGCTCAGCAGCCCAACCATCGGGACAAACCAGCAGCCAGAACATAAAGCTGATAGATAGAAGATAACACTGGAACGTTGCTGACATTTCCCCCCCCAGTCACCAGCTGAGAGGAGGCTGTTCAGTGAAAGGTGAATTCCTCTGGGAACGTCGCACATCCCTCACATTTAAAAATAGAAATGTAAAACCTAGAAATAGAAAACGTCTCTATACCTCCTGCAGGAAGCGGATTGTCAGACGGAAATGTGTTTTCCTGTTTGTTAGGTTTGTCAGGTGAGACTGAAGAATTACCTTTATGGAGGACAACACCTTCCTTTTCATGTTGTCTGTTACTTGAGGATGTGTGAGTGTAGCATTCCCAGTCTCTCTCCTCTGCCGTCCCTGACCTTTGCCCTCACGTGGCCGTTATTCAATCCCTCCATCACCTTTGTCACGTGTGAGCCAGAGGAGCGAGATAATACACTGACACACACCACGAAGCAACCCATTAACATTACTATAACCCAAAACAAAACACACGCGACTCCCGGGGCCGTCGTGTAACAGTTGCCATGACGACAACCCCCCCCCCCTCTTTCCTCTCCAAAACACATTGCAGACTTTCTAAAAATAATGTGTGTTGTCTTCTTTTTCTCTCTTCCCCCCCTCGCAGACTCTCCAGACGAGTTGAGATCCAGGGCTCGCATCTGAGAGACGCTGAGCTGATCCGAGGCTCGGGGGAAATAAAGACACACACGCTGAATTTCATTTTCACTCAGTGTGGCTTATTGAATCTGGCTGTTACATAACCGACGATTGGCTGACATGAGAGAGGGAGCCAGGGCGGTCTGCGTGATGAGTACAGAGCACGGATGGCACCCTTAGCAATCATACATCAGTTTGTGCTCGAAACGATCACCTCGTCCCTCCATTACTGCTGCTTCACCTCACTTACTAAAGCAGAATGAAGGCGAATTTCAGAAGATTATAGGGGAAGCAAACAGCCTGGATGTGACATTGTGCCGTTGCATGAGCGAGTGGGCTGATGCGCCTGAAGTCGCCCTCGCCTCTGTTGCCGAGGGCGATGAGCCGTGTTCAGCGCTCGGCTGTTATGTAATGTTAGCGAAGGGAAGTAAATCAGGCGTCACGTGGCGGACGAGCTGACCGTCACGGCACAACAACACGAGGCTGTGACAAAAACAATAACAGAGCTCCACAGAATATCACTTTATTGAAGCGCACATCATGTTGAAACAGTGTGTCTGAGAGTGTGTGTGTGTGTGTGTGTGTGTGTGTGTGTGTGTGTGTGTGTCCTTGCATTAAATCTCAAAATGGGTGTTATTTTTTGGTTGAAAGGTAACAATAGGTCATCGGTGTTGAGCAGCAGCTAAGATGATGAGGTAGACACAGAGCAGCATGTTCACGCCACAACAGGCTCCATACGTCTGCTAAGGAACAACGACGACAGCGAGCGAAGTGACAGCGGAGACGAGCTGCGTCGGGCTCAGCAAAGACACAAAGAAATACACAACAAACACTACAACGTTTACATCTGGAGAATACAGACTGACAACGCAGCGAAATAACATTTCCATAAAAAACTAAAAGCTTTAGAACGCCCTGTTACCATATAATAGATAATATCTCCAATAACATTGAATTGGTAATATTCTGCCGCTTGGACAGACACAGATACTCACGGCTCAGATACGACACGTCCACGTCTTAGGATATAAAAATAGTCTTTATACATGTAAACACTGGCTAAAGCGAGAGTAACCCAAAGTACCAGCAGCTTGGATTAACAGTTGTGTGGTGTTGTTATCAAATACTTGGCGTAGTTGTTGCTAAGTTACTTGGCTTTACGACTGTGAATGTAAATAGCTATTGAAGGTAAAACACACGCACAGTGAAACACCGAGAGGGAAAAATCACCATGGTGTTCGATTTCACCTCCGGCAGTTTGGATTTTCCCGCCTAAAAGCACCGCGTCAGCGCCTCTTAACACGACAACACCGTAGCACAGAAACAAACACCACTTTCCACGAACGAAAGCCAAGGAGCAAAGATGTTAACGCGTGTTTGTCGGAGACGCCCTTTGCTCTAAAGGTAACAGTCTATCATGAAAGTATAACAGTCAGCTGGCGCCTCGCAACGCGCCGTAACAGTCGTAGATGGTCGAGGAAAGCTATCACGCGGTAACAGTTCTCGTCAGTAGCTATTTGTTTTGGATTTGAACTATCAGTAGCTTTAAAGTTATTATAAAGTTTAGTAGTTTGGGATGTGCGGTTCGCCCAAATCCATTAAAACGGTGTCGTGTAAGATTAACTTCCTTTTAAAATCACTTTGCTTTGTTTAAAATCTTGTAACAGTAATTTCCTGTAGCACCACCGCCACCTGCAGGTGACGGTGATGATCACAGTCTGATATCTGAAATCATCAGTTTTAAGATATACGTCACATAAAAAACCACGACAGTCACCGTTATCATTAGAGCAGATACATCGAAGCCGTTATGTACAAAGCCACTTCAACGCGTGATGCTTCTTCTTAATGCCAGAACCTCAGAGTTTGAAGTAGCCGCGGACCCTCAGGAGCCCGACGGCTACAAACCTCCAATAAAACCCTGCAATCACCGGTCGACGCTACACGATGCATCCCCAACGCACAGCAGCCAAAGCCGCAACGCTGCCAGTTACACAACCTTTTTTTTTTCTCCATGGCAACCTTGATGAGCGATCTGTCAGCACCCCCCGCCGTGCGCCTCAGTCTGCCTTGTTGTCCTCGCCGTTCTTGGCCCACCCTTGGCTCATGGCGGCCACCACGATGCTGTACATGTTGAGCCAGGCCTGACGCAGCGGCGCCGTGTAGGCCGGGCCCAGACTACACTGCAGCATGTAGAGGAGAGACTCGCCCACCACCTAGGATCATCCAAAACAAACACACACACGTTACCGCATGCCGCTTCATACATATGCATGAGTTACACAATTAGGAAGTGGAACGTACAGCAAACGACTGTGTGCTGACTCCCACCGCCTGATGCTTCCTGCCCAGGTTCAGCAGGAAGTCCTGCAAGGTGTGAAGGTCGTCAAGGTGGCTCACTGCTGCATCGATTACCAGCATCACCTGCACAAGCACACACACACACACGAAAACTGTTTCAAAGTGCACATAAAGAGCAGTGTATGCTTGTAGCGGTTGCCGCGGTTGCCGCGGTTGCCAGTGCTCACCTTGGTGACATGCTCCAGGAACACGGGGCTGGACAGGCAGTCTTGTGTGGAGCCACAGTTTGTGCTGTAGTGGAAAAGGCTGAGGAGCGCCGGGTCCAGCTCAAACAGCCTGGCACACACACAAACACACACAGACACACACGCGCTGTTCCATATGTATACACACACACGGCACGGATGGCCAAACAAAGGCACAAATTTCAATCTGGAAACTGCACGTCTACAAATCTCCCCGTCTAGCGCCTGATTTATTGACGGCTGTCTCAAAGTAAATTGTGGATCATTGCAGGCTGTCGCCAAGCAACAAGTCAAGCCTCCAGTCCCTGCATGGTGAAAGTGCACCATGGAGGAGCTGCTTTGATTTCCTCTCCATACCTGAGCTCAAACGCTGCCGTTGCAGCACAGAAATACAAATCCAAGCTACTCTGTTTAAACTTTGGTTAAATCCCTGTCAGACCAGTTTAGATGAATGTTTATCTGCTCAGACTGAGCCTTTAGTCCGGCTGTGTTGTGCTAATGTGACAGGATATTACCTGGAAAACATGATGACACCATGAGGAACTTTGTTCTTGCCCAGGCTCTCCCAGCTGCCTCGTATCAGCTCCTTCTCTTTCCCCGACAGCATCTCCATCCTGCAGCAGGCTTGTGAGCGCGACTGGAGTTCTTCTGGTGGGGGACGAACGCACAACAACTCCTCTACTGGAGAGGGAGGCTGAGCCTGACAGAAGCCATAACACTGGAGCCAATACCAGGATGAAACTTGGAAAACAAGAGAGGAGCGTCAGGTGAGCGGGAACACATGGATGCAGGAGGTCACACAAACACACACACACTTTACCTTGCAGACGTCGGTCTTCTCTCGGAACTTCTTCTCTTCTGAAGGGTCTGTGTGTGTGAGAGTTGGTGTGAGTGTGTGAGCAGCCTTTGCCTGACACTGGTGCACCTGCTCACTCGCTCTCTCTCTCTCTTTCTGCCTGTCCGCGGTGCAGTCAGAGAGACAAGTTCTTCCACGCTCTTCTTATCTGTCACAATGGCTTCTATCTCTCTCTCTCCCCCTCCCCGTTTGCCTCTTGATACACTCTCTCTCACTCTCTCTCTCTCTCTCTCTCTCTCTCTCTCTCTCTCACTCTCTCTCTCTCTCTCTCTCTCTCTCTCTCTCTCTCTCCAGCACTGGGAATATTATTCATGCCACTGAAGGAGAGAAAGAGTGATCTCTCTCTCTCTCCCTCTCTCTCTCTCTCTCCCTCTCTCTCTCTCTCTCTCTCTCTCTTGCTCCAGCGAGCCACAGCTCCTCCTGCAGGTGAACCTCGGCTAGAGACACAAACGAGGACGCCAGGACTCCACATGAAGATACGCTGAAGTATACGCTCACACACGCACACACACACACACAAACACACACACACACACACACACACACACACACACACACACACACACACATATATACACACTCAGCAGGGATCCACCTACTGGATTGTGCGTGACAGCTAAAACTGAAACACAGGAGTAAATATAAACATTGTGTACGGTGTAATTGCTGGTGTGTGTACAGGCAGGTTAAGGCCTTTATTATCTATTCTGGGACCGTCGTCTTCTGCTGCCTACATGTAGGAACCCATGAATTTAGCAGAATTAAATGCGTGGGGATTTTAATACCGTGTACAAGCTGGAATAATAAGAGAGGCTGAGAGTGAAATTATATTGTTTATCTGCTGAGGAGGGCCACTCCTCAAACAGCCTGATCATCACACTCACAGCCTCTCATCGCTGCTGCTCTCAGCCTCCGCATGTCAACACAGTTTAGCCTAATAGATGATACACACACGCACACACACACACGCACACACACACCGCTGAGCTCATCCGTGCAGGACCGTGCTCAGATATCACGTTTGCTTGTTTTCAGGGAATAGGAGGCGCTGCAGTGCGTCGATCTCTCCAGAGGCTACAAAAGCAACGCGGGGAGGGATACACGGTTCCCATGACAACCTGACTAGATGGAGCCCTTGAAGCTTCATCATGTGATGATTGAGATCTCAAGGAAGGGAGTGATTATTTATTAACCTACAAGTGCTTCTTTTTAACCTCTCAACTCCCAAACGAATCCGTCAGCTGGTCCTGCAGTGTGTGTGTGTGTGTGTGTGTGTGTGTGTCGGCTGCACAGGCACGGAGGTCTGGACTTCACTATATGACACATTAACCTACATATGCAGCTGCGTGCACTGGGTTGCACTCTTTTGATTTTGATAACATACATTTTCATGCGCTGCCCGTGTGGTTTGTCGTGCGGTCGTCTGGCTGCCTGGGCTCAAAGCTCCCAGCCGAGTCCGGCGTAGGGAGAGCGTTTGATGTGGGTCGCCGGGGCCGCTGACATGCTCTTTATGAACGCACATGTACAACTGAGGCCTGTTTGTTTAGGAGGCAGCGTGGCCGTGCAAATAGCTGCCGAGACCAAAGCGGCACCAGGGGAAATGTCAGTTTCAGATGTTTCCTGTCCTTGTGGGACCCTGCGACTTAACATGAGTGAATAAAACATCAGCTGCTGTTTGAGTAGAATTTAATATGAATGAGGGAGACACAGATTCATATTGCAGACACACTGGCTTTCTCTTTTTGTTTTTCCAAGTGTTTTTCCCGGTAACCAAGAGTTCATCATCCCCTAAATTACAGCGTTCATATTCCTAAGCTGAGTTGTTGTTATAAAAAGAGCAAAGTGGTTCTATTATTTCCAGTATCATCTGTTTTCGACATATCAGGCTGGAATATAAAGCCTATGAAAATTAATTGCTTATAAACGTGCACGGTTGTGTTCTCTTTGATGTGTAAAGCTCAGTGTAAAGCGTCCAAGGCTCTGTAGCGCTGTGATTCATCAGTGGAAGTATTGATATTTAGCACTGACGTGATCCATTTGCGAGGACGCCGTTGTTTTCACTCAGTGCGGCTACGGCCTTTTTGATCGTGCGGCGTTCCTTCCCGCTCGGACTTCACGCTCTTCTCCTCCACATCTTCAATTTTCTTCCCCGTCGTCTGCGTTTTCTTCCCTAAAGCAGACATGTCGGGTTAGAGGACGGCTATAGTGTAATTACGTCGAACTTGAACTTGGCTGGGAGTGTTTGTTCTTTTCTAACCAGAGGAGGCCAGAGGGCATGCTGGGGGAATTATGTAATGTAATATTATGACCAAACCACATAAAGTCCTTGGCTCTCCGGCGACGGGGCTATTCATAATTTTTCCGGACACAGTGGGATCACACAGTGCGTGAACAGAAACTCTCTATAAATTCCTGGCCGTGCATACCTCTGCTCCATGCTCTGAGAGTCGCTCTCAGCGCTGCGGTCGCTCGCGTTCGCATCGCCGTCGCCGGATCTGGACGAGGCCGACGCGCCGTCATCCGCCTCTCCGGTCGCTTCCACGAAACCTTCGTTTAATCCGGCGTCCTTCAGCTTGTTTCTGTACATCTGCTCTGCCTGCGCCTTTGCACTTCTCTAGGGGATTTTAAATGAAAGGTCAAAGGTTACACCGCTGGTCCATGTATGTATGTAACGTTTCTGCTTTACGGTGACACTTACCTGTTTCACCTGTTCAAACAAATAGGGCCGCTCACTAACTCGGGCCTTCATGTCTCGTAGCTCCCTCCTGTAGTCTCTGGACCTTCGCTGGTCGGCCTCCCTGTGTGTCAGAGAGGATTGTGGCTTGACTGATGGTGGCTAACGTGTGTGTGTGTGTGTGTGTGTGTGTGTGTGTGTGTGTGTGTGTGTGTGTGTGTGTGACGCTCAGCCTGACGGGACCAAAACTCACCTGTGATGCTGCAGTTTCTCAGCGTACTGTTGTTTCAAGCTGCTGCTCGGGTCCAGCAGCTTAGCGTGGACGGCGATGTTCTTCTTCATGGCCTGGGATCTCATTTGTTGCTTCCTCATCCAGTCTGCGCTCTGTTGCTCCTTGCTCTCTCGCAGCTCCATTGACCTTCTACAAAAAGAGAAAGAAATACTGCCTGTAGATCCAGCAGCTCTCGGTTCATAGAAACATCTGAGATCTGCTGTGACGTCGGCGTGATCCTGCTCACCTGATGGCCGTGCAGCGTTGCCTCGCAGCGTCTGTGATGTAAACAGGGAGTGTGTCTGCAGATAACGACGTCAAGGCCCCTAACGACCGGCTTCTGCTGAGGTGATGACTAACTTTAGGTTCCTGCTGAGGAGAAAGCAAAGAGCTGTTGACATAACGAACTCAACAGTGTGAGGTCTTGAGGTGAAGCTTGTGGTCTGACCTGTGAGGGTTCAGGACTGATCCCTCGCTGCCTGGGAGGGAGAGCTGAGGTCCGCAGGCAGAAGGGCCGACACTTTGTCCCGTCTTTCCTCTCTGCACTTTGCCTCAGTGCTGCTGTCTGGAAGGTCTTGTGCAGCTTGCTGAAATCAGGCACCCGCTGGAGGATCTTTGGCTGGAAACTCGGCTTCTCGTCCAGGAACCCCAGCATTTCCTTCTTGGTTCGCTCGGCGATGCGATGTTTAGAGGAGGTGCCTGACTCAGTGCGACTCCGGTGTTGCACTGTAGCAGTTCTTCTCCGTGTCTCCTCTGGCTTTAGATGTGTGTCCTGGTCTACACAAAGTCAGGAAAAGTAGCAGCTGTGACCTATACTGTATATCATGGAAGCATTACTGCGCATGTGTATGACATCACAAGATTTACTTCCAAAGTTGTTTTGGACCCACCTTTCAGCTCAGAACCTGCTGGGTCCTTCACTAGGCGCTGGGGTCGCCTCCTCTCAGTCACATTCTGGGCTTTCTGATCCTGTGAGGCTCGGTTTAACATCGCTACCAGTTTCTCCCGTTTCTCTTTCTCTCTCTGGTTGAAGCTGAAGGGTTTCTGCATGGAGAGCAGGAAGTCCTTCCTCTGCTCCAGGCCCTGCTTCCTCTCCTTCTCTCTCAGCTCCATCATCTCCTGATAGCGGGGCAGACTCACATGGTCGGGAACAGGAGGAGCGCAGAACTGTTTCTGGCACTCGGCCTCGGCCTCCTGCTCCAGCTGTGCCGTCCTGGACATCCTGACAGAGCAGCGGTCCAGGTTCTTGGAGGACATCCAGACTGGAGATGAGCTGGATCTCTCTGGTTGTTTGAGTTTATGTGAAATCACCGTGTCTGAGGTCAGAGCAGATGTCCTCACATCTCCATCTCTTTGAACAAAAAATAACAATATTTGTCTTCACGAGGAAATTAATACACGCTGACGTTTAACATCACAAATCCAGATGTAAGTGGGGAGACATGTTTTATTGAAGATTTATTTGAAATTACCTTTTAATTAAAGCAGATTTCACTGCACCCTTGGTCTGGCCGTCTGTCTGTCTTTGATCCCTGGGCTGTGTGAACGTGGAGAGGAGGGCGTTCTGCTGGATCCTCCTCTGCAGCTCCTCTCTCTGCCTCCTCTCCGTCTCCTGCAGCTGGCGGCTGACAGCTTCTCTCAGATCCTGGAGCTGCTGCTGGTACATTTGCTCTGATCTGAGTGTGTCCTGCAGGAAGGTAGCCAGCTCGTATGGGTTCCTCCGCTGTGGCATACTAACACACTCACCAACCAAACAGCTTCAGAAGAACCAAGAGATCAACACAATGATCAGGAATCATTTAGTTTAGGTTCCTATTAGTCTAAAATGCATAATTTGAGAGGTCGAAATTGTATCTTTGTTAACTTTGGCGATGTCACTATTATTTTGTTTCACTGTTATTTTGTGTTTTCTAATTACACATCTATAGGAAAGTTATCTTGTTGTGGTTGGACTGGTGGTGCGTTTACGGTAAAGAGGAAACCAACGTTGTCCCACTTCCATCCTCCTGATTCTACAGAGAGTCAGACTAAACAATAAATAAAACAAATCATTTTCCTTTACTTTCTCATTCTCTGGTGGTAAACTTACACACACACATAACTGGCTTGCAGGCCCCGCCCCCTGTCTGTGTCAAGAGTTACCATGGGAACCAGACCTACGCTCTCTTAACATAAAGTAGGACGCCAGATTTGGCAACCTTTAACATTGTTTTAGCTCATTTTGTTTACACGCTACTTCAAAACACACAATAAACAACAACAAACTTGTGTTTAAATCGGGAAACAATGACTAATGCCAACCTTTTGGATGTTTAGGAACTCTTTCCGCCTTGAAAACGACCTTCAGACTCCTGCATCTTGACAAACAAAAGCCAGTTGCGCTCATTTTACGTTCTACAGTTGAAAAAAGTCGATAAACTATCCTTAATCTGACATTTAACGGTAAAAGTGAGCGTTTTCATTTCTCTTTTTTGGTAGAATTAGCACCGTGAGCGGACGGGCAAGAAACAGCAACACCGGCTGCGTCTGACGTGCTCTCTGATTGGTTGACAACCCGGAAGTACTTTCTCAATGATAAGGACCGTCAACACGACATGGCTGGATTAGAGACGGGAGACAAATGTTATTAATAGGACATATTCAAGGGGAAACTTTACGCTCTGACTCCGACGTTGGACTGCGGTCTGCTATTTATCTTTAGGAGCGTCTTGTAGCGCGTCAGGACGACAGAATGCACAAGCTGCTGAACGCGAGGCTGACCTTAACGGGGGTCGGCCGGTTTTTCGGTTCAGACAAGCGCTTCCCTGCTGCAAAACTCATCAGGCGAGGACTCGTGAGCGCAGATCACGGAGATTCTAGCAAGAATGAAGTGTTCGATGTTATTATATCTGGGGGAGGGATGGTTGGATCCGCCATGACTTGTTCCCTGGGTGAGTGAAGTCCTCCAGCCTCGAACTCATCACATTCGGCTGCGTTACTAAACTAAACACGAGTCAGTCTGACTATCATCCATAACTGTGTGTGTTTAAGTGCAAAAAAGCTCTGTAATACTGAGTCTATTCGCAGATCAATATCAGGCAGACGACTATTAAAGCTGCAGTATGGAACTTTTGGAACATTTTTGAGCCCCGCCCCCCCCCCAACAAACCTAAACAAACCAAGTTTGGTTTCATTCGTGCTTCATGTTCTGCAGCTTTAACATGCATCCATATCGTGGGAATTGATTATAGACAAGCTCTCTGAAATGTGGTTGGTATCAACTCTGAAATCCGACACCAGGAATGTATAAATGTTATCAGTTAAGACCTGCAGGTATGAACACCTCAAGTGTCCTACAGGCAGTGTGGTTATGCAACAGATACACACACATACAGTCAGATACTCTACTGTAGTAAACCTGCAAAAAGGAGTTTGTATGACATCACCAGCCGTTTGTGAAATCAGGTTACCAGCTCTGACGCTTAATGTAATTCTATACTTTTGTTTCTGTTACAGGCATGGATCCCAATTTAGCGGGGAAGAAGATTCTGCTCCTGGAAGCGGGAAACAGGAAAGTGATGGACACGGTCCCGAGCAGCTACAGCACCAGAGTGAGCTCCATCAGTCCAGGCTCGGCCAGCCTCCTCAGCGGTACAGCGAACATACAGCAAACACACCAAAACAACACTACAATAAGTTTAAAGAGAGATACAGGATACTTTATTTAGAGTCTCTCTGTGCTCTGTGCTTGTGGGTTAACCTGCTTGTCATGCTTGTTTATATAAATGGCTGCTGCGTAATAATCCAGGGATCAGACTCTGTCCACTCATCAGGCTTAGCAGGAGATCATACGTGGCCTTTATGATGTCATACGGGTCGTGTGTTTGGTTGCAGTCACGTGCTTGGTTAGGTTTATTTGTTCATTGTTACACTCACAGAGTTACACAAGAAATATGAGGACAGTGTAAAAGCAGCATTTTCCCTTTTGTTGTAACTTTCCTCAGCTGGAGCCAATCAAACATGTGCATGAGCAGATCAGCTGGTCAGACTGACAGTGCTGATGCTTCATGATCTCTGTTAGAACGAGCCGGATGTGTTTGTACTTGAACATCCTCTGTTCCCCTGCAGGTCTGGGAGCGTGGGAGCACATCACCAACATGAGGTTCAAGCCCTACCAGAAGATGCAGGTATGTCAGCCTATTCTGCTCTCTGTTACATAAAGTCACATCGCCGGGGGTAACTGTTGTCGCCGCGCGTTGTCAAACATCAAGAAAAGGCAAAAAGCGAAACATGTGACAGTGAGCCTCCTCAAATTCCTCCTTATGTTACACAAGTACTCTTTCCCCTCCTATATACTTTCTACTCTAACCATCATATACTGCATGTATTTCTGTCATCCATCAATCATACCCCACCACAATACTATGTAATTTGTGGCGCGAGGAATCTGTGTCACGCAGCTCCTGTTTCAGTCATCCAGCACCCCGAACATGCAACACGGTCCCATATCATGTAATCATATACCAGGAGCTGTTGCTCACGTCAAGATGGCAAATGGCGGTTTTTGATCTCGCCGTCGTTTGGTTCATTCCTTTGGGCAACTTTAATGCCTTTTCGAGGGCCGCGGCGCCGCTAGGTACATAAAGACAAACCCCAACGCCGTATCTTAGATTATGGTGAACACTGGATCTGCCTCTGGGCCCGGGCGAGTGTTTATTTATTAAAGCCCTGTTTGTTATGAGGACTAAATCCCTCTGACATTTTCAAATTGCTACTCGTTCCCTGCGTCTTCTAATTATGAAGATTCATGTAAAAAAAAAGAAAAAAAAAAAAGAAACAGCACACCAAACGGGAGGAAGATGAAAGCCGAGGCGAGTGGGTTCTGTCTGCAGCAGAGTGAAGCCGCTTTACGGCTGTGGGCGCCGGCTCGGGCCCTCGTGTTCAGATGTGGCGGGTTTGTACCAAACACCGGACCGCAGGGTTTCTCTCGGGGCCCAGGATGTCATCATGCCCGGCCTGTATGGTGATTATGGCAGGATACCTCTCCCATTATACCTTCAGCCTGCCACCGCTGGCTGGCTTGTTTGCCCGTCGCATCTCCGAGTCGTATACATCTGCAGGAAATCGCGGAGGTCACAGTCACATTCTTTCCATGGAACAAATGACAATTCCACCTTAATTGTCCACTAAGGAGGAAGGCTTTACTGTGGCAATTCCTATGAATCCATCACCTCACGGAATAAATATTGTTGTAATCTGGGAAAAGAGAAGGAGTTCATTCCCGCCTTGAACGCAGCATCATCTCAGCCCGCATTAAACAAACCCAGAACACTTTTTTGGGGCTGCGTTCAGTAAATCCCTCCTCCCCGACCGCTTATCGCGAGGCGCAAACCCGCTGCCATTAGTGGTTTCCTGGAGAGTATATACCCCCCCTACTTTATGGCCAGCAGAAAAGAAGCGGTAAAGCAGGGACATTACTGCAGAAATGACTGGTTCCGTCGCCATAGTTACAACCCAGGAGAGGATTAACCTTGTACAAACATTTTCAACCACCCCCATCGTGTTTAACTCAAATGGCGCGTTCAGGGTCGAAATTACAGTCGCCTAAAACTAAATCTCAATCCGGCCACTTTTGGTCGTGGGTAAATATTGACTCGCTCTGTGATGTTCACAAACATGTCATTTGTTATTTGTGTTTCCAAGAGAATGTTTGCAAAAAGGGAAGAAGAAAAAAATCCACATCACAAACTGTCAGCTCGTCCCCACCTCAGCCAGAGCAGCCGTCCAGCCAGAGGGGCTGCTGTGACCCTCTGGGACGTTTGGGGTTCAACCTATGCGGCCAACTTTGATGTGTTCAGCCCCAAAATGTAGCGCCGCATCCCTGGGCAGCTATATATAGGTAGAGGGGGGAGGAGGACAGGCCGCAAAACGTAATGGGCCTCTCTCTCATTTAGGTTTGGGACGCCTGCTCGGACGCCCTGATCACATTCGATAAGGACAACCTGCAGGACGAGATGGCATACATTGTGGAGAACGACATCATCGTGGCCGCGCTCACCAAACAGCTAGATGCGCTGGATGGTAAGCGCACGCACGCACGCACGCACGCACGCACGCACGCACGCACGCACGCACGCACGCACGCACGCACGCACGCACCCACACATCACGTATGACGTTAACATGAAGCACTCTGGTCCCAATTAGAGCTCCTGATTCTTGTGCCATCTGCTTAATAGCCGGCGAGTCTGGAAGCGTCCGTCACCACACTCTCTCACTCACTCACTCACTCACTCCGTCCTCCCTTCCAAGCTTATTTTTTTTGTTTATTTGTCCCTTTTCTGTATTTAAAGACGAGTTAAGCTCTTGGATCCTGCTCCGCGTTTCCTGTAATTTCAATCAAAGCTCCCCAGTTTGGAGCGCCGCAGAGACCCGGCACCCTGTGCCGACACGTGACCGTGGTCCGGTGACCTACTTACAGCCGCCATGTGCCACCTTCTCCCAACACGCCAAGGCTCTGACAGTGCACAGGGCAGTGTGTGAGACTCGCAAATAAAAACGTAACCTTGTTATACGCCGGACGGTTAACTGGCATATTTATACGCACTTTTCAACATTAAGGGCCAAACAACAGATGTGTGGTCAGTGGCCGCACGTTTTTCTGCCTCATGTGCCGCCCATTTGTCCTCTTTCTCTCTCTCTCTCTCTCTCTCTCTCTCTCTCTCTCTCTCTCTCTCTCTCTCTCTCTCTCTCTCTCTCTCTCTCTCTCTCTCTCTCTCTCTCTCTCTCTCTCTCTCTCTCTCTCTCTCTCCTCTCATTTATAGCCACGGCGGCGTTGTTCTGCTCTAGATGCACAACATGAAAATCATGCCGCACGACCAGCTGGTTCCAATGTAACTCTGCTCTCCAATCATTGTAAGCCAATATTTGACACTCGTGTTCGGGGAACCAGTAGCTGATCTGCGGATGGGCCCGGCTCCAAGTCGGCAAGAGCAGGAAGCCTCGCTCGGGGATTCTTTCATGTTTTGGGATGACCGCCACTGATATTTTAGGAAAAGTGGCAGCTTTAGTGCAAAACCCAACAAGCTTGGCAGCGTGTGCAACGTGTGGCGTGGTGTGCTTGTAGATAAACACTATTAGTCAATGCACTGTGGCAGGCCAAGGTCATTAAGGAGATTGTCAAATGTGAGCCTCGGCTGCTGCTTTTTGCCAGGGAGGAAAACCAGTTGTGTTTTATGAGGTGGTTTATAGATCTTCCACTACGTCCTCGCAGCCAAACCATACACTCCGTTTTATAGGAAGAAGTGGCAAAGAGCTGATTTAGCGAGTACCGAGCAAGCTGCGATGATACACGACAGGAGAGGGAGAGGGAGAGAGGGAGAAAGGGAGAAAGGGAGGGAGAGAGGGAGAGAGGGAGAGGGAGAGAGAGAGAGGCAAACGGGGAGGGGGAGAGAGAGAGAGAGAGAGAGATAGCAGCCAGTGTGACAGATAAGAAGAGCGTGGAAGAACTTGAGAGAGAAATGAAACTTCACCGCTGCCTCTGTCTCCTCAGGTAGCGTGCAGGTGCGCTACAGGTCCCGGGTGGTGAAGTACACCTGGCCCACGTCCTACCAGTCCACCGAGTCCATCCCGTGGGTACAGGTCACGTTGGACAGCGGCGAGAAGCTCCAGGCCAAGTTACTGGTCAGTTTGACACGTTTAAGATGAAGATGCACCGTTTGTTTTTTAGGGTTTTCTACATCTTGTCTGTGCAAAAACATATCCTCTTTCAGATTGGTGCAGACGGACCAAACTCCATGG
Organism: Genypterus blacodes; assembly: GCF_046128005.1. Lineage (NCBI taxonomy): Eukaryota > Metazoa > Chordata > Actinopteri > Ophidiiformes > Ophidiidae > Genypterus > Genypterus blacodes. The sequence continues at coordinate 1,709,328 of NW_027466916.1, forward strand.
TGAGGAAGGCCCTGGGGATACCAACCGTCAAGTGGAATTACGACCAATCAGCTGTGGTCGCTGTGCTGCACCTATCAGAGGTATCAGAGGCGTTCAATCAATCAATCAATCAAGCTTTTGGAAAGTGTAATTCCTTGACCGACTCGTTTTGTCCCACAGCCCACAGAGAACGTTGTTGCCTGGCAGAGGTTCCTGCCAACTGGACCGATCGCAATGTTACCGGTAACACATCCATATCATTCACTCTACCAGCTGTTATTACACGCCAGGGTCATACATGTTCAACCATACATGTGTGTGTGCGTTTGCCTTGCAGCTATCGGACACCGAGAGCTCTCTGGTGTGGTCGACCAGCCATCGCCTGGCCGAGGAGTTGCTGGAGATGGACGAGGAGAGCTTCGTGGACGCCATCAACTCCGCCTTCGTAAGTCTCTACCCGCCCCGATCCTGCGCTCATCTGATCCAGCAGGTCATCACTGTGTATTATGAGACTCTTGACAGCCGGAGTCTCTCCTATTTGCATGCGAAGGATAAACTTTAAATGGATAAATAGCGTTTCAGAGAAGCGAAGCAGAGCCTCAGCCACTCTCCTGTTTGCTTTATGTGGGTCAGACCTTGATTTACAGCCGTGCGGGGCAATTTTAGCAACTCAAACAAACACATCTGTCACTGCCTTCGCCCCAAACTTTGACACAATACTAATATTTTACTGCAGAAATTATACACTCATCCATTTTTTGTGTTTTGAGAAGCTCCTCTTTTCCCATGCGGGCTATTTTTACTGGGCCTGCTGATGGACGGGGTCACCTCGGTTGAGTCACGTTTGGTTTCAGGCCTGGTTTGCTAATTAAACCTGTGGCTTCCCAGTGTCGACCATTACTGCATGGAATGTTTTTCAAACAGAGCTAATTCAACTGCATGGCCTGGCCAGCATCTTCTTTTAATTAGCTCAGCGCTGGAGCCTCTGCCAAACCAGTTAGTTAGGGAGGGAGAGAGAGGAAAAAAAAGCACTTTCTCTGGCCTGGAGTTCAGCTTTGCCTCAATGTCAGCTGATGTCTTTGTCCCTCTCTGTCTGCTTTCTCTCCCTCTCTTTCTCTCTCTCTCTCTCTCTCTGCCTCTCTCTCTCTCTCGTCAGTGGAGCAATGACCACCAGTCCGAGCTGATCGACACCGCCGGTTCCGTGTTCCGCGGCGCCCTGTCGGCCCTCATGCCTTCCGCCGGCTCGCCCCGGCAGCTCCCCCCCAGCGTGGCGGCGATCGGCCCCAAGAGCCGGGTCATGTTCCCGCTGGGCATGGGTCACGCCTCAGAGTACACCAGGCACCGCGTAGCTCTCATCGGGTAAGGCCGGGGTGCTGAGGGGTCAGGGGGCATCTGAGGTTACAGAAAAGAGCTCCGCCTCACATCTTCACTCACACACCGTCACACTCTGAGGGAACGCGTCTGTCTTTGCAGGGACGCAGCTCACCGCGTTCACCCTCTGGCAGGTCAGGGAGCCAACCTGGGCTTCGGGGACGTCTCCTGCCTCACGCAGCTCCTCAGCCAGGCGGCCTTTGACGGGAAGGACCTGGGTCAGTCAGCGAGCCGGCTAAACCGTAGCTCTGCGGTTTACCCGACTCGGCCCCACACTGTGCATCCACATTATAAAAAGCTTAGCCGCTGTCCAAGATTTATTTGAAGGGACTGAGTTTATTCAGACCAAACACAGGATGTTCTTTGCTTTTTATAACAACAAAAAATCCTGTTACTTGATATTGTTTTTTATTTTTGCCTCAGAAGCCAAAATAGCAGCCATGTTCGGATTTCTCAACATATGAAAGACTACTAACGCCACTAACAGCCTGCGTCTGCCCTCATGTTGTGCAGGAGCGCTGCAGCACCTCCTGGAGTATGAAACCGAGCGGCAGCGGCACAACCTGCCCATGATGGCCGCCATCGACCTCATGAAACGCCTCTACTCCACCAGCGCCGCGCCTGCGGTTCTCCTACGCACCTTCGGTCTGCAGGCCACCAACATGCTGCCGGCGCTGAAGGTAAGCTCCGCCTCTTCCCTGGCCTCACACACGGCGCCGCGCACGCCATATCGCCCAGAAGCGTATTAACCACCTGTTAAACGTAAGCTCCTCCTCTGCCGCGGCCCCGCCCGACTTCCACCCTCTCATCTGATTACATGGAGCTTTACTTGAGTGGTGTCTGTAATTTCCAGGGTTCTGAACCTACTACTATGGCTGCTAAGTTTAGCCCCAAATTTAGTGTTACCAAAAGTGTGTGGGTGGGGTGCTGGGCTGGCTCTGGGGCAGCGGACGGCGGTGTTGGCTTGTGTTTTCACACCCCTTTTATTACCGACCACTCATGTGAAATGGCTTTATTCCCTACTAAGTGATTCAGACCAACACAACTGTAACGGCTGTAAAAGAGCTGCACTATGGAGGCGCAGCGTCAAAGCTCAACATGCCTCTCCCATGTTAGACGCCGCCAGTTTACGGCTCTCGTGTAGAGCTATAGGCTCACTCGCCGCCTTCTCGCCCACTCGGCGCTTGTAGCGAGCGTGATTGAATGGTCACCGTGGTTTCTGACTCCGTGTCTCACTCTGTGCCCCTGCAGGAGCAGATCATGGCGTTTGCAAGCAAGTGATGCTGAGGCAGAGGGAGGAGCTCCACTCGCTGGGAGCTTTAAAGTAAATGTATACGTGTAAATGAATAAAGTTTTATTTTACTCTTTTATTGGTTTTTCCCTCTTAAATTTAAAAAGGCCTTGTAGTGGAGTCTAAGTGTTTAAAACAGAAGCAGAAGGAAATAGTTCACAACTTTGCACCATGGGGAACAAGTTTGTTATTGTTTTATGATTCCGATCCCCAGTTTGACACGTGATTGGTCCATTTCATTCATAAAAGGCTGCATAGGTTGATTATCTAAAGTCTCATATAGGATCATAGAAGAGAGGATGGAGTAAAAAGACAAATATACAAATCAAATTTCTCTTTTGCAGGTTTTATTCAAACATACATGTACACACACATTTCACTGGATTTCGTAAAACAAAACATTTACATGAGAGCCATCAGGATACTTAGCTGATGGACATAGAGGCATTTCTGAGCAATTGTGCAGCATAAAGGTTTTTTGTTGCCACATCAAAACAGTTTTCTGTCCAAAGTACTTCACTTATAAGAGTTAACATGATGTGTGTATATACAGCAGTAGTTATGGAACACGTTGAATACTGGAGAGAGAGAGAGAGAGAGAGAGAGAGAGAGAGAGAGAGAGAGAGAGAGAGAGAGAAGAGAGAGAGAGAGAGAGAGAGAGAGAGAGAGAGAGAGAGAGAGAGAGAGAGAGAGAGAGAGAGAGAGAGAGAGAGAGAGAGAGAGAGAGAGAGGAGAGAGAGAGAGAGAGAGAGAGAGAGAGAGAGAGAAGAGAGAGAGAGAGAGAGAGAGAGAGAGAGAGAGAGAGAGAGAGAGAGAGAAGTTACACAGAATGTCCAGACGTTATACTGAATTAGATTATGAAAACGCTCTACATTAGATAAACTTTGTTATTTAAATATTTGTACAGTTCACAAGTAAAATAGGACAAAACAGCATTTAATATTTATATTATCATCCCTATAAATATAAAGTCATGGGTTTCCCCCCCTAAGTAAGGATGTTTCCTGTACTTTGAGTCGGTTGGACTTGCAAGCTCTCTGAGACGAGACCTTTGTCCGTCGCTCGTCCAGGCTGAGGGACCTAGAGGCCTAATAAGGACTAAACTGATAGAAACGGTTGAACTTTAAGGGGAAAAACAGGCGCGACATCTTCATACATCTAACAACTGAGACTGACCCCGCAGCGCCCCCCTGAGTCACGGTGACCAACGCACAACTCTAGATGACATCAAAGCAACAAAGTGACGCCTCGGCTACAATATCTGCAATTAAAGTGTGTGTGTGCAAAGTTGGAAGATTGTCAACTGCTGGTTTCCCCGCAAGAAGCTCGTCTAAGGCTGAGGGCCAATCATCGTTTTAGGGGTCCTTTAAACCAATTTGCTGGCGGGACGGAGAAAGATCTGAAAGCATTTAGAAAGACTTTAACTGGCTGCGTATCCAAGCAACCTGTCGCTCCACTGTACGACACAGTGCAGACCAGGACCACAGTAAGCACCAACATTCCCTATAAAGCAGGAGTGTCTGCTGTTCCTAAACGTCTCACACACACGCTTACAGGCAGGCAAGAAAGACATCAGATCAGACACACAGAGGTCATCAAAAATGTAAACGTTTTACATGAATAAAAAAAATCAGCCCACCAGTCATGAGCTCGACATACAGTAGAAATAGCTGGCCTTATAAAAATATAGTGATTTTGTTTCAGTTCTTGGGAAGCATTCAGAGGGTGAGGAGGTCGGGAGGGGAGGTGGGTGTGGCTGAAGAAGCGTGGTGGGACCAGACGTGTCTATGAGGGGACGGGCCGATGGAGGGGACGGGATGACGGAGGGGACGGACTGATGGAGGGGACGGGCTGACGAAGAGGACAGGCTGATGAAGGGGACGGGCTGATGAAGGGGACGGGCTGATGGAGGGGACGGGCCAATGGAGGGGACGGACTGATGGAGGGGACGGGCTGACGAAGAGGACAGGCTGATGAAGGGGACGGGCCGATGGAGGGGACGGGCCAATGGAGGGGACGGACTGATGGAGCGGACAGGCTGACGAAGAGGACAGGCTGATGAAGGGGACGGGCTGATGAAGGGGACGGGCTGACGGAGGGGACGGGCCGATGGAGGGGACTGGCTGACGAAGAGGACAGGCTGATGAAGGGGACGGGCTGACGAAGAGGACAGGCTGATGAAGGGGACGGGCTGATGGAGGGGACGGACTGATGGAGGGGACGGGCTGACGAAGAGGACAGGCTGATGAAGGGGACGGGCTGATGGAGGGGATGGGCTGATGGAGGGGACGGACTGATGGAGGGGACGGGCTGACGAAGAGGACAGGCTGATGAAGGGGACGGGCTGATGGAGGGGACGGGCTGTCGGAGGGGACGGACTGATGGAGGGGACGGGCTGACGAAGAGGACAGGCTGATGAAGGGGACGGGCTGATGGAGGGGACGGGCTGACGGAGGGTGGGTGGAGGAAGGGAAGCCCCACAGTGACAGACTGGCCCTCTCAGTGCCGGCTGTGGTGACAGTGAGCTGCCTTTAGTGGATGTTGAGGTTACGGAAGTAGTCAAACGTGGCTCCCAGCGCCCAGCTCGTCTCCACGTTGTTCACCTTCTTGGCCAGCTAAGATAAGATAAGATAAAGGTTTATTATCCCGAGCAACACAGTGAAGTCATCTCCATTAAATATGCAGATGTAGGTTAACTATTGTGACTTTGTGACATGATGCATGAGTGTGTGCAGTGTGTGTTTGGACTCCCACAGTGTTTGTCCACAGCTGAGCGTCTCACCTGCAGCACAGTGCTGTCCTTGAAGCCAAAGCCCTCCTTTAGCAGACAGGTGATATATGTCATATCCATGCAGAGGAAGGGACTGATAGCACGGTACTTGGTCATCTTGTTGCACACTGAAAACAAAACAAGCCACAGGTTTCAGACATGTGGGCATGACATGACATTAACACGTGTTTCACATGTTAGTGACAGCAGCAGAATACCCTGACTGAGACTTCTTGCTTAATGGATTCAGCTTCTGTAGAATAACAAAAACAGCTTTTCTAGCTTCTATGCTACATGATTAAAAGATGACCTCGCTGTTGTGTTTGGCTGGTTAACTAAGGAGGTATGAGGAGGAGGAGGGCTGAGGGTCAGCACGAGGCTGCGGGTGGGTGGCAGTGATAAACGCACACTGTCTGTGTGTGTGTGTGTGTGTCAGCCCCCAGGTGGTGTGTGGCTGTCAGGTGCCCTCCTGCCTGGGCCAGGCAGACATCGTCAGCTCTCCTGCCAGGCCGGCCTGAGCCCGAGTCGTCCCTCCAGACCACGTGACAGTGTTCTCACAAAACACACACAGCCTTATATAACACACCACCTCCTCCCTACCTGCTATAAATCTGCATCCACATGGACATCACAGGTGTCACATGCCAGATGAGCACGTGTTTGGACCTAAGCAGTGTTTTTGTAAGAGGCTGGTCTCTTCTACATCAGTCTCACCTTCTTTGGCTCTCTTCTTAAAGTCTCTCACTTCCAGAGCACCTCCTCGGCTGCCATCTGCCAGAAAGAAAACAAACAACTTAAATACCTGTTTAGTGTAAAAGATGACAATTTATATGGAAACTCTGCAGGGCGCTCGCTCACCGATGAGGCCCGACTCCACCGCTCTGTCAAAGTAGTAGGAGAAAGCGTAGAAGATGCTGCTGCCCTTCACTTCGTACGGCTGGTGCACGATGCCTTTAATGACTTTCGTCACCTCGTAGTAACACAGTTTGTAGCCGGCGTAGCCTGAGGAGGGACGAGAGAGATAGAGAGAGAGTCAGGAGAAAGACTCCACTGCTACTGAGACATAATGTCAACAACCAGAAGGTGCGTGGAGGAGAAATGGGACAGAAGGCAGCTACAAGGGAGAGCCTGGAACCTCGGTCTGAGGTCAGCCAGAGGTTGAAGCTGGGGGCTCACCAGATAATATACAAGGGAAGCCCCACCATGACTAATTTCACACAGCCCCATGGGACTTGTTGGTTGACTCGAGCCAGCAAAACCATGTGCTGACATGAGCGGCAGTTAGCGCGGCCCTGCTGGGCTGTCTATTTTTACCACATAATTGTGAGCGGTCCGGATCAAACCACTCGTTACACAGAAAAATAACAGCTCAGGGACGAGCCCGGCATCTTTTGGCCGCTGCACTGTGGTATGGGAGTGACTGCCTTATTTGTGAAGTTAACTGACAGTTTTCTTTTCGTTTAAATACACGGTTGACTGCAGGATAATTGTTCGAGAGGGAAGGCAAAGAGCGAGCCGGATGACAAAACATGCGTTTGGTGCCAAGGCGCCAGAAACTCAGATGGAGAATGTTCTCATCTATGTATCGTAATGTACTCTGCCCAGCGCCATAGTTGGGGAAAGGAATGCCAGAGCGAGCGTCCAAGGCAGTGGGAAGCCCATCAAACCTCAGAGCGCTTTAATCTTACCATCTGGAATCCCGCTAACTTTGTAAGTGGTTCCTCCGAAAGTCACATCCTCTCGGAATTTTTTGGGTAAGCAGGAACTTGTGAAGATTTTCCAGTCGAGCCCTGAGAGATGGGAAAGGAGAGAGAGACATGATGTCATCTTCTATTGTACAGACGTAAGATGGAGTAGAGCAGACAGATGAGACGCTCTTTGTACCATCAGATCCTAGAGCACCGAGGGTCGCCAGTCGAGCTGCATACAGGCCATTTCCAAGGTAGCTGCAGGATGGAGACACACACTGCAAATAAGCTTCTGGATGTTGCAAATTATGATCATATCAGCAGATTATGGCTACAGGAAACTGCTGTACCTGTGTGTGTAGAGCTGATAGGAGTTGTTGAACAGGTTGAAGTTGGCGATGTAACTGGTGGGAGCGGAGACGACGGTTCTCTGTTGGGACAAAGGCGGATTTTTAATGTCCTTTTCTCTGCAACTATCGCATATTCAGAGATTTGTTTTTAGCATCTTAAATCCCTTTAATCACCTTTGACTTGGGCAGGAATGTGATCTGCGTGGATCCTCCGCCCAGATCCAGGATGCCGACGGTCCTCCTGGTGTTTGAGTATAAGTGACCTGTGGCAAACAAGCAGATCTCATCCATCAGCACCGCCACAGACAGAGTCACTGTGCATTTACGGGCCAGTTTGTTTCTCTAGCGACCGCACGTCAGATTGATGCATGCTGACAAACACACAGATCTCGGAAAGACCTTTTTGGCTTATGACCGGTGTGTGTTTTTAAAATAAATGTATAGCGCTGGCTAAGCAGTAGAGGAGGAAAGCGTGAGGACATATCGCTTGTTTTTGCAACCAGATTGGGACGAGTGACTCAAGCTCATAACCTCAGACAGGAGACAAGAGTCTTTTCCCTGCCGGGCTTCTGTTTACACTGGAGCCTCAGATATGAGCCTCCTAACCACTAACACCAACATAGCAAAACACAAGCAATGTCTTACCTGTGAGGAAGTTCACTGTGACCCAGGCAAGGACTCCTGAAACAGCACATGGGGGAGGAAGAGGAGGGGGGGGAAGAAGAGGGGAGGGGTCTACATTAGTACAACCCTGACAAGTGATGACTGAAACGTAGAAAGAGCAGCTGAAGTGGAGCACAAAGAGTAATGAGAGAGTGGGAGCGACTCGTCTGGCTCTGATACTGAGGGATCAGAGTCGCTCAAGCGGGACTCGCTGCAGACCAGCCCAGGTCATTAGGACCTAAGTCTCAGATGTGGAGTTATTGGACTGGTAAAGTGGAGGCTAATGAGCGGCACGTGCAGGGGGATGAAACATGAGGCGTCTTTAACGAGGCAGGGCGTGGGGCTGCGGCTCACACACACACAGATTCTAACAGCAGACTCATGACAGCAGACTTGTGTGTGGAGATACTTGCCTTCGTTCGTTCCATTCATGATGGTCACGCTGTTATTCGGCACAAAGAAGGGGGATTCATCAAACACCTCTCTCACCTGTGGAGCAAAGGAGTCACAGTTTCATTACATTCGTCCCTCTCATGATATCATGTTACAGTAAACAACAGCAGATCCAAAGAGCTCTGCTGCTGCTGGGATCCATCCAGACTTCACCAGACCAGCTCTGTGCCTTCTCTCTCTCAGAATGACAGATCGCTGGAACGCTGGCCTGCTTTTAATACTTTAAATGAGAAATATGGTTACTCCACACAACCCCACAACAGCTGTTTTTTGCAACATGATAGCCACCAAACGGGCAGACTTGCCCTCTTTTTTCTGTGACACTTGTAAGCACTTAGTGGTTTCTCATCCCGCGCTTTGGCGGGACGGGTAGAGTTTGTGCCAAAGTGTCTGAGGGCAGCGAGAGAACATGCCTCACCTCCTTCAGAAGAGCGCCGGCCTTGTCTTCAGGCAGCAAGCGCAAACCCGCTGTGGCCTTCAGGACCACCGGCGTTCTCTTCCACTGCTCCTCCGGGACGGTTTTTCTGGCAATCTTCAGCAGCTGCCTGATGGTGTTGCCACCCTGTGGGGAGAACGGCAGTCGATTACAAGCGGCACGATCAATACTAGTGGGAGGATAAAGACGTTTCTCCACCAAAAGGGCCTGTTATTCATAAAGGTCTCTGGCAAAAGTGCTTAGGTCAAGTTGAAGGTAAGTCGGGGTGACAGCATCAGCAGGGTAATTACACAGCATTTACATCAAACGCACCCAACCCAAAGAAAATCCAAGTGGTTTGGTGGTTTGCAGACAAAAGGACAACTCCCTAATCCCTAATGATTGATAATGATGAGGGCTTAGACGTGCGTACGTACCTCCTCAGGGTTGTCTTTATAGGCAGACAGGCCAGGCTTCACTGCATGGTACATCTCATTATCCAGCACCGGCAGCTCCACTGCAGGAGAAGAGAGGAGAGGTGGTCATTGAACAGCTCATAAAGCAACCGGGGCAAAGGGAACAAACCTCAGCTGGTGTAATTGCACAGCGTCGCTCTTTTATAACTGCTGATATTTAGACTGCAGCACTTCATCTACATCCAGACCGAGTTTAAGACTCTCTGCCTCCCTCACTGTTGAGTCAGACGGGCACATTTACACTCCGGCTCGGGCTACTTTTAGATTTAGTATTGCCCTGCATGTTTGCCCTCACACACCACACATTCACACACACTGGATGACCTAACAGTGAACAGAGACAGAGAGGGAGAGGGAGAGGGAGAGAGTGTGTGTCTGACTCACCTGGGTCTTTCTGGATGAACTTGTAAATGTGGATTCTGGTGCCGGTGCTCCCGGCATCGAACATGACCCCGTGGAAGACCCGGCTCAGGTTGACCGGTGTGGAGGCTTCGGGCACCGGCAGGTAAACCTCTGGTCGGCGGTACGGCTCAGGTGCGGGATACACGACCTCGGGCACCGGGTGGAAAGCCCCGGGTATGGGGTGCAGCACCTCGGGCGCCGGGTGGAAGACCTCGGGGATCTCGCGGTACGTCTGCACGTCGGGCTGCTGGGGCTCGGGCTGGACCGCGTTGGGGACTTCGGGCAGGAGGTTCTCGGAGTTGGCGGGGTGCTCCCGGTAGCGGTAGAAGTGGGGGACGTAGCGGTGGTGCCGGTAGTAGGTCGCCTCCGACAGCAGGCTGGAGACCAGGAGCAGCACGGACACGGCGAGGAGATTGGCCATGATGGTTTCGGTGGGTCGGCGGTTCGAGCCCCGAGAGGAGAGTAGAGAGAGCCGGTGGGGTTTGTAGGTGGACGGAAGGTGAGGACAGAAGGAAGGGGAGCCCCGGGTGGATGCTGCTGCTGCTGTTCCGGCTCTGTGTCTGCGCCTGGAGGCCCTGAGATGGAGCAGAGAGGCAGAGTGGATGCGGTGCGTACTCGGGACTGTCCGGTCATCTGTTGACAGTATATAAAGACATAAGGGCTTGGCAGGAGGCCACACCGACTGCAGCCATCAACCAATCCTGTGGCGGTCCATCCCAACTCCTTCATGAGTCCCCCTCCTCCTCCTCCTCCTCCTCTCCCTCCTCCTCCTCATGCTGCTGCTGCTGCTGCTGCTGTGTGAGCTGCACACACTGACTACCTGACTGCCTCTGCCTACCAACTCAACTTTCACTTTTTTCACTGGGATTATTTTGGGCTGTATGTTTTTCCCCTCCTCATCTTTACAGGGGAATCTAGAGCCAAAAATCCCCTTAAGAAAGGAGAAAGGGATATATCAAGACATCAAACCCAGAGAGAAAGTGCAATGGTCCTAAAATATAATTTATGGGTGTGTTTAATTAAAGCTTGCATAGTAACTTGCCCCAGAAATTCCTTCAATCTTCAACTCTTAAGACTTTCACAAGTTCACCCCGATGCTTAAATTTGGCTTTGGACCTAAATTAGCAGTGATGTCACAAAGTTTGTATTTAGCAGTGTAGGTTGAGCGACCGGTGCTCCTCTGTATGTACAGAAAAGCCTCAGCGGTTTGAAATCAGTTAAGCCACCGCAGTAATTGAGATCATTTTGGTCTTAAACTTAAAGAAGAAGTAAGTCGTTTTGGCTTTATTTAAAATGCTATGTCACTTTGTGGGTAAAGCGGTGTCATTACCAGAAGCCTCAAAATGTCATTTCAGACTGCACACTTATGCTTGTAGGTGTAAAAGACGCCATGCTGTTTTGTTTTGCAGGACCGGCAGTCAGATCATTCTCAGCAGTTGCAAAGAATGACTTGTTGGCTATAAATCTGCCTTAAATCCCCGCATGAATTACCACATTATATTCTCCCCTTTCACCAACCCTACAGACGTGCAAATGCAACCTGCACTCCAGCTGGCATAAAAGTTAAAAGAATGTTAGCCATCATCTCACTCCCACTCATCCCTGTGTTAACCACAGGCTTTCCAAGGGAAAAATATTTGAGCAGCAAGGCACGTTTCACGAGAGAATGCATGAAAAGCATGAGTGGCTGTTTCTTCCATTTAGGTGGGTGGCTGCATGACCTCTTTAGCCATGATGGAGTGTATCACCATTGCTTTTCCCATGTCATGTTTGCAATGAGGGAAGCATGTAGAGGCACGGAGGATGGAGGATTTCCCCCTGGAGATGGAGCGCAGACACACTGCAACCTTACACGAACTGAGATTCCTACTGTGATGTGATATTCTTCACCCATTTTGTCTCAACAGAAACAGCACAGAGAAGCAAAGGAGGCAGGGAGCTCTGGCACCGGCGGGTGACCTGACCCTTTCCCCACCCTGACCAAACATACACTTATAATATCAATCAGGCTGTTTCATGTCATGGCGTGGGTGCTGCCGGGTCAGGAGGATGAAGAGAGGGCAGAGGTCCTGCAGACGGGCACAAGAGCGTGCAGGGCGGAAGTCCACAGAGAGGACAATGTGGGGAGGGTGGGGTTTGGCACCAGTGTTCACCGATCATGCCATTCCACTCCCAGGACACTCCACTGTGCAAAGCACTGTTCCAACACTGTAATTTGGACTAAAAATATTGGACTTTCTTCCCTCCTTACTTTTTTTCTAAATACTGTGGCTACTTTTTTCAATCCTGTGGCTCACCAGAATGGTCGTTTGCCCCTATCAAAGCGTGCATGTGCAGGACCTCTCACTGACTTACTGCCCATAGCTGTCCTGGTTGCCATGAGACCACTGTGATAAAGTGACTGATAAAACCCGGGCAAAGAACATGTGCTGTTAAAATACTGGAGGCCATGTTATCTAATGTTTTCATTTGTTTTCATTCATTCAACAATTTTCTGGTATTTTCCTGCAGTTGGAGCGATCTTCCATCACATTCTGCAGTTATTGGGACAGATATTAATATACTGACATGAATCCTTTTGTGTTTTGACAGCTGTAAGCCGACTCTGATGCTGCTGCCACCGTGAGTCACAGATGTTTCAGCTTGTAGTACATGTTGCCATCATAACATGACGCAATGAGATGAGTTGTTCTCCAATTACGTTTCCTATTCATTTAGATTTTAAAGCAGCAAGAATGACTGAATAACCTGCAATCAACTTGATAAAACAATGGCGACTGGTTTCCACATGATGTTAGGATGTCATGTAACTCTGCACTGCATGTGTGTGTGTGTGTGTCAGGCTGGGCTTTATAACGTGACGCAGCAGATTACAAATACAGACAGCGGCAGTTTCAACACAAGGTTTGGAATTTTGATGCAAGCTAACAGAACCCGTAAAGCAGAAGAAGGGACCCCTGGTTTGTAATCTACACTTTGCAGTGTGTCATTAATATGCTGCAGTGTTACCCTCAGGAATGCCATGTTTGTGGGTGTCCTACCCCAAGAAGTCCATTGAAGAGACCCAAACCTTGTCATTACAATTCCAATGATAATGACAGCTTTGAAAGGCTGAGGGTTATTTCAGTTTTCTCTCCTCACTGTCATAGCAATTACCTTTAAATTTAGTCCTCAAACTCTGTTCATGATGCCAGAGCAATGAGCGACCCTATATGATGTAGTTTACAGTAACTACACCCAACGCTTTGCAATATCTGCGTTGTCGTTATTTTTATGTCTGATACATAATCTCTGCTGGACGTTGTCTGGTTACTGCTGTAAAATGAACATGATGATGGAGGGCGTTTGGTGGTTTCGGAGCTGGAATTATGACCTGCACTAACTTAACATTGTGTCTTTTGGATTAGCATGTTTGGAAATGTAAGCCAACTGCAGTTATGTTAATCTTAGTGGTTTTCCCATAACTTTGGAAAAAAAACAAAACAGCTGCGCGGGATGGGAGCGAACAACACATAGTTCTTTTCAGGACAACATGGACAATACTGTTGTCAGGAGCCAAATGTACCTCATGTCATCATGTGGGAGGAGATCATGTGCAAACAGATCTTGTTTGATAGAGCCCAGCTTGTGAAGACCATAATTACAAGCCAAGTGACAAATATACAGCCATCCTGTGTCAGTCTAGAGTCTAGATGTTCAGCGCAACAGATATTTAAATGCTGTAATAACATCCCACATTGGCTGACATATGTAAAGGGGTTTATTTTGAGAACTGATAGGCTTCTGTCTCCTGTCACTGGAAGTCACTTTTGCTTTCACGGGCTACACATGTCTTACAGGGCTGGTTACGCTTTTTGTTGTCATTCGAAATAGCTTCCAAACACAGAATCCCAATCTGAATGTCACCGACATCACCTTGTAAACAGCCAGAATAAAGCCTGGAGCGTGCTGGAAAAAGCAAGTTGTTAAGAAGACAATAGAAGAGCAGAGCAATGAGCAGGTTGGGCAGCGGAGGGGGAATACAAGATGGAAGCAGTAAACAAAAGAGGCTCGTGGTGCACAAGGAACACAATTGTGCACTTTTAAAATGATACATTGGATAGAAATCTGCAATGTCACATGTGTCATAAAGTAAAACTGACTGTAAACTATGAAACTAAACTTTCCCTCACCAGCAGCGGTTGGAGAAACTCGGGGTGGTTGGGTTGTTGCTTCAGCTGGGCGCCCAAACAAAACTTCAATCACAGCTCTGAAACAAACACAGCCAAAGCAAACAGTCACATTACTTTACAAGATAAGTATACATATGTGCATACCACAACAATTTTCCTGAAAGAGATTAAATCTATTTTGACCTACAATTTAAGTCCAAAATTCAGTTTAGGTCAGATATGTCAGCAGACTTCTACACAACAGCGTTTCGTGAATTAACACGACATCATGATATTTGATAAGGATCCAGCCAATAACACAAACTTAGAGCCTCCACACTCCGCACTCCAGCTGATTGTGTCCCTGTGAAGGAGCAGTGGTGACATCTGACCTCTTCCTTGGTTACAGTGTCCATGGCGACTGCACCAAACAAGAGCTTTGGTCGCCACACTTGAAGCGCTTGGAGTCATTAGTCTGTAACAGCACTTAGTGTTTCAGACATACCTGCAGTGATGCCGAAGAAGAAACCTGTGAAGGTAAAGAAGGCGAAAGGCGGGTAAGTAAGTGCGCATGTGTGTGTAGTTCATATATGTTTACTTTACTTTGGCTTTTACGCGATTGTGTTTGTGTGCAGGAAAGCGAAAAAGGACGGCAAGCAGGAAGCCAAAAGCGACAAGGAGAGCGATGTGGAGAAGGTGAAGGCGCACGCGGCGCTATGGGAGGCCAAGCTGCGCGTGACCGACCTGTCGCGCACGCAGTACCGCGAGACATGCTACAAGCTGGCGCGCGCCAACGAGGACATGAGCAACGAGCGGCGGCGCGCGGAGCGAGACGCGCTGGACATGATCCGCCTGCTGCACCAGCAAGACGCCGAGAAGGAGGAGAAGGTAGAGCCGCATAAAGGGCCCCGGAGAGCCGCATAAAGGGCTCCAGAGAGCCGCGTTCATGAGCTCACACCGGCCCCGGAATGACACAAGATAACAACTCCCTCCATGTGGATGCTCTTTTCCTAAACGCAGCGTGTGTCAACAGCAAAAACATGTTAGAGAATGTGACGTCATCTACAGTACATTTCATCTTTATGGTATCTTTGTTGGTTGTATGTGTTTGTGTAATTGTTATATACATCTGTTGCAAATATACTTCATGTTGAATGGCGTTTATGTAACGAATGACACATAGGAAAACACATAAAGCATGTTTGGTTTGTTTACAAGGCATTAGTCACGCTGCCTAGAAATGGACTTTCCATACAAGAGAACCATTTACACCACATACACATATATGTTTAACATAGGGCTTCACACACTGTTTATCTCCATACAGTGTGTGAGACGATCTTTATTTAAGCTTTAGTTCACATGTAACCTCTATGTTGGTTACCATGTGATCTGGTCGATGTTTATAAATAGTATACAGAATCTTTTGACAATCTGTAAAAGTTTTGATACAAGGCTAAATATGCTAAACTAATATTAACACAAGTTTCACAAAGGAAAGATTTATTATAGGGCTTTTGTAAAGTTATAGCTGTTCCTAATAAACTGGTAACTCTACAGATGAAAACAGTCTGTAATGCTGCGTCTCTCTCTCTCTCTCTCTCTCTCTCTCTCTCTCTCTCTCTCTCTCTCTCTCGCTCTCTCTCAGATATCGAGCCTGCTGGAGCAGCTCAGAAGACAAGAGGCTCATGCACGTGAACAGCAAAAGAAACTGGTGAGTTCATAGAACACAAAGCCACAAGATACGAAACTCGATACCCCATCGCCACAAAACATGTACAATCCGTGTTATTTCCACAATAACCCCGCCGCTGGCACTGTCCAACGCTACATTACTGTCATTTAGTGGGCGTCATGTGTCAACAGAGAAACTTGCATTAAACATACAGCATCTCAGAAATGCACTGTGCTGTATGTAAATAGCTGTGTGTTCCGTGTAATTACGCTGACAGTCGTTGCATAAGAAAACAACAACCAAACAAAGCAGCCATAAAACAAAAAAACAATCCCGCACATTCCAAGTCACATGCTCTGAAATTATTTTAATCCTTGTCAGCGGCTGCCGATGAAAAAGTTCAATTTAAAAGGGTTTAGTTTGGGGAAAAGACAGTGTTAACAACTCCTCACATATCATCGATCTTTACTCCACAATACCAGCTGAGGTTGCGTAACGTTAGAGCAAAGGAGCTTCTCTGGATGGGGTCACCGTTGTGATGGAGCATCAAACTGACATCACGGTGTTGGTGTGGCTTAACGAAGCTAAAGCGTGCGAAATATTTCTGCTGCAGTTGCAAACAGCTGTTTTCCAGCTCCCAGCTCTCTTACTTCATGCTGGTAAAAATGAGACCAATAAGCTTCTGAAGAACAAAAAAAAAAGGAGGCACGGTCTGGACCGACTTGAAACGTCCCTATTTTAGACACGTATGGAGCCGTCACATATGTCCACGCTGGGAAACGTATTGTTGTGGTTGAGTCTAAAGACGGACTCGGGCTAAAACGCTCTTTTCCCATCGCGAGGTGTTAAAACGGTTCAACTCTGGAAATGTGTCTTAGCTAATGGAAAGAGCTTCATCAAAGGCACTTAAGAGGGACGCGAGTGTCCTGGCTTTTGTCTGAAGGAGCGAGACGTGATCACACTCCTTAACTGCTGAGAGAGTCGCTCACTTATTCCATAGAGAGAAACAAAAAAGACTTGCAGGCAAAACTAATTACTTCGTTAAAGATACTTCTCTGGAAAGGGACGGAGCAGACGAGATACCACAAACCCCTGAGCGTTGTGTACATATACGGCATCAGGGGTACATTTAGGTTGTAGCTGAACATATGCAGAGTTATCTGAAGAATAACAATTGGGCCTAGAGTTGTAATCAGATGGTCAATAACCTCTCATTTAGTCGTCATGTACATGTATGCGGGTGAATGTTTTGCTTGTCTCTCATGATTTTGGTCACTTTGTCACATTTTTGCTCAGATGGGTGTATCCACAGTAGCGTTTCCCTCCGTCTTGAGGTATTGAGCCTGACTGATCTGTACTTAAGTTGGGCTGGGTTGTAAAAGAGTTTGACCCATGTGAACTCCCTGACAGAATCCTTCTTCCCAAGCTACACAAGCTGCTCTCAGTCCCTGGGAACGTCTCAGAGGGGAGAAGCGGGTGCTGTTTCACAGCGTCGGCGTGCATTAATCACACCCGATATCTCTCATAAGGCTCCATTCTTTCATGTGTGTGTGTGTGTAACCGCGTTGATTCTGCCCCGGCGACAGGTTGAAGATTACACGCTTCGAATCTCCGAGCTGGAAGACAAGTTCAAGAGGAGATCCAGCGAGTTTGACTCCATCGAAGAGGAGAAGAGGAAGATTAGAGAGTTTCAGAAGAGGAAAGCCCAACTGGAGGAAGAGCTGAGAAACGTGAGAAGAGAAGAGATTGGTTCCTGTATAGAATAATGGCTGTTCTGAGTGTAATAACTGTGATCTTCTGTGTTTGCTAGATTAAAGAAAACATGCAGATCGCAGACAAGAAGCACAGGCAGACCCTGAACGCCATCGAGTACAGATTCTTCACCGAGAAGGTAAGGGGGGTCAGATCGGCAGTGTGGGGGGTTGAAGCGTCCCCCCGGTCCGATCCTCCCAGGTGGAACAGTGAGCGGGTTTGTCTTTGCCCCGCAGGCTCGTCTGGAGAGTGAAGCGGAGCAGAGGGTCGGCCTGCTGTCGGCCCGGGCCCACACTGAGGCCATTCTGTGAGTGTGTTTCCACCGGCCCATTACAAACCAAATCTGTAGCCTCCCAAACTACAAATAACTGCTGCTGCTGCCGTGCGTGTGGAAAACGAACAAATGCTTGTTTCCGTTACCGCAATGGTTTGTCCCGTTCTGTCCCATCCTGTCCTGTCTGACATGGCCAACCATCACATACGAAGCCGTCCCAGAATGGCTGACAGAGAGGCGGATACACTAAAGCGCGCGTGGAGGAGCTTAGTTTGTTAGTGTAAAGGCCGGACGGTATATAGTTCGCCTCTGCAGTGTTTAGTTTCTCCTTTTAACAGCCTGTAACATGTTGACGTTGATGCTGGTGTGGTCCTGCTGATTCTGCCTCATCGCCAGTCATTAAGTTTGAATGTGGCTGGGGGGCAAAATGTCTAATTGTAGCATTTATGAAATCAGAAGTCTTAGCACAGGAGAACGTTTAAAGCCCAAAGTTTCATTTTTTGTACCCAAATCTCTGCAGGCAGCTGGACGACGCGTCACGCTGCGTCTTCAAGGAGAACGTGCGTCTGAACGAGGCGCTGGGCTACCACACGAGGGAGGGCGAGGACCTGCAGAGGGAGTCCAGGTCGCTGGCCGAGGAAAACGTCTCCCTGGCACTGAACAAGGTACACGTGAACCCAGAGGACAGCAAACAGCGCCGCTACTATTCGCCCGCCCGTCCGTCTCTTGGATGGGGAGCATTCATCTCTAAAAACGTCCATCCCGGCCCGGTTTGAGTTATGAAGCACTTGTCAGATGTGAGAACATATTTCAGGTGGTTTTTTCCCCCCGTGTTGTTTACTGGAGCTGACCCTGTGTATTTTACTTGTGGTCCCTCTCCCCCCCTCCACCTGCCGACTACCAGCCAGCCTCTCAGCGGTCGGCGGTTGTGGCCAGTTTCCACTGGTGTACGGGTTAAGATTCAGCGGCTTCCACCTTCGCTGCTTTCAGGCACCAAATCTTTAAGGCAAATAAATAGCGGGCATGTTAATCCTGCGCCTCATGATGGCGGTAAAGCAAGGAAGAGCCGTAAAGCCGTTTAGCCAATCACAGAGTCATTACTGATTCCAGAGTTTCCACAGTGAGCCTGATATACGGCTTTTCTGTTTCCTCTCCTAGGAGGCTCATGAGATAAGGATGAAGAAGAACGCAGCCCAGATGAAGGCCCAGAGCAGGGAGCTGTCTGAGATGAAGTCCAAGGTGGCGAGGCTGGAGGAGGCCCTGGAGGTGAAGGTGGCCGAGCTGGAGCGGGAGAAGGGCGACACCCGGCACCGGGCGCTGGTCCGCACGCAGGCCGGACACGCCGAGCTGGAGAGGATGCGTAAAGTGCTGAGCGTGTACGAGAGGGAGATGGCTCGCGTCCGGCAGCTGGCGGAGAACATCGTGGAGCAGCGCACGGAGCTGGAGCTGTTCTTCCACGACGCCCTGTTCCAGGTGAGGCGGGAGGTGGCGGCGAGCAGGCTGCAGTACAGAGAGGAGGCGCTGCAGGCGTATCACCGGAGGATGAGGGAGGCCACGGCGGGAAAGACCAAGTTCCCGCAAATCCGCACTTTCCGCAAAAGCTCCCACAGCACCAACTGTGTCTACTCCGACCTGGAGGAGGCAGAGAGGTGGTAGGTTCTCAGCCCATCACTTCCACGACTTAGATCTGTGTCTGATCTTATTGAAGAGGTTTAACTCATCGTGTCGTCCGTCTCTGTCAGGTCTCATGTGCAAGGCGACAAGGTGGAAGTGTCCGACCTGTCGTGGGAGCAGAAGGAGAAAGTGCTCAGGCTTCTCTTCGCCAAAATGAACGGACAGACAGCGAGGTACAGTGAAGGCATCGTGTCACACCCCTCTTTGCTTCATCGCTCGCCGTCATCACTTTGTATCGGCGTCCATGTTGAATCTCTGAAATGAAGTTAATACTCAATACTTGATGATCACAGAGCGGCGATACAGAGCGGCGATACAGAGCGGCGGCTCGGCCTGAACCTCTGGTGACTCCTCCCTCTTTTTAATGCTTTAGAGTATACCATAAAAACATCAGTTAGGCTTCAACCAATTTTCTTTTCCGTCCAACTGCTTTGAAAAAAAATAAAGAAAAAATAAAAAAAAAGATGAAGAAAGAGTCTGGGCACAATAGTAAAAATAGTCCCAGCCACAGAGTCGTGTGCTTGGAAACAAACATATGGTCACGTCGATTTGCTCTCAGCCTATTGGCCCTCCTTCACGTGCACTTGGGGTTTATTTTGTTTCTTTGAACGCCTGTGGTGGAGGAGCAGCTGCTAACATGATTCCCAGAGCGGAGTGTGCAGGGGATCAGCATGGGGGTGAGGCAGGGCCGAGCAGATGTATATTCATGTTCACAGCGGTCTGGCACCTAGTCCGGCAGAATAACACACAACATTTGGCGACTCCGGAGCGTCGAGTTCTGCAGCGCCGGGGTCCGTGTGCTGCGCGCTGACCCGGAGTAACCCCCCCGCACTCCGCACACACACCAGCGTGTCAAAAACGCCTCATTTCAATACGACGTACAGCTCTTAACTGCAACTCTGCATTTCTGCTCCCCCTGATAGGAAAGCCAGCCAACCTTTGGCTTTGTCTGCCTCCTGTGAAAGGAAGAAGCACACTGAGAGTGACGCTGCTCGGTAAGCCAGCGGAGGAATGCATGAGAATACAAATTTGATCTGGTCCTTGTAATTATGAGCGCTGCAGATTTACTGCTCCCTCACTGCATGTTTAGCTGAGACAACATGTGGCAGAGAGAACATGATGGCGCGTAGATGATTTATCAGACGGTGCATAATGATGATGAGTGTCTTCCAGAAGCACAGACAAGTCGTCCCCAGCGACCTTCATCACCCAGGCGCCTCCGTGCATCCAGCCCTCCAACCCAAACAGCCTGCCGGATATACACACCACATGACCTCAGTCTGGCACCGGATGCTTCCGTGGCACCGGGCGCTCTGGTGGAACCGGGCGCTGCTGCTCTCCAACTTTTTCCCAGAACGCCAATTATGTTTATATTAGAGTGTTAAGATGTTTGTGAAAATCTCTCTAACATACACACACACACACACACACACACACACACACACACACACACACACACACACACACACACACACACACACACACACACACACACACACACACACACACACACACACACTGTAGCATAGTATAACAAGTCCAGTTTAAACAAATACCTCTTTATTCTCCGACATAAAATGCTGATGCTGCACCATAAAATGCATGCATGCAGTCAAGTGGAACAGAATGTGGTGTGTCCATGGTAACGTACATTCGTTAGTGTTGTGCTGTTTTATGGGTTTATATACAGTCCCACTGTAAGTACACACAGTTTACTACTGGAGTTGTATTGCACTAAGGGGAGTCGGTCCAAGTCTTGTTCCACACAGACACACAGACACACACACAGCATGACGTCTGCATGATCGTTTACCAGATTTTGTACAACTTCATACATTCCTATCCAAAATAAGCTTCAGCTCAGTTTGTATCAGTAAGAGAAGTGAATCTGTGCTCTTTGGTTGATCTGTTTGCCTTTCTATTGTCTCATTAACATGTGGGATGGACTGTGTACCAGCTGGTTAGCGTCCCATGGTCGGCATGGTTACTGCAGGGCTCTTCAGGGTGGCGTCTTCAGCCTTCCATTGCGAGGTTACAGTTTTGATCTGTGTGTAGAACTGAATACCCTGTAGAGAATAAAGCACACATGTTTCCATCCAGCATCCATCACTTACTTTGTCCTTTAAACAACAAGAGAGATGTTTGGTTTCATCTCCACCTGTTTGCCATAGAAGTTCATGTCTCCTCTGAAGGATCCTCTTGATCCGGTGAAGGAGAACATGGGCAGGGGGACGGGGATGGGCACGTTGACTCCGACCTGCAACAACAGCGTTTTTACTCTTTCATTTCCACTTCCAAGTGTAAGCTTGGCAAAACAATCCTCACCGAGTAAACTGTGTGAGTGACTAAGAGGCGGCTGGGGAGCGAGACGCTTCATCTTAAATACACATAATACACAACAGCACCAAACAAAACTAAACATGCGGCTTTTATTTACAGTTTTGGACGCTTGGTATGGTTTTCCTTATGAAAGGGGAGAGAAACTAAGCAAAATATTTTGTTTTGAAGGCTCTAGGAGCTGGCAGGGACGGCTGCTCTAACGCTCTAGTTTGGACACACCGAGGCCTTTAAGCGAAGACGCAGGAGGAACAAAAAAAGAGAGGGATGATGTTTGTTGCATGGAGGCTTGGAGACGAGCACAGCACATGGGCCTGCGCAGCATTCCCCGACATGTGAACAGCAAACACAGGGCATAACTGGCTCTCCGCAGACAAACAAACAGGCTGGAGGCTGCCCATGTTTACGCTAAAACCCGAACAGGAGCTTAGGAATCCCTTTTGAGTCTAATTTCAGATTTCCCCTTCTCGAATGCTACCAGGGGAAATGTTTCCACGTCCCCCTGTTTCCCCTTTGACAGATACATATTTACTGTAGCTATTTGCAGTGTTGACGAGGTGGGGAAATGGAGAAGAAGGGGGTTAGCGAAGGTGCATATTTTCAGCTCGGGGCAAACAAGGTTGTACCTGCCAGGGAAGATGATTGTGTTTTTTTGTACTGTGTGTGTGTGTGTGTGTAGCTTCTCAAACAGAACTGCAATGTGCTCCCTGCTGTTAAGATTTCACAGACAGATGTGAATTTCTCCTTTCTCCCAAAACAGAAGAACACATTTGGAGGTCAGAGCCGCTCACCTGGCCCACGTCCACCTCATGAGTGTATTTGCGTGCGGTGGCACCATTTGTGGTGAAGATAGCTGTGCCGTTGCCGTACGGGTTGCTGTTGACCATGTGGATGGCGTCGTCCAGGGTGTCTGCCTCCAGGACGACCAACACCGGCCCGAAGATCTCCTCAGAATAGCACTTCATCTGAGGCTGAGGAGCACAGACGGAGAGGAGCGTTAGATTTATGCTGCTGTCGTGCAAATCTGACTGCGTGCCAAACGTCAAACCGCATACTTGGACGTTGCTGATGATGGTAGGTCCCACAAAGTTGCCATTCTCATAACCTTTGACCTTCACACTTCTGCCGTCCAGCAGCAGGGACGCTCCCTCATCCACTCCGCTCTGGATCAGGCTGCAGACTCTCTCCTTGGCCTGCGGAGAGATTAGAGGCCCCACGTCTGCACCAGGCTGGTCTCCTAGCAGGGCCCCAAAAACAACCACCTATAAGGTTACATACCCGAGCATGAAGGGAGGACATTACGGGAGCTGGCATCTAAATACTTCTGAAGCCGCAAACACACAAAAGCCAGGGCGAGGGGCACCCTGAGGCACTCCCTCAAAAATGGATGCTTAGGGGTTTCCTGTGTACGGCACAAATTAGAGTCCATATTACAGCAAACAGGGTGAGCCATTCTTTCACTGCACATCCACTTCCTTTCTCAAAGGATTTGATGCGCTGAACCACTATTTAGTTCTGGACCGCAGATCTGCCCACAAATTTGCAGCATGGCTGACTCAACCAGGCCTCTCGCCCAGCTCAGTCCAACGTGAAGTTACAACAGGGCAAAAGGCGAGAGGTGTGGTTAGGGCGGCGTGGGTGGCCCCCTGAATGGGGCCCGCGGGGCTGAACGGGGCTCAGGAGGGACCTAAAGCGAAGGGTGTGGTAAACGGGGCGCGGTACCTGCGTTCACGCGAAGAGCCTTAGAACGCTCCACAAGCTCCGGCAACCAACTGCGAGATTCGCCCACGAGGATGGCGGTGGACAGAGCCATGCAGCGCTGCCCCGCCGCCCCGAACGCCGCGCCCACCAGCTGATTCAGGGTGTTCTCTTTGTTGGCATCGGGCATCACCACACCATGGTTCTTGGCTCCCTAAAGCAACATGAGAAGTGGTTATGTGGCGTGATATCAGCTGAGTGGCCATCACACACGAACACAAACATATTATGGGATGTCATTAGTTTGGGTGCGTACATTCCAACAGCACAGACACTTTACGTTTCCCACAGCTCTCATGGAATCAAAATCTCTGTGCTGCACCTCGTTTGATTTGTGTGTCTCGTAAGGAGAGGGAGTGAAGAGGAGGTCAAAGCTTTAAACTGAACTTCTTGTCCGATGGTGCCACCTTCTGGACATTTACAGAAGGATCCAGACATGTTTCTAATGAGAGCCTGCTTGATGCTCACCATGTTCGACTGGACACGCTTGCCCTGTTTGGAGCCTCTCTCATAGATGTACTCCCCTGCCTGGTTTGACCCAACAAAGCTGATGGCCTTGATGGAGGGATGATCACAGATGAAATTCACAGCTGAGGGAGAAAGAAACAAATCCATCTTTAACTCCTTCTTGTGACTAATTTCCGTTACTGTTGTTTCGTTGCAGTGATGTCCTCTTACCGCTGTGTTGGCCGTGGATGATGTTGAGCGTCCCGTCCGGAGCGCCGGCGTCCTGCAGCATCTTGGCCAGCAGCATGGCGCAGGTGGGAACGCGCTCCGAAGGCTTCAGCAGGTAGGTGTTGCCGCACACCAGGCCCATGGGGAACATCCACAGAGGGATCATGGCGGGGAAGTTGAAGGGGGCGATGCCGGCACACACGCCCAGAGGAAGGCGGTACGTGTAGGTGTCCATGTCTTTGGTGATGGAGGGCAGAGTCTCGCCCAGCATCAGGGAGGTGACGCTGCAGGCGTGCTCCACAACCTCTGCATGCAGAAGACACGACAAAAAGACTCACACCTGCTCAAAAGTAGAATCAGATATTGGCCTCACACTCAATAACAAACACAAGTCAAAGGCCTCATGGGGTCAAAGGCCATTTCGTCATCTTTTCCACCCCCGATTAGCCATTAATGTGACCTTTAGGTAATGTTAGATCAGATTAACAGGCAAGCCTTTACCGACATGCTGCCCTTTGACAGTGTGTGTGTGTGTGTGTGTAACTTACGCAATCCTCTGAACACATCCCCCTCTGCGTCTGCGAGGGTCTTGCCTTGTTCCACTGTGATGGACTTGGCAAGTTCTTTCTGAAATGTCGAACGATCCTCATGTTAATTCTCCATTTTCAACTTCAAACTCATGATTGCTGAGTCGTGACTTTGTGTTTCGGTTTGCACATGTAACAATCTGAGCCGTCCGCTTACAATGTTGTCCTTGATAAGCTGCTGATAGCGCAGAAAGACCTGCTGCCGGGTCAAGATGGAGGCCTCGGACCAGGAGTGGAAGGCCCTGGAGCAGGAGTCCACAGCAGCCAGCATCTCCTCCTGGGTGGCCTTGGGTACGCGGGAGATCACCTCATTTGTAGCCTGCAGGGGAGACAGCAGCATCAGAACACAAAGAGCAGGTGTCCAGATTAGAGGTAGCACCTAAAATACATGACCAAGGGCTGCAGGACAGGATTTTCTCAACATATTGATTCAGGATGTCATAGAGTAGAATGAGTTTGTGCAAACAGGCGCTGGCATGCAGGTTATGCAAAAGACGACAAACAAGTTGAGCAACTTGCTGTACATATTCTCCATCAGCCATACGTATATGAGCCGACTGAGAACATGAAGTACCCTGATGAACTTCACTGTCCAGGTGAAACACTTACAGGATTGTGAATATCTATCCATTCTGTAGTCTTCGATTCAACAAACTTCCCATCAATGAACAGCTTGGTGGTGGGCTGAGAGGAGAGAGCAGAGGTTACATCACATCTGCATTACTAATCAGCTAAGTCAAGTGTGAAGGCAGCAGGACAGGTGAAGTGATCAGCTTAACTCACCACTGAGGAGATGTAGCACATGCGGCCCACCTGGAGCGGGACCTGAAGAAGAAGAAGAAGAAGAAGAAGACAGAGCCATGATCTGGTTTGTTGCAGAGTGCTTGAAGTAAAACATTACATGTGAGCAACCAGCCATTTCCAGATTCAACCTGCAGGCACCATAAGACTGTTGAGCAACTTCAAAGTAGAGGAACGGGTCAAAGTCGAGCCTGCAGAGCTGAGCTGCAGTATGAATGAGGCCCAGGCCTGCAGGTTCATAATGGAATGTATCCTTAAACAGGGTCATACACATCCAGACGGTGTTACTCAGCACCCTCCTGCCTGTCTGCTCATTTTAGAATGGTGAGAAATAAGAAATCTTAACAAAGCTACAGGCAGATTAACTTGATGCCCATCAGATTAAAGTTGTGTGGGTGAAACACTTAAAGACGTTTAAAACTAGTGTGAAATCTGTTGATGTCTTTTGCAGCTGTGCAAGCATTTTTATGTTTCTAATAATCTAATCTAATCTAGAGTAGAGACACGAGTCGGATTTGCACATTAAAGCTGTAACTTGGGTCACTTGTACAGTTGTTTGCTGTAAAAAAACAACTGTACATGACTAAAAGCAAACATCTGGATTCTTTAGTTTGAGGGATGACATCAAATGAAGTTAGTAGAGTCTTTGCAGGAATTCTCGTGTCACGTGACTCTGTATAAACACACACTGACAGCTGCCAAAACTGGTTTACAGAGCTGTTTAAAAGGTATTGAACGGTATATAAATGTGTAAATCTCACCT
Organism: Genypterus blacodes; assembly: GCF_046128005.1. Taxonomy (NCBI): domain Eukaryota; kingdom Metazoa; phylum Chordata; class Actinopteri; order Ophidiiformes; family Ophidiidae; genus Genypterus; species Genypterus blacodes. The sequence continues at coordinate 1,735,633 of NW_027466916.1, forward strand.
TTGCCTTGAGCAGCGACCTCATAGCTGTGGACGCCATCGTGGAAGTGTCACTCAGTGTTTCCTCCTCAGCGTAGGAACGTAACGGCGCTGGTGGGCTCCCTGCCAGCAGAGAGCAGCGCCCCCCGCTCACTCTATCACAAGGGGAGGAGCCTGCAGGTGGGCGGGCTCTAAACACAGCGCACGCCTTGCCATTGGCTCCCTGGGGGGAAGTGCCATGAGTAAGGCGCTGCGATTGGTCGACGTTAGATAACTACTGTCCAATCGCTGCTTTACATCGTCGGAGCCCCCGCCTTAGATAATGTTGGCTTAAAACAACAAACCGACTGGAAGAAGTTACGTAACTGATCGGAGTGGTGCGTCTCGCGTTACTTTTTCCACCCACCCGGGATTCGACATTAGCTTAATTGGTCAATCGCTATCACGTGACGCGGAAACGTCGCATTTCAATCTCGGTTCTGCACGAATATGGCCGTTTCATGCTACATAACCGTATCCATAACATTCTTACCCTAAATTTGCATAAACTGTGAGGACCAGTGAGCTCGGTTCATCCTCCTACTTCTTCCGTGTCAGACTTCTGGACTTCTCGCCTTGTTGTCAAATCTCGGGTGGGAAAGAACTCAACTCCTGCAGCATAAACCACATCAAGCAAGTTCCATGAATGACTCGGAATGAATTACGTGTCACCTAAACAAGACGCGGGGCTTTGGACGACCTCAGTCTGAGTTTATCTCCAGAATAAAGTGAAACGTTACCACAGCAACAAGCATGCGCCTGTGCTTTGCTTTCCTCGCTAAGGTAAATGTGAACCATGTGCACTAATGTGAAACATATGAAGCCAAAATGGTGCTTAGTCATGCAGCAGAGAGGGTAGGAGGGAGTTTATCAGCTCATCCCATTGGCTGCTGGGTGAAGGGACTCAACTAGTTCTGCACACAAAACTAGAGTTACTTGCTATAGTTCATTCACATCTGTCTGCAACTGAAAACTATGGCAACACACACCAAGGTGATCCAGTTTAAAGTTGATGTTGTGAAGAGAGAATATGTCTTTTGGATGGTTTGTAATTTTTGGAGGTTTCTTTTCTAGCCTGTCCTGCATGGATACTTCAGAAGCTCCTGCTCCTGGAGGGTCCGGATCGGTAAGTCAGACCACATGATTTGTCTATTTCAATGTTGCACTTCATTGTTTTGGATTCCTGTGATGACGTGATGCTGAGAATTGTTTCGTGCCACAGCTTTTGCTCTGAAAGACATTGAGTATGACCAGGTCCCTGTGAATCTGATCAAAGATGGAGGTCAGCAGGTACAGTAACAGCAGATCAGTGAGTAATGTGGAGTCACTGTACTTGGATAATGTCTTGTCTCATGAAGGTTCTGTGTATTTTAGCTTACAGAGGAGTATAAGGCCTTAAACCCGATGCGACAAGTGCCTGCAGTCGAGATTGATGGCATCACCCTCTCTCAGTCAGTAAGTCTCCATATACGTTGACATCCTGTTGAAGATATTTGTTCTTGGAAACGTCCTCTCAAACTTCCCAGTACCTGGAAGAATGAGATCAATCACACCCTGCAAAGCCTCAGTCTACATCTTTGTCTTCTCTCCCTCGCACAGCTGGCAGTGATCCAGTACATCGATGAGACCAGACCAGGTCCTCGCCTTCTCCCGGCCGACCCTAAGAAACGAGCGCAGGTCCGGATGATCAGTGACCTCATCGCCTCTGGGATCCAACCCTTGCAGGTGATTACGCCGAAGGACTCGCTTATACTGTATATTTTATACTTTGGCTGTCAAATTTCAAGAAGTGCAAGCTCAGGATTCATTCTGCTTTCATTCCTGAATCTTCCAGAATTTGTACGTGATCCAGAAAGTGGGAGCAGAGAAAGTGCAGTGGGCTCAGCATTTCCTTGAGCGTGGTTTTCAATGTGGGTCAAACTCATACTTAAGTTCAGAAAATCAATTAAATGTTAATATAAAAATGAATCAGCAGACATTCCTTACAATAATAATAACACGTTCGTGGTTCTCCTGCAGCTCTAGAACCTCTTCTGAAGCAAACGGCAGGGAAATATTGTGTAGGGGATGAGGTAAGAGGAAGCTCAACCAATCAGAATATGACTAAAGTGTGACACAGCAGATACTTAAAGCTCTCTCCGCCTCCTGTAGATCTCCATGGCTGACATCTGTCTGGTCCCTCAAGTCTACAATGCAGAGAGGTAAGACATTAAGAAACACTCTGAGTTTAGATTTCAAGTCTTGCGTCCTCCCCCATTATTGAGACTTTGTTGTGAATGTGACCTCCGCAGGTTCAAAGTGGACATGGGTCAGTTTCCCACCATCCAGAGGCTCAATCAAAGCTTGATGGAGATGGAGGCGTTCAAAGTGAGCCACCCTTCATGCCAGCCAGACACACCGGTGGAGTTGCGCTCATAGGATAACTGATGATCATTTGTAATTTTCAATAAAGTGTGAGGCAAGTAATCATGTTCTTGTGTTCCTTTAAAAAAGCTTTTTATTATTTCATTTCATTTAAAACTTCACAGATTCTCTCTAAAAGCAAAAAAAGGCTTAAAGCTTCAGAATGCAGCACAGAAAACAAGCAGGAAAAGAAATGTGAAAAACAAATAATACACTTAGAGATGTAAGAATTATTATTACAGGTTCACAACTTACTCAATAAATAAAACGATTTGAAATGTATTTCCAGATTAATTAATAAGGAATCCTTCAGGTTCTTTTCTCTCATTTATCACCTGGAATCTCCACGGAGCACTTGACCGTGTCATTGTAGAAAGTCCCAGAGCAGTCTGAGCCTCCGAACACCAGCACAGTGACGTGAGTGTCGGCCTGCTCGTGCTTCCCCGTGCCCCTCAGTGCAGAGCGGCCCAGAGCGATCACGCTGTGTCCCGCTCGAGGCTTGGAGCAAAGCTGAGGAGCGACCACAGAGCTCCACATGCTGGTGTCTGAGGAGGAGCCAAGGGAGGAACCATCAGTGTGCAGGGCAATGTTGTATGTCCATCTGGTTCATAGTGCCAATTAGAGACAAACAAACATACAAACGCTCACCCATGTTAAAGACATGTACGTCCTGCAGGGTCCCGATTGAACTGCAGCCTCCACTGATTAAGATCCTGTTGTCTGAAACTGGGAGCGCTGCATGAAACCTGTCAGTGGGCAAATTCAGCAAAACCACAAATAGTGAACAAACCTCAAACTCGGCTCAAACTTTGACGCTGTCCAAGCTGTCAACATATTAAACCCAGATGATGGTGGCGAGGACATTACTCAAGGTTGACTGGTCTAGCTCTCACCCTCTGGGCAGCGGCGGCATGTTCCCACACTTCACAGCTGTGTACTCCATGAAGCCTTCGCCCGCAGCAGCAGGGGGGAGGAGAAACAACAACTATTCAGTGCCATCACCTTGGCAACATCATCACCAAATGACAGCCAGTGAACACGTGTCTCACCCAGATCCAACATGTGGACATCGTTAAGGTACGTCGCCGTTTTCCGGCCGCCAAATATCAGCAGCTTGTTTGAGAGCAGCGTAGCCGAATGCCTATAAAAGAGGAAATCAGTGCTCAAAAGTTCTCTACGGGGCTAAAATAGATTAGTGAAGTTTTATTTTGAAAAGCGCACTGACCCGAAGCGAGGCAGGGGTCTGTTCCCCTCCACGATGGGCTGGTACCACAGCTCAAACTCCGGGCTGAAGATGTACAGAGCGTTGCTGCAGGTTTTGTCGCCGGAGGAGGAATGACTCGGCTGAACTCCGCCAAACACAAAGAGCTCCCTCTTGTAAAAGGTTGCCGAGTGATATGCCAGCGTCGGGACACTTCCTTGGGCCTGAACGGGCCGAAGAACGTGTTACAGCACCTCAATGAGATCATCTTTAAATGAACACAACTACAACGTGTCAGTAACTAAAGTGAGGGCAAACCCACAGTGACCAGCCTCCACTTCCAGCTCAGAGTGTTGAGGATGTAGATGTCGCTGTAGCTGTGACCCTCCCTCAGGCCGCCGTACACAAAGACAGCCTTAGAGTCCGGGTCGTAGGTCGCAGAGTGGCCCCGGGCACACGGAGGCACAGGTCCAGATGTCGAGGAGTTCATGGGGAACCAGAAGTCGCCGTCTGAGGGGACGACAGAATGTTAGTTTGTTTTTTACTCAGACTAACTTTCCTCCGGAGCGTCACTCACCTAACTCCAGCTTCCACAGTGAGTCTTCACAGTAATGATGCTCCGCCGCCTCACCGCCGATTAGAACGGCCGTGTCGGGGTCGATCAGACACATCGAATGGCTCCAGCGTGTTGACGGACACGCTGAAACTGAACATTGGCGACAATCCTCAACACTTCTGCATATCCGGACGTGAACACAAAGTAGCCAGAGCCACACGTTTCCCCTCCTTACCTGCTCTGTTGCTGTCGCTCTTGATCTGCACCGTTAGTTCTTCTCGGCTGTTCATCCTGGACAAGAGACGCTTCTTTGTGCTTGGAGCTTTGTCCACGTCCTCTGTGGGGCTGTCCATGTCCTCAGAGCTCCATGCGAGGCGTCCCCTTTTGCTAATAAGCGTCCTCCTCGGCGTCTTCTCCTTTCAACGGCAGCAGGAGAACATTACCCCACGGTTTCCTTCATCCACAGGCAGACATAACGTTTCCTTCAGCGTGACTCTTACCGTCGGCCATACAGGGGCTTTGTGCCCCACAGTGGAGTCATGGGTTTCAGGGATATTAGTTTGAAGCTCAGCATAATAAACGCTGTCTCCCAAGCGTGAGGAGTCAGAAGTTATCTACAAGCAAAAGATAGATGTTCATGACACCTTCACCTCATGAGGAAACTTTGGAATTCCTTACTGCCAAACTGTCTTTGAAGCTGTTTGTCTCACCGTTTCATGTGCGGCGCTGTGCTGTAATGTGCTGCACAGCTCAGTGGTGCTGCTCTGATCGGGGAGGAGAGGCTTCCTTTTCACCAGGGGAGTGCTGCTGAAGATGCTGGGTTCATCCTGAGGTCACGGGCCAGAATGAGACAGAGAGGACAGAGTGAGAGAGGTTTAAGATCCCACCAAACTATTATCAACAACGACGGTGGGTAAAGGAGTGATTGAGTGGAAACTGAGGCAGGTCCACATCCAGGAATTTGCTTTTTAAAGGCGTGTGTGTGTGTGTATGGCACGTGACAGACTATCAATAGGCCACATCTAGTCTGGAACTGGGAAACGACCTAGATTCCAGATCAGAGCTATATTTAGCCACAGAACTACACATGTCATGGAGTTGAGATCACACCGCTACAGTACAGACAGAGAGATATATCAGACATATCAGCCAGGTTGTTAGTCAGTGAATAATAAGATGATGATAATTATTCCTTTGATAACCTCTGTGACCTTTGTGTCTATACCTGCACATGTGTCCTCTTACCGGTCCGCACACTGTCAGCACTATCTTGCCGTAAACTCCTCTGCGGCGTCTCTCTGCAGCCACCGTGACCAGGTCAGAGCTCCAGTCTCCCTCCCAGCTCAGGCACCTGAAGGGGTCACACGCATGCCGAGTGTGAAGCTGCAGGGGGGCGACAGTAGCAGCAGCCGCAGCTCACCTCATCCACATACCTGACCTGAGCTGACAGAGTCCCGATTCTCTGGGCTTCGACCTCTTCACTGACCAGAACCTCCACTGAGATCGTCGCCTCGCTGAACTTCCACTCGCCCAAACCGAAGATGACGAGCTGTTTGGGCAGAGGCAGCGGGATGTGGACTTGAAAGCACCTTCGGTTGGATTTGCTGCGACAGTGGAGACCCAGATACGGCGGGTGAGTGATTGTTGTTGCGGCACAAGGACGCCTTTGAGCGGACACCTACCTCATGAACTGCCGGGGGGCGTCGCGCAGGGACCAAAGGACGTAGAAGCTCATTTTCCCCATGTTGTTTCCGGGGTTCACTCACCGGCGCGAGCCTGTTCACCTGCCCCGATTTGCCCCCAAAGTGGAGCTCCGGCGCGCGCAGCTGATTGGCTGAGTGCGGCTCGTGCTGTCGGAAATGCGCGCACCTGTGACCTCATTATCCAGTTCGTTTATTAATTAGACGGATGCGCGCGCCGGCACAAGCACACCTGTAGGAGTTGGCCTAATATGATTGAACAGAATTCTTAGAATCAGTATTGTGCAGCACATGTCGTCATTTTCTAGAGAAACAAGCTTTTTAATCCTGTTGCTATGCACTTAATCAATGGAATTAATTAATAAGGATTTTTTCAATAAGGGATAAATTAAACCAGAATTATCGACAAAAATAAGTATACAAAATAAGTGATGTTCTAAGTGGGAAAGCAGTTAAGTTTTTTAACCAGAAGATGTCGCTATTTAGTGCAAGTCTTTCATATAGCGAAAATATGGTTACTTGCTCACAAATATCGTAAGTTTAATCAAGGAATAAAACTTCAAATACAAATTTAAATGTTCTATACCTTTGATATTTTACAAGTGATACACATATCTGGACCTTGCACATCTTTGTACATTCTGTAATCTGAACATGTACATTTCTTTTTCACAACATTTGAGGTATTCTCTGAATATACATGAATTATTTGTGAGACATGTCTTTTGTTCAGCAGTTTGAAAGAAATCTTTGGTTAATAATTCACGAAGGAATATGCATGTGACCTTTAAAATTAAATATTGCCAAATGAATGAATATTATGCTCCTAATGTATAAATAGACAAGAGTGCTTGATGAAACTAAACATAATAAGCCTATTATCTTCAGAAATTTAGCAAATAATGAGTGACACTTGATGTAATTCTAGACTCTGAATGGCCCTTGGGGAGAGCTGAAAATAAAGCCTGGTTTCATCATCACCTCTGTAACAATTACATCAATCCCCCAATGTCATAATTTAATGGAAGCACAAGGGACCATCCTGAGGGCCATTCTAATCCTGGATCAGCAATGAGGCCGCCTCAGGTGACAAATGTGGCTGTGACACTGCACGCATTAGAAGCTTAATGACATCGAAGTTTACATAGATACACTGATCCAACATCAGTGCAATAACTTCCAAACAATCCACCAAACACCCACAGCGATCAGAGGTGAAGAGATTAAATGAACCTCAATGAAGTCACACAGAAAGCTAGACAATCATCTCTTTTATTGTGTAATATAAATTTCTGGAACAATTTTCACAGTGAAGGTACAGCACAGCAAACATGGGAAGCTTTGAACCAGTTGCTTTTTTTGAGTATACGGCATTAGCAGCAAAATCTGTGAGAGTCTTTGGGAGCATGCGGCCTTGAGCGAGAGAGACAGAAGCACCGAATGGAGAAACAAGAAGATCACAACACAATGGAAAATATAGAGAACACAAAGAATATAGTAACACATATTGACCTTCACTTACATTTATATACCTGTGCACTAAACACGAATATGAAGATAAAATACAATTGGAAATAATGAGTTAGTCTGCTCCCCTTACTCCTAACCAGACACATCAGAGCTTTCTGTGATTAAGGATGGCTTTGTTTGCTTTGTGTCATTAAAAGCACTCGGGTTAATAACTGTTGCGACTTGCCTCAGTACATTCAATAATCTGGACATATATTCCATCAACACACCACTGTGACACACACGTATACACATAGAAACCTGAAAATATTGTGCATGGAATTTATATAAATTATATATTCTTGATTAGCACACAGATAGTTTCACGTGGATTTAAAAGAATTCTTACAGCAGCAAGCAAATACAGAAAGGTAACAACACAGCGATTGCAATTACAAAAAAGTGCACGTACGCACGCACACATACAAATGCATCATACACACACAGACGCACACACAAAATAAGAAATCTCCTATTTGTTTAGAGCACAGCTGATTAAGCACCCGGGCTGGTGAAGCACATCCTCCGCAGGTGTTCCCTGATCACTGCTACCATAGAAATGTGACAGCTGAAGACAATATATAGATTTTATGACGGGCACGTCACCGGACTGCACAGTGCGTACACACACACACACATACACACACACACGGGAACATGGCACATATACAAGGCTTCTGGAAATATCTAGGATCCAACATATTGCAGCAAATGTTTCTTTCAAAATGATCCGACCGTATAAATTCAACATGTGGCCTTGGGTCAATGCTGATAGAGCAAAAAATAGATACGACTATATTCACCTGTTATATATATATATATATATTATAACTTTATCATTACTTGAATGGAATCAAAAATATTTCATTATTTTTGGGAGTAATATTAAGACTAACTGGCTTCTTCAGGCACTGTAGTAAACTCTGTAGTAGAGCGTCTTGTTCCGCCATAGTGAGTAGGAGTTGTCAAACTTGATGAGGTAAGTGCCTTCACCTGGGAACTCGTGGCTTCCCCCCAACACCGACATGTGACTGTCCTGGCGGTAAACCGGCAACAGTTCAGCCACGTTTGAGTTTGAGTTGCTCGTAGTTTTGGAGCCCTTCTCTACGTCTCCGTTACCGACGGGCGCTGCAAGAGAAATCACACACACAACGCCGAGTTAACACACTGCTTCAGGTTTTAGGCGGACCACACGCACGTCCACACACACACACACACACAGCTCATGACTTTAATGACTTTTCGCCCAGCAGGTTATGGGTTGGGCCATGTTTGTCTTTTAGCAGGATATCTCTAAATGTTATGGAGAGCCAGGGAGAAAAACAGTTTGGCACTACAGTAAGTCAATAACATAATTTTGTCAATGATTCTGGAAGTGGAGATGGCAGAATCAACAGTTTGCTGGTTTGTCAATGGAGAAAGTTTGATCAAGAGTCATTACTAGAAGACTACTCGGTCTTGGTGGAGGTATGCTTAACCTACTCTTCTTCTCAATGGAATGATTTGCTTAATTGAAGTGCGAGGTCAAGCACCCACTAACCTTCCAGCTCCTCCTCTTCATCTTCATCATCACTCGACTCGCTGATGTGGACGGTGATGGAGCGGGTCGTGACAGGACTCCAGTCAAAGTAGATGCCGAAGCCGATGTCGTACCCATCTGTGGCGTACTCCCAGCACACTTTCTTGGCCTCGGGCACCGTGGGCACGTGAACCGTCATGATGTCACCTCGGTACACTGTCACCACGCTGTCCTTCTCCGTTCGCAGCTTGGCCTTGAGCTCCTTCAGCGCGGCAGATGTCCACGTCGTTGGGGGCTGCAGGGGCGGCATCTGCGCTGCAAAACAGCAACTTTGACATTTACTTATCTGGCTTTGATTTGCCTTTGGAAATTGCAGGATTCTCATTATCAGCACACGCATGCGACGCAACCTTTGAATACAGATTACACAGGAAACAAAGCGCCATCATGGAGGCAAACCCAGCAGGCCCTCACTTTTTATCTCCCCAGAGACCTGACAGCTCCCAGCAGTGTTGTTCTCCTCAGCTCCTTCCCTCAGGGCCGGCTCGGCGGGAGACTCTTCATTATCCTCAAAACACACACACACACAACACTCACTTTATAGGTGCCAAAACAAACACAAGTGTACTTCACATAATACTCACACATTACTTATTACTTACTCTTAATACTTCAGAAGGCTGACTTGAATCCGCTGTGCTTTCATCCATGTTGGCTTGGCAGCTGGAAAGGTCTGTACTCTGGAGTCTGAAGAGAAGAGGAGAGAGAATAGAGAATGAATAAAATAACATTGCGACGCAGTTCTAGTTCCACTAAAAACGTCCAGTCACCTGTCCAGAGGTTTGGTCTCACACTGATTTGATATTATCCCAGGGAAAGAGGCGATGGAGAGGGAGGACAGACGTGACTGCAGCTCTGATGTCGCCTCTAATGTGTCCATGGCTGTAAAGACAGGGCAAACACATCAGTGTGCATGGAGGGAGGGAGGGGGGAGGAGGAGGGGAGATGCATCCGCCCCTCTCTGAGAGAGAAAGAGAGAGAGAGACCAGAGAAACTGTGTGAGAGAGAGAGACCAGAGAGACTGTGTGTGTGAGAGAGAGAGAGAGAGAGAGAGAGAGCAAACAGAAATGAGATAGATGAAGTTAATCAGAAAAAGATGGAGGGAGTCAGAAGGAGAGAGAGAGACAAAAAAGTAGACAGCGGAAATGAGCGGCGGGAGAGAGAAGCGGGGGGAAGAGAGAGTGAGAGACAGTTAGAGTGGTGAAGACAGAGCGGGTAACTGCGGGGTTAGCCAGTTTACTGACGCATGTTTACATCATCACACCAAAACACCAAACAAACACGAGCTAGACGCGCGCGTGCGTGTGTGTTAGCTTAGCTCCGTCGTGTAAGCAGACGTCACCTCGCACCAGTCGGCTAGCTCGTTAGCACGCTGGGCTAGCTAGCGGACACGAAAAAAAGAAGCGCTTATGGAAAATATGACACAAACTTTCTTACCACAACGCAACGCCGAGGATAAACTCACGACTGTATCACAAAATCACTCCGAGAGGGCACCAGGAAATACGCCTCCATGGCACTGCAGTCATGTGACACACACACACATATACACCAGCTGCTGCTCCACAGGAAAACACACACACACACGAAGCACGTCGCTTCCGTGTTTTCCGAACATTGACGGATTTCGACGAATATCCGGAGAGGAGCCCGACTCGGGATACAGCCCCGGATACTCGGGCAGCCCCGGATATCGGGTGCATTAACGAGTGCATTAACGACTGTTCATACTGTGTAACTAATGGATTCATAGAGCAGCGGCGTTGTTAAAGTGAATGAATTCAACCAATTTACTTAGTTTAGTGTTTTCAACCAAATGTTATTGCACCTTTGTTCATATTGCGGTACTTTTGAAATAAAAGAGTTGGAAAAAAGGATTATTGTGATGTTTGTGCTTCTGTGGCCCGACTGTATTAACTGAAAACTTTTTTTTGTTTAGTGCAAGTACTACAACATACAAGTATGAGGAAAATAAAAAAAGTTCAAATCCCATTAAAACTACATATAAAAAAGCTTAATATGAGCACTACGAGAAGTCTGTTTGCTTGGTTACTGTACTCTGCTGGAGGATGTGGGTCTTTCCAAGATACACTCGTAGATTTCAATGTTTTCCATGATTCTAGTGGGTAGTAGCAGTCGTAGTTGTATCTAGTTTGCTATTTGTTTACCACCTTAAAGCTGCTTTTCATTCATTCCATATTTATTATCATTCCTTCAACTACAGCATTCCAACAATCACATCATCAACATGAGTTATGTTCCTTGTCATTGTGACTGATGACACATGAATGTTTCATATTTGATTAAATTTAAATGTATTAGAAAATGAACCACATTACACTCCTGCATAATATCTGATACTATATGTAAATGTCTTGTTTGACAGGGTTAATCTCTGCCTGCTCTCACTGGTGTCTCCAGCAGTGATTTGTATGCTGCAGAGAAACATTGCTGCATCGTTTTACTGCTTGACAGAAAGTTGGACAGCGGCGTCTCCTTGGTCTGGGCATCAGTCAGGTTAATCCATGGGAAAAGTCTGAAAGAAATGAAACAACAACAACAACAACATACAGAATGATTTAATGTCTCCTGGTCTCTCTGTTTGCTAGGGCGGAACATTGCTACACAGCCAAGTAAAGCAGTGTAGTGAAAAGCCCATTTACATTTCAACCAATTCTGTGTTTTTGAATCATATACTTACTCATGTAGAGGAAGGGAAGATGCACACGATGAATTGATGTAGCTCTCTGTGTTTAATTCCACCGTGTGCTGCCATTTGTCTTGAAAGAGGCTGTTGATCAGTGACAGAGCGTCACTGGATCCCACACTGGCAGAAGTGCAGACATTCAGCAGGCTGTACAGCACTGCACACACCCAGGACTGATCCAGGGAAATGCCCCCTATGGAACAGAAAGGTCATCTTTAATAATGTATTAGGATTATATAACTCAATCAATGTTATATAGAGAAACCGAGGGTAAAGCTCCATAGCAACTAAATTAAAATGTTCACTTCTCAGACAGACCGCAGCGAGGGAGGAGCCAAAGTGAATTTAGGAGCGCAGAGCTGATTTTCTGGAGATTAAGGTTCCTTTTTCTGCCACTGAAATGTAAACATCTAAAGAGATCTGTGTGCATAAGGGCAGACAGCCAATCTGTGTCACTTCCAGGAATCAGCTACTGTATGTTTATGTACTATCACAGATTATAGGTTTGATTTTTTAAAACAATTATATAACATGAGGGGTTTAAATGTGAGTGCTAAGAAAAAACTGGGAGTAACCGCGGTCAGCATTCATGAAACGTGACATACCGCTCAGTGCCAGAGGACAAGAGGCCTCCGACCACAGAGGCTCGCTCAGAGCCACGGGAACTCGACTGGGGGGCCGCCACACATTTGCATTGTCGCAGGCAACAAAGCCATACTGCGGTCTGAGAATGAAGCTGTGCCCAAGAAGCTGTGCTAATCTGGAAGAGAAGGGAGGGGAGGGGGTGAGGGATGGACCCACAATGAATCAATACTATCTGTTGTGTGTGTGTAGGTGTGGTGGTGGTACCTGTTGACAGGCACGGCAGAGATGAAGCTGTACACAAGGCAGTGCTTTGGCAGGCGAGGGCGGAGATCAGCGCAGACTTTGGGGAGGTGAGAGGGGCGGCAGCACAGGAACAGGACATGCGCCCACGCTGCCAGTCTGCGGTTGTCAAAGAAACATTCAATGCCTCCCTGTGCAAAGTCCACTGGTATGAGGACACAAAAGGAAAACATAAAGGCAGCGTGACTAACACACTCACAGGCAAACTGATACTGTCAGGGTGCAGGGTGATGTCACTCATACTCAAACAAATCAACATCAAAACTGACTTATAGAGCAGAAACGTCATCGATGTGTGTGTGTGTTTTGTTGTGGTGTACCTGCAGACTCTGGTCTTCTGGTGGAGATCTTAATGTGTGATGGTTTGATGTCAGTCTTTTCACGAAGGGAGAGGAGCAGCTGTTTGCCCAGGTGACCCAGTCCAAGAATCCCCACACAGAGGTCACCATCTTGCCCCATTGCCACAGAGTCTCTGCTTGAGCGTCGTTTAATGGCAGCTCTGAACGTGAAGGCACAAGTGTTTGAGTTATGAGAGTAAGGAAAGGAGGATCCCAAACTATTCTAGGCTGAAAATATACATATGGACTCCTAAAACTCCAGTTCTGTCAGGCCAGGAGTCAATCTTGCCACAGCTGGATCTTGCCAGTCCACCTTATAAGTGTCATAACACCAGTAGAGGGCACCGTTGTCTCATTTTTAACCCGGTCGGTCTAAACGTAATTGTTATCGATGTAAGATACCATTAGAACGCGCATTTCTGAGATGAAAATAGTTTAGAGTGTATTTACAGATGCTTTACCTCAGTGTGTGAAGGAGTTTGCACAGAAAAGTTGCGTGTGCGCAGCCGCAGACTGCACGTCCAGCCGCGCGCTCACGCAGGTGAAGGAGTTTCTCCTCTTCATCACTCAATCCACTTTCGAAAGACAAACTCTTCAGGTTTGCGGTCAAATCCACCATCTTATTAAAATGAGAAGAAGCATAAAAAAACAACGTAACACCGCAAATGACGGCGTCTTCCTCCGTAACCATGGGCAACGAGTCAATAGGACTCCAGATGATATTTCAAAATAAAAGTCGCTCAGCGCAAAAACAAACAAAACTCATCAGCAGCTAACCTGAGGCAAAACAATGATCAATGAAAACCTGAAATAAAAGTCAAATAAATTACTTTTTTATTATTTGTAAAATGTTAGGCCAGTACATCCGGTGTATGAAAGTGAAACCCCCTTTCATTAAGGTGGAATTAACAGTTTTTATTTCCCTTTGGAGAACAAACAGATTCCAGGATCGACTGTACATGTATGTACAATAAACAGTACTGTCAAGTTCCACTTAAAGTAATGAGCAAATCAAATGACTGTGACCACAACACATCACAACAATAACAACACAAACATACAGTAGACTCACAAAACCCAATGAGCAGGATCCTAAGACTTTAGGTTCTAGACCGGATGGGATTTCCTGTAAAAGTCGGGCTCAACCCTGACACAAAGCTCGCGGTAGACTGATGGAAAAACATGTTCAAATAAAAAGGCAGCGTTTCAAAACAGTAGCTTTTATAACAAATAATGCAACATTGATCACAGCTCAAAATAACAACGTATCAACACAACTGGAGTTTCTTCCCTCAGCTGTCAATCATGTGAGCGAGTAAACTTTCAAGTCACTTAAAAAGTGCTGATTACAAACTTTGAGATAACTGTAAAACATTCAGCTCCTTTTCTTATATCTGCATGGACTGTTACATGTTAGGAATATTTACAGTAAATAACAAGGTCCATTTAAGAGTCCTTATATAAATTAAGGGTGTATTATGTGTACGTAAGTGTTTGTAAGGGAAAGAGGCTGGAACCACAGAGCAGCACGTCTCACCACAGAAGAACCTCTTAGTCGTTTTATAATTTAACATTTAGAAAGCCATTGATCGACATGAGGGCGATATGTGGCTCTGCCGTTAAAAGTCTTCATCCGTCGTAATCCCTTAATCCCTAATCCAGTCAATTTAACGTAGGCTACAGTTGGATAATACTGATAAGCATGAAGGCACTGTGAGGGAAAACGTGGGAACATAAATGGATGTGAGCCCAAATGACGGTGGCTCACTTCTCCACAGATCCTACGAGATGATCTTCATCGTATTTACACCAAAGCTGAGATGTCCCGTCTTCAAAAATACTCTGGAGGAAGTTTCCGGCGTGTAGCACTGAGCGTTACTGGCGGCCGATTCTGCTCTTTGCTTTAGAATTCAGAGTTACTCCTCTCCTTGCCTCCACTTCTGAGACTCCTCCTGCCGTGCGTCCGGGTGGATCTGGTTCCTCATCCCTCCTAACACGTTGGACGTGGCTTCGGTGGCCATGATGAGCGGTTTAACCACGGCCGGGGGCAGCTGGCGGAGGACGCCGCCCACCGCCCCGGTCATCCCGCGCTGCTCGTGCTCCCGTGTTGCTGTGTCATAGATGGTCAGTGCAGTGTCAGTGATGCCCTGGAGAGAGAGAGAGACACGACACACAACCACCATTAACAACAACAACAAGCGCACTTCCTTCTCCTATCAGCCATTTCCATGTACCGTTCCCGTACCTCCTTTACTACAGTGTAGGCTTTAGCCACGCCCTCCCTCAGGTCGACGGGCTGGTGAGCCAGGCCGTAATGTGAAAACCTTTTAATCCTCTTTGTGTCTCTCTCATCTGGCACGGGGGACACCATGTCATAAGCCGTCTCAGCTGCAGCCTAAAGGGACAGAGGACAGAGGAACATGTGTATCCTGCCTCATCCAGTCTAGTTCAGCATGTTTCACATCAAAGCGAGGCCCGTGAGGTTTACCTGTATGGTCCGCACCATCCGGTTGGTGAGCTCCAGAGCGGCCATGGCGGTGGACGTCCCAAAGGAAGCAGTGCCGCGCTGAAACCCGCGGACTATCCGACCGTCCTTCCTGTACTGCTCGATCGGGAGCCACACCAAGTCTCTGAAACCCTGGACTGGAAACAACACTTCACCTCAGAACACAGGGACGCCTGGGAGAAAGAAGCTAACCTGGCCTCCACAGTAGACGGGTGAAGGAGAGGCTCTACTCACCTAACTGCACCAGGGAGTGGATCGGCCCCACGCCACCCAGGATCCCGGGCAGCTGGTTCTTCTTGATGTCATTCAGCCACTCGTTTATTGCATAGGAGAACAGCTTATCCACACCCAATAACCTGAGAGCAGAGAGGAAAAGAAGCTCAGTGAAGTGAGGCTGCTTTGCTTGACAGTAACACAGTATAAAGTGAAGCTCTGCAGGGCCACAGTCTCATATTGGAGCCTGCTGGCGTGATCGTACCCCTGCCTGTAGCACAACCGTCTCAGTTTCAGCTCTGAGCAATTCAGCTGCGTCAGCCCGATGATGATCCCTGCAAAAGTCCCCTGAAACAAAGCACAGATCTTTTCATGCATAATTCATCGACACAATAATGCAATAGTTTGCCGCATCTCCCCCTCTCCCTCTCAGGCGGCCTACCTGCTCCATGGAGACGTGTTTCCCGTGGTAATCCAGGCGAATGGGAACCTCAGACGTAAACCTGAACTCCCTGTTAAGAGACACGGAGACATTATCAGCACAGGAGAGCGATTTGATGTTTTTTACAGAAGGGAATCATTAGGTTATGTGCGCAGTGACCTGAAGAAGATGGGCTGGTCTGTGAAGGACGGAGCAGCAGCTTCATTTTCACTGCATTCATCCCTCCGAGATGTGGAGAAGCCGTTGGCGCTGAAGCGTCTCTGAGCAGGCACGGAGATGATGGGGGCCGGGTCCTGGCTGCTGCCGGTGGACTTGGTGAAGCTGCAGGTTATCTCAGGGCCGGGGGGGGTTTTGGTGGATATGAAGACCACTGCAGAAGGACAATGTCATTAGGTTGCATGTAGGAGAGGAGAGCTGCTCCTGTCTCAATGTCAAAGCTTCTCTGAAAGATGGTTTACCTTCCTGAACAGGCGGAGAGAACAACTCAACTTCTGCTGCCAGACTGGAGAAGAAATCCTTCAGGAAGAACAGCGCGTCCTTCAAACAGACAAGAACAGAGAGGGAACTTTAGAGCCATTATGGTCAGAACTCTGAAATGTAACTGAAGGTCCTCATACCTGATCAATATTGAGGCGCAGAGGCATCAGGGAGACGCGCAGGCAGCACTCCTGAGGGGCCTGGCCCGACTCTGGACACATGTGCAGCGCCTTCACCGTCAACTGAGAGGACAAAGCACACAGGAGGTTAGGGACAGGGCGGAGACGTTACCCGGGTAACCCTGCAGCTCCTGTTGACCCTCCTCACCATGTTGGAATGAGCTTTCCGGGGCATTTCTTTGCTGGAGTACAAGTAGAGGAACTTGTTCATCTGGGACGTGGCCAGTCTGTCTCGAATCTCCAAGTCCTGCACCACAAACACCTGCCGGGACACAGCCTGGTCCGAGGCCGAGCCGGAACCCCCCTGGGTCTGCGGGTAAACCTCGTGCTGAAATCTCACCTGGAGGAGGGATGGAATAACAGCGTGAGTGACTTCAGCCTAACACACATTCATATAGATAATATAGGGAACAGAGGGAGGGTTACCTTGCTGAGCTGGATCTCCATCAGGACGTTGGGGTTCCGGCCCCTTCCCCCCCCTGCTCGTCCTGAAGCCCTGGCCTGTCTCACAGGAGTCTGTGAGGGGGAGCTGTGAGGAGTCGATCTGTAAGGAGCACATGAGGAGCACAGATGAGCCGAGTCTGTTCCCCTCTGTCTACATGAAGCCCTGTGTACAGACCAACACTGCCTGTCTCACCCTCGGCTCCTGGCAGGGGAGGCTGTGAACGCTGCGCTCCCAAAGTCCTTCCCTCCGTAAAGATGCCACACCACAGAGATCTCCTTGATGAGGTAGCGCACTTCAGGTACGGGAAAGTTCATCCCTCCACGGCCCGAATCGCTCCCGTCCACCGGCTGGCTGAAGTGATCGTCTTTGATCTGGATGGGCTCGGGGGTGAGCAGCTTCACCACCGGCTCCTGATCCCGGTCCTGAAACCAGTATTTACATTTCAGCACCACACACACACACACACACACACACACACGCACACCCGGGCACTCATCCTTTTATGTGGCCCAGACTGTGTGAAGGAGCGACGTCCTCACCTCTCCTCTGGAGCCCGGTGTCTCCAGGATGCAGAAGTCGTCCGTCTCCTGAGCCAGGGTGGGGACGGGTGTGATGAGGGGAGAGTGCAGCATGGGGTAAATGGGGCTCAGGTCCTGGGTCACATTCCCACTCTCATCTGGGAACAGGAACAGGTCTGAGCGGGGCGGATCCTGGTCCACGTTGCGCTCCTCGTGTGCCCCTGTAGATGTCAGGGCAGTAAGAAGGTTTAGTCACGTTTAGGTTCAAAACGTGAAGAGTTTAAATGTTTGCTGCAGCCTCACGTACCAAAGCTATCCCCATTCTGTTGCAGTCCTAATGCCACCTGCCCATCTGTCTCCTCCATGGCTTCACTCATCAGGTCCTGCAACATCTGCTGCTCGGTGTCAGCCAGCAGGGGGGTCTGAGACGTGGGACGACTGGAAAACTCCACCTGCCCAAAGACACAAATGAACAATAGGATGGTTAAAAAGCTCCAAACTCCTCTGTGAAGGTAGAACACGGTCATGTTGTCCTGAAGGTTGCGCCTGCTGACCTTGGGCCTGTGTGTGGTGCCGCTGAGCTTGGTCTCCGGCTCAGCAGGGGGGAGCAGGTCTCCGTAGCTGGCCACGTACTGGATGAGGTTCATGAGGGCGGCGCAGGAGTCGGAGCAGGTTCTGATGTGGATGGCGTCGCTGGAGCAGCGCAGCTCAAACCTGGGCTCAGACTTTCCCCCAGAGGCAAAGGAGAACAGGTTCATCAAAGAATGTTCTATGTTACGAGAGACAAAACCGTTAATTTAAAGACGCAAACTCACCATGTGTCCACCAAGTCCAGGTTTGACCGCTGTAATCCTCAGCTCTAACGTCCCCATGTCCACCACTTGGACATAATCTGCAATAAGAGACAAAGACGTGGATTCGTTTAACTGCCGACATTTGAAACATTTACAGAATCGTAACCGAAGTCTTGACTGAACTCTACTTACCGCGCACTAGATTGACAGAGACGGCGTTACTCTTATCTGAGAGAAACAGAGCGGCTTCATCCAAAATTATCCTGTAAACACATCGACAACACATTCAGTCACATTCAAGCTGCAGTTAGATCAGCAGAAGCTCAGTGACTGACACCCTCTGATACCTGAGCGTGGAGGAGGAGTGGTCTAAGGACACACTGCTGGAGATGCTGAAGGTCTCCACAACCAGCAGTGAGCGGAGTGGCAGGTAAAGTGGCCTGAGGGGAGCAAGCCAGAGAGATGAGAACACACACACACAAAGATAACAAGCACAAGATGTTAGACTGAGCTGTAGTTTCACCTGTAGTCCAGCGAGCAGCTCCACAGGTGTAGGTGTAGAGTGGTGACAGAGGAGGGAGGAGTGTAACCCAGCACAGGCTCGTCAGAAACACTCAGGAAGTCAACAATCTGTCGCACAATCATTTCAAAGTGGGTTAGAGTAGTTCAGAGTATAAATATGTCTGATTCTGTTGCGTCGTGCTTTAGATGTTCTCCTACCTGCTCGTACCAGCCCAGGCTGGAGGGGACGACCCGGTGCTGCAGCGTGGCTCCTCTTACTCCCACGGCAACAAGGAATTCCTGGGTAAAAACAGTGGAAGAAGATGGAGTGAGATGTCTGAGAGGTTAGATTCAGCCGCTGGGTCTACGTTTGGAAAGAGGGCGCCTACTTTGACGTTACGTTCCGTATTCTGGGAGGAGACTTTGACGGCGACGGACAGCATGCTGCCGGCCTCCAGCCCGATGCCCTCAGAGAGGGTGGAGGAGCGGTCGGGAGACGTCTCAGACTGGTAGATGCTTGGCTCCAGCCAGTGGGGGTGAGTCCTGCACGGCAACTTCACGTCTGAGACTAAGGCGCCTCCTTCCACCAGTCCTGAAGAAGATGGACAGAGTGGGACATGATTCAGCTGTGAAATGTCTCCTTAGATATAAAATGATGATACATTATGGATCTTTAGATGTGGTCCCTCCTGGTTACCTTGGTGATACATGCAGATGTTGCTGGTGTGGAAGCAGATGTAGTGTTGATCTTTGTAGCCTTCATACTGCGTCACGCTGAACAACACTGCATTTCTCACCTCCAACCAGAACTCGCCATGTTTGTTTTTCAGCACCGCCTTATCCTCCTTCTAGAAAAGAAAGATTGCATATCATGTCCAATAACCACACAAAACGCCCCGAATAAAGCAGGACAGCGAGGACGTTGGTAGCACAGAGGTCTGTCTGGTCACCTTGGCGTTGGTCTGAAGAGCCACCAGACCGTGATTGACACTGAGGATGACGGAGAACAGGCTCTGGGAGGTCTTGCTCTGGGCCTTGGGCTTCTTCTTCCTGCGAGTCCTGAACCCCAGGTCAGAGGCGGGGGCGTAGTACTGCATGTTCTCCTCCTCAGAGCCGCTGGTCTCCTCTGCAAGCACAAACACAAACACAAACCATCTCAGCCAGCGCCTAAGCTACCAGGTGACCTTCTATCAGAACATCACAGAGCGCTAAAGGAGGTTTCTGCTCTCTCACCCTCTGGACCGGTGGAGCGGAACTGACTGAAGCTGTCTTTGGAGTAGGTGTTGATCAGCTGGCTGGCGACGGAGAGTCCCACTCCGTAGGGCATGTTCTCTGCCGTCTCCACTGGAGACGGAGCGGTGGGCTCCCACAGCAACAGGTCGTTATTTATTCTGAGGGACAAACAAAGAGAGAGAGAACTTACATGAGACAAGAGTGACAGCTGCTGGAGTGAGTGGTTTGGATTGAAACTACAGCCTTCCTGACCTGTTGTGTAGTTTCTCATAGAAGGCTTTGCTGGGCAGTGATAGTTGCACGTTGGGGAAACAGAGCTCAAGGATGAAACGGGAATTGTTCATGGTTTTTTCCTGGAATTCAGTCATCTCACCAACATCCCCGGGAATGACCATCTGAGGGAAAGACAAGGATTTGGTAAAGACAGTACAGTGTGTGTGTGTGTGTGTGTGTGTGCCTCCCCCCACCCCCCAGCTCTATGAGCAGATGAGGCAAAGCGCAAAGCTGTTCTAGTTATTATAATAATGTATGAGTCACAGCACTCAACACGCCACATGGAGGATGACCTGCATGCTAATGTCTCCACCTACATACACACACTCTGGAAAAACACCTACAGGACCTTCAACCAATGCAATAAAAGTAAAAATAAATGAATGTTGGAAATGTACACAGACAATATCCCACCTCTTCATTCTCGTACATCACTCTACGAGAGGAGAAGGGAGACGGCTCTGGTTTCTCAAAGTCGCAGACGTCCTTCAGTGAATGAGCGGCTCCCTCTTCCTCTTCCTCCTCGGGGGATTGATCTTCACCCCCCTCGTCGTCCTCAGCCGTCACACGCTCCAGGATGGAACGGACCGCAGGGGGGTTCATCTTGAGTACGACTCTGCTCAGCGGAGGACAGACAGATTTAGCACTCGGGGGACATGACCCCTCAGGGGACAGGACGTATTTGAAGACCTGCTGGCTAAACGTACCTCGGCCAGTCAAATTTGACACTTTCAGATGATGTCATGTCTCCATCCATGGTGTGGGACACTCTGAGGAAGCGGGCAGCTGGCTGGTCCTGCTCCTCCTGGAACTTTCCTGTGGAAATGGCAAAAAGTAAACAGCAGTTCCACATTTAGAAGAATTCTATAGAGGGCAGCTTCGTTCTGGGCCAACATACCGGTGAGCTCCCTGAAGGTGAGCTCCATCTTGGTTTGGTCAGAGCTGCCGCCCATGAACTCCGTCTTGACTTCCAGGTCCTCCAGCTCCAGGTAGAGGACTTCCTTCTGCAGGGACTTCTTGAACCAAGGGCCCCTCTCCTGATCGGAGCGCAGGTCGGGAATTGGGAAGCGGATTGCGAGGCGCAGCAAGGGAGCGCTGACCGTCAACGACACGTGACAGTTGGTCGGAGTGCGGCTGTCATCGAGGAAGACCTCTGTGAAGGCTTTGTGCTGCGACACAAGTTTAGAAAGACGGGTAAGAAGAGGCAGATAAAGGGTTTACCATAGTTCATACATATTCTAAAGTTTCTAAGATTCACTTCCTGGGCTGCTCTTACCAAGCTCACGTGTTTGTTGTACGACGTGTACATGTGGGACGCCATCATCTCCGTGGTTACCAGCTTCTGAGGCTGCAGCAGTGAGTTGAGCCGGTCCACAATGCTGATGTCCAGCTCCGAGTGCATCGGGCCAAGCTCCACCTGGATCTCGGCTTTCCGGGGAATGGTGCTGAGACGCACCTGGCCGCCCTGCACACAGACGGGAAGGCTGACTGACTGACTGACTGACTGACTGACTGACTGACTGACTGACTGGAACCTGAGTTATAACACTGATGCAGGTGGTGCATGTGGGATTGTTGTTGTTCATACTGGACAGGTCAAGGAGCTTTTACCTGAGGGCCTCTGCGCTCGGCCTGTTTGTACAGCAGGTGAAGGCAGCTGGTGAGTGGAGCTTCAGCACTGGAGCTGGTGTCAAATGTCAGGAGCTGAGAGGAGAAAGAGAAATGAAGCATATTTCTTTTACCACCTGCACCTATTAAAGCTCAATGCCTTGCTGGATGTTCTCAGGTCATTGCTGGGAGCTCTAACCTCGGTGTACTGAACGCCCTTTTGGGAGCAGCCGTTTACAGCCTCAGAGAGAAAAAGACACTCCAGCAGCTCCATCTGGCCCAGGGAGACGTCGGTGCTGTACGTGCGCAGGCTGGAGCCTTGGCAGTGCTCATAGGTGATCTTCAGATCCTGGCCCACGAACCTGCAGAGTCCAGGTCACACATACACATTAACACATTCGATCCACTTAAAAGATGTAACAACATACAAAGTACAAGCAGTGTACCTGAGGTGGTCGTGGGGGCAGGCCTGGTTGAACACAGCGCGGGACTGAAGGAAGGTAGCGGGGGGCAGCTGGCCCGGGCCCACCATGCTGAAGAACTCTGCAGCCATGGGGCCGAGGGAACTGGGAGCGGCGTCCGACGGGGGCAGGGGGTCTATGTGGAGGACGGACACGGCCAGGCTGCTCAGCGTCAGCCTCAGAACCAGCTCAGGCCTTGACTCGTCACCGTGGGTTTTGGATGGATGAGCTGAAACACAACAAAGGCAGCTTAGAATTCATTCACACTGTGGTGAGAAGTGCAAGATCTCATTTGTAAATAGTTCATAGTTCAGAACAGTTCAGACATTCAGCCATAGATTTTGTAGGATTGTTTGTAATTATTTCTTTTGGTTCTTACAAGTTTGTCTCAGTAACTTCTGAGGGAGAAGTGGATCACGGGACAGGACTGGAGTCTCATTGGCCTGTTTCTCTCTTTGTCGCGGTACATCCATATAATCATCCCACAGCGCCTACAGAACACACACACACACACACACACACACACACACACACACACACACACACACACACACACACACACACACACACACACACACACACACACACACACACACACACACACACACACACACACACACACACACACACACACACACACACACACACACACACACACACACACACACACACACACACACACACAGATTTCACCAGACTCATATAAACTTGCTGAACGTTGTTGTATATTGTTAGATGATAATAAGAGGATTGGTCAGAAAGGTGGAGACGTACTGCTGCATTTCCAGAGGGAGATTCTCCCGGCGAGGCAGAGTAGTTGCTATTGAGGGACAAGTCCAAGTCCACAGTAGGAGGCTCACCCAGAGGAGGGAGCGATGACAGACTATGAGACATGTCCATGTCCGCCATGGAGAAGAAGACTTCCTCTACAGGTAGGATGGATTACACATGGAGAAAGAAGAGGAAACAGAAAGCTATATTAGAGAGACGTGATCGTGACACCAGATCTGTTTGACAGGATTGACTGGATTGGATGATGGTGATTCAGTCGGACCTCGACTCGACCCAGTTCTGGTATTGTGGCTGTCAAAGAGGTCGGGGTCTGGTCCTGGCATGGCCGTG
Organism: Genypterus blacodes; assembly: GCF_046128005.1. Classification (NCBI taxonomy): domain Eukaryota; kingdom Metazoa; phylum Chordata; class Actinopteri; order Ophidiiformes; family Ophidiidae; genus Genypterus; species Genypterus blacodes. The sequence continues at coordinate 1,759,298 of NW_027466916.1, forward strand.
TCCTTCTTCAGACATCGGTTCAACTCCAAGTGGAGGCGATACTCGTCCTCTTGCTGGATTGGTCGGTTCCTCCGATCCTTCGCCCACACCTGGGCTCCTTAACGCACAAAGGAACAAACACTCCACTCAGTCTGTCTCTCCAGGTTGTTAAATTGCATTCCTGTCTGATACTCTGAACAGACGGGTGCTTACCTCCACCAGAGACTGAGCCAAACATGTCCAGAAGAAGGTGAACTTGTCGTGGGGACAGCAGAAGGATCAGTGTGTCAATATGTCCCACAACATCCAGCTGAAAAGGAACGCACAGTCCGATTATCAGCACGACAACAACAACGTGTCCTGTGGAACGTTTGTACTCTCCCAGTGTTCCGTACCTTTGCTCCAGGCATAGACAGGTTGTTCTTCAGGGTGAGGGACAACTCGATTTTACCACTGAGGCTCCCGACCTGCATAGGCTCAAATGGTGTGGAGGAGGACAGAGGCTCTGTGAACTGGGGATGAGGCTCACATATGATTTTGGGGTTCCAGCTGGGGGAGAGCTTTGCCTCCGTCTCCTGGGGACCAAAAGAGACACCAGGATGTAAAACACACGAACAAATGTACAACTCTGTAATGTCTAAGGTTATGAGCGGACACCCACCGCTGGAGTGGGTGAAGATTTCAAACCGGCGCGGGAACCGTCAGAGAACTCGTCCCAGAATATGGTGACTCCTTCCATCTGCAGGTTCTTGTGTGCAAACGTGGTTGGCTGATGTACGTTGGAACTCTCCTCGCCGGTTTCATCACAGTAAACAATTCTGCACACCATCACAAAACCCAATTAGCTTGACGAGCACTCTGAGCCAGTGAGCACTGATGCACAGAGACGTGACCTGCATTCAAGCTGCCGACAGGGAATCTCCCTGAAATGGAGCTGTCAGCTCTTTTAATCGTCTCCATCTCAACTGTCTCAAAGCTTTTATCATCCTGTTTGCTTCTCATCTACACCTCTTCTTGTTGTGATTAACAAAGATTTGACAAGTACTCAATATAGGATAATGGCTTTTACTTTTTACTGGCTTTACTTGGACATTATGTTGAACTGTTGTCCAGCTGACTGTTCAAACTTACTTGTTGATTCGAATCTCGAGGGCGATTCCAGTTTTAGAGTTTTCTGGCACGTGTTCGACTCTAAGAACCGTATCTATAAATGTCACTTTCACTCTTCTTAGAACTGCAAAAGAGGATATGATTAGAAACGGTTCAGCACACCTGGGTTGGTGACAGCTTGGTCAGGAGTGACAGTAGACATAACGTACCCGTCTCTATGGTTTCTGCAAACTTCTCTAATCCTTCAAAGGGCTGGAAGCTCTCTCCTGTGTCATCAGTCAGTCTCTGGCTCAGACATTCTTTGGCAAGCTGCATGCTACTGGTCATGAAACTGGACCAGCACATCGGCTCCATGCCAGACGCTGGAGGAACAACCAGGGGGTTACATTCAACTAAAACAGTCCATATAACATTGTAATATACGTTTCTCACAGATCCCTAACCCTTAAGACAGACTGTGTTGTAGCAGGATCTCCTTACCTGCTCTGGGTCTTGGTCTGAACACCATCTCCAGACCTTTGACCTCCAGGGCACAGTTCTCCTGCAGTAGAGCCGCCCATGGCACGGTCAGAGAGATAGTTTGTATAAAGCCCTCGATTACCTCAAAGGGGGCATCTGCTGTCTCCAGGAGTTCGTTCAGAGACTGAGGGAGGAAACACACACTGCTCACACCTTCTTCAGGCTCACACAGACTTCATGCTTCAACTGATAGAATATGAGAAATAAACAAACACTCCATGTACCCATTTATCCAGGGGGACTTGTGCGAGGGACCCAGTGCCTTGATAGAGGTCTAAGCTGAGTTGATCCAAGCTCAGCTTCTCCTGCAGGAAGTTGCCTAGGTAACGGTGCAGGAGGTACCGACAAGCCCGCTTCTTGATGGACTCCGAAAATGGCCACGGCATCTTAACCGAATTAGTGCAGCGGGCTCAGGATTTTGTGTGTGAGAGAACTCTGCCGGAGAAACGCTACAGGTGCGGCTATGAGCGAGCAGCGTGTGTTATAGTTCTGTCATCCTGTGGGTCTAAAGACATTCTTAAACCTGGAGCTTAAACATCCTTCATGTCCCAGACTCCGGGACCCCGCGGAGGACGTGCTGACTCTCAGGGTTCTGTGCGGTGAGTGGTCCGACTCCAGTTTGATGCGCCTACAGGAGACAAACACAGATGGTGGCCGCTCTGTAATCTGACACGACACGAGATGTTGTTCACAAACCCGGAGCCGTGCAACTTTGAATCCTTCAGAAAAATAAAACAGGCTGCTTGGTTTAATAAACTCGTCCTGGATGACTCGCTGTTGTTGTCACCTCACACTCGCTCCTCTCTTCTAGCTTGGAGCATCGTGAGCCGCTCAGGCGCACTTGCGAAATGTGTTTTTACCGCGGCACAGATTTGCCAGTCATGAGCTATCTAGCTGTGTACACTCACTGCAGCGGTGTCAACGGAGCTGTCAACCCAAACAGGCGCCCGGAGCGGCTTCTGCAGCTGGCTAGACAAAGACACGCTATGTAGCCAGCTAGCAACGCCGCGGCTAGGCGCTAAATAGCCTGTCAGCCTTATCTATGGAGCTACGGCGGCGCTACCTAGCCAACATTTGGCTACCTAATGTACATGCAGCTATCATTAGCATGCTAGTTAGCTAACTGACACATAAAGAAAACATTAGTCAAGTTAGCCTCAGACTCGTTAGTGACAGCTAACTCACTCACACACAAACACACCCGGCCGTAACGGGCGCCAACACGCGTGGGTTAAACACGCGGAGGCGCAGATATGAGTCCAGCTCTTCAAGTTACCTTCTGTCTGAGTTGTTTACAAACACTTTCATGACTCCGCACACTGCTTACTGTGGGGCGGGCAAACACGAACACCAAGGAGGGGATAGTGACGTCACAACATGGCCGGACCGTCTTTCATGGGATAATTTAGTCAGAGGTCTTTCTAAAGTGGTTATTTATACAAAAATAAAATGGATAGTGGGAGGTGACGTGGATATATAATGTTAACTCACCGTCTGCCGCTGGTTAATTGTGCTTTTAAACATATAGAGTTGATGTAGCGTTCAGGCGCCGCTCAGTTGTCCACACCATCTCCACGGAAGCGTCCTCGGGTGGGCTGGAACATTCCTAAAGCCGGAAGCACGCAGGCAGCAAGGAGGTAAGACGATGGGCGCTAAGTCGCTACATAAACGACTTTTTATGTTGTTGTAACATCGTGAGATAAAACATTTCATTACAATTCAAATTGTTAAGGTACGTGTCAACCATGTGGGCGACATACGCGTAGCTATGACCCGCATGGTGGCCGATGGACTGTGGGCTAGTTCTCTTTCAATCACCACAACATGGTGTTTATGTTTAACCGTCAACATAAGCTAGTCAGACCGGTGTAGTTACAGACGTATGACTCTGCGCATTAAGGCAAAGTTGGTGTTTTATTCACAAACTTAATGAGCCGTGAGATGTCTGCAATGACAGCGAGAGGCTTTGCCCTCAGCTAACCAGCAGCTGCCTTCTTAAAGTGTCCTCAGGGTGCCGCTGTGGTGCGGATAATGGGATGACGGTATTAGTCAGTTTGTGGCGCAGGCTGTGATGCTGTAGAAACACTGAACTAAAATGATTCAGATGATACTGTGGTGGTACAGGAAGCGATCAGATTACAGTCATGAGGGTGCAAACAATGGTGGCACTTTGTCTCTCATAACAATGACCACTCAGTTTTCAGGACTCAGGACAAACATGAAGAACAGTTCCTTGTACTAAAAGACATCAACCATCACAACGAGCAAATCCAGCAGCTGACATACGCCCTGCAGGCATATCCGTGGAAGATTGTTATGTAACTTTACTTAAATGGAACCACATTGCTGGATTTGCAACCTGGTCCATAAAAAAGAAAATATTCCAATGCAGGAATTGAATTGATCAAAGATGTTCAAGTTTAAAGCCCTGACAAAGGAATTTTGTTGTCAGTGGGAAGAAGGAGGTGCTCGAGATATTGTGTACACTCCTGATAATATGGTTGGCAAAAAGCTGTGCAACTCCTCTCTACACTATCTCCTCTGTGATGTTGCCATAGTTAGTTATCTCCAGAAGTTAAAATGGGTTTACAGGTTTTGCTGGAGGAACCAAGAAACTTTCACTTCCACTAACACAAAGGTTACAATGTATCAAAATAGATGAGGTCAAACCTGGTTGCAGAACATTTAGCTGCGTTCTGTTTTTTGAGTGCGATTTCAGGCAATAAAAGTTTACAATTCAGTTACAAAGTAGCTAAGATCGCTGACTGTTTACATCCAGATGTTATAGGCACAGTTGAACAGGAAGTTTCCAACTACGTATAACATTCTGAGATAGTGTTGCTGTTCTGTGTTGTATAAGGGGATGGAGGTAGACTGCCAGCCCGAGGACGCCATCGTCTCGTCATACGATGAGGACTGCGTTCAGCTCGGCGACGTCAAGGACATGAGACTGGAGGCCGAGGCGGTGGTCAGCGACGTGATGTTTGCGGTCACAGAGATGTATGTGTCGTCAAGCCTCAACAGCGCTTCAGACGTGGCCTACATAAACGTTGAGACCAGAGAGAGAAACCGCTACTGTCTGGAGCTCACAGAGGCCGGGCTGAGGGTAAGGAGACGCACAGGACTCAGGCTTTCATTCCTAACGGTGCAGGCTTTTACATTAAACCCCTCCTTTCTGCCAAAACAGGTGGCGAGCTACTCCTTTGATCACGTGGATGAAGATCTGAGCTCCCCGTATCATGAGACTGTTTACTCCCTCCTGGACACTCTGAGTCCAGGATACAGAGAAGCCTTTGGGAACGCTTTGCTCCAGCGGCTGGAGCGGTTGAAACAAAACGGGCATTAAAACCACCGACAAGCTACTGAAGTTGTAAAAGCATAATTAGGTTTGATGGTATGATCGTTGTGGGATATGAGCCAACAATAACACCGGTTAGATATCAACCTGTTACCTATCACTGTTCCCTGTCAACCTCCTTATGTTCCGACTTTCATATCAGTGAGCGATTTTCCGTCTGTTATTTCAGTTATGATTGAAGGATCGGCAATGTGGGGTCGGCTGGGAAATTGTCTCGTTTCGACTTCGGCACGATCTTCCAGCCTCCGAGTGTTAGGAAGTTGTGACCGCAAATGTTTTTATAAAGCTGCACCCTTTTTGTACAAAAGTGATGTGAGAAAGAAGCAGACAGTCAGCGTTCCTCTTTCCTTCTGCTCTGCTCGTACTAAAGCTGTGGTCGGTTTCTTCTCTGCTCATGCATTGAAGTTATTCATATTCAACTGGCATCTCAGAGCCAAAGCTATCTATGAATTCCATTACTTGTATAGACTGTATAATGCCTTAATGACTGACTTTGCTTCCACAATTACATTCATGAATTTTAGTGAGGCTCATTTCACAGCTCATGTTTTTAAAAGAATAGAAGTAAAAGACCAGTTTCACTTCCCACTTTGAAAGCACTCGTTTAGATATCAGTGCAGATATTGGGAGATTGTTTTTTTTTAAATGTCTGCAACAGAAGTATCAAGATCGTGCACGAAGGTTCAAAATCACCTGATCAAACTTTTGCTTCATTTTATGGCGAGAACTCTAAAAGCTGCTTTATGTTGTGAGTTTGTTTTATTGTACATGTGACCTAATCATCCTTCAGTGTTAAACTTGTTTTGCATTCAGTCATTTCTTGCTGCTGGCCTTTACTCAGATCAATAAATTCTCTAAAGCACGTCAGTCTCTCTACAGTTCCTTCTCATGAGATTACTGTGAAATGTCACAGGAAACAATTCAAGGTCTGACTTCAAAGTGTTACATCTGATTAGGCATCCTTCAGGATCACATGCACACGACTTCAAATCAGATAGAAGTCACAGCAAGTTCTAAACGCCCTGCAAACAAGAGTGGAGCGCAATTGTGAGGTGCAGCACATTGGTGTAATGATCCTGAAGACATTCACTTGTGTGCAAAAATCTACATGAAACAGAATGAGGTAAATGTTCTGTCTTTATTAGAATTAGAACTTTTTTCATTTACAAAATTCCTTTTTTTAGTAGGAGACCAATGCAGTAGTATTAAACGTTTCAGGAAAGAAAGAAAGTGCACATGTATGTTTTCTGACTACACAGCAGCCACCAAGACATTTGCACAGTGGGGGACTGCAGATCAAAGTGCAGCATTCATACAAACATGAAGTTTATGTCACAACAACAAATCAGGCAGAAAAACTGTGTTCCAAATGGCTGCTTTGCAAAGTAAGTCTTGCAAACTGGTGAAAGAAACTAAGCCTTGAGATCAGTGTGATGGAATAAAATGGCATTAGAATCATTTTACTATTACAGTGAATCCCTTTGAGAAAGAAAACCAAACCCTAGTTGTACAGCTGTTGGTTTAGCTCACAATCTGAATTGGGAACAAGATGCAGAACAGGTCTTGGTTGTTGGAGTCCTTCAGTTCCCATTTCACAACGAGCTTCAGCTGCAAACCCAACAGACAGTGATCAGCACAAACAGATCACAAAAAGGGGAAACAAGACATCTGATCATAACCTCAACAGGGAGTGCACTGTTGCATGAGTGAAAACAGACCTGGGACTGGTTTATAGGCTTCAAAGGGTAACGTGCACATCATTGCTTTTCTTAATAAAATGTTAAGGCTATGACAACATGGGACAAAGTGTCAAGGTACAGAAAGTTATCAGTGTTGCCTACAAAAACTATTTAAACACCCTTGAAATGATCTACCTCTTTAATCTACCAATGACCAACAATAAATGAAGTTATACCAAACAGAAGTCCTTTGTTACTTACTGAGGGATAGCCTTCCTTCACGGGCAGTGCGTTCACATAGTTATAGGTCTTCAGCTGCTGGATGGGACACTCGATTCCAGACTTGCAGCCATCGTCGGTGGGAATGGGGAACGGGATGGGCACGCCGCCAATGACCCCATGGACCACCGCTTTGCTGGTGGTGCTCTCCACAGCTGCATGATAAACACAGGCATCAAGGCTTTAGATAAGCACCATTCAGGCTCACTGTGCCTGGGGAAACACCGAGGGATCGAGGCCACTCACCACTGTTGAAAGTCACGTTGACGCTGTAGGACTGGCCTTTGTGTAGCTGGCATGGCTGTTTGGGACAGGGCGCGATGTTCACCTGGTCCACTTTGCCAGAAACAGAACCTGGAGAGCAACAAAGGGTTAATTTAGTCGAAATGGAAGAGGTTTGGCATTTCTGGACTAATAAATCATCCAAAAGTAAACAGAAACAGTCAGATTAAACAGAGGGTACGTTTTACTTTGACAATGTAACAGAATTCGTTTATTTAAAATTCTGCCATGCAGGTTCCAAATTCTGCAACTAAGTACATTTCATCTACATGACTCGTTCAAAAACTGCCACAGCAATTAAGAACCACCCGACGCTTCCTGACTGGTTTCTAAAGCCGAGTTAAGTCAAGTGATAACACAATGTACTCAAACATAACTCACCACAGTCCTTGAAGACAACCGGCTGCGCACAGGTGAGCGCCATCAAGGAGAACAAAGCCAAGAAACACGTCCAGACATCCATGTTTGTGTGAGTATGAACCTAAAACGAGACCAAACATGAAGCGAAACTCATTCAGGCATATTGACCGTGTGTTTGACGAAATAAATCTGTTAAACAGCGATTATGAAGATTAACTATGGAGGTTACCAACGAAAAACAAACTTTCAAACATTAAGTAACTAAAGAGTCCAGAGAATCAAAGTACACGTCACTTCGTCTTCTTACCTTTCCTTTAAAATACTTCCGCTTCGGACCTCTGACTTCACAACATCACGCGACTGTGACTCGCTTATATTGCCGTTTTCCAGCTACGCTATTGGCCAGTCACGAATAATCCCTGCTATTTCTAGCTGGGATTGGCTAGCTATATGACAGATCTCTTGTTCATCCAATCATCTGCGCGTACACCTATCAGAAACGATTTCATTGGTGGGAGCTTTCTAGGGGTAGTATACAACTGTGTAATATCGTTGGGGGCGTGGTTAGTGACATTCGTTATGGAAGATGTCGCTGGTTAGAGGAGCGATTATGAGTGCGTCAAAGTCAAAAGTCTTCAACCTCGCCAGGTAACGTTGAGTTGCCCTGTATATCTGGGAATTAATGGGGATGTTTATGATTAACATGACTGTTTACAACCGCTGTTGGACGACATTTCTGCTTTGTACGCAAGTCAGTGAGTTAGCTTACGTGCTAACAGGGTTGTCAGCTGACAACACTAGCACTTCCACTTTGTTTACCTCATTTCTCCCCCGACGCTGAGCTGCACTCGACTGTAACGCACCTTCATCTTAATCTTTCAGGACCTCCACCCTTTTGAGCAACCTGCACGTGAGCCACCGTGTACAAAGGAGTCTCCAAAGCCCCCAGCCCCTCTACACAGCGGGGCTCCAGCGCCTCTACAGCGCCTCCACCCAGGAGAAGTCGGTGCTGTCAGATCCGCCTGTGGAGGGAGTCCAGCTCACCCAGGCATGCCTGAAGGTCAGCAGAGAGAGAGGAAGAGAGGGAGAGCAGATCAGGGGATAGATACTGGGTTAATATAACTGTATGAATACTATTTAGACTGAAGTCCTCCGAATATATATGCAGGAAAGTTATGGGCCTCTTGATCTTTTTCAGAACGTCTTATTTTGTCTTAAATTCAAAGGAACCCGTTGTCTATTCAGTGTTGATACATGCTTTTTCTTTGTCGTCTTCCATCCAGAGACTCGCTGAGATCTGTGACAAAGGCGAGTACCTGAGGATACACGTGGAGGGAGGCGGCTGCTCCGGCTTCCAGTACAAGTTTTCCATGGATACTGTGAATGAAGACGACAGGTAACGACACAGCGTCACCAGTTTGACCTATGGGGTCACTGTTTTCAGCTCGACCCTACCTGTGATTAATCCAAACTGTCTGCTGCAGAGTGTTTTCGCAGGGCGGCGTGGGCGTGGTCGTGGACCAGGACAGCCTGGAGTTTCTGAAAGGATCCACGGTGGACTTCAGCCAGGAACTGATCCGCTCCGCCTTCCTCATCCTCAAGAATCCTCAAGCAGATCACGGCTGCTCCTGTGGCAGCTCCTTCTCTGTCAAACTATGACTCCCTAACCTCTTCCTCACTCACTTCTGCTCACTGTATATCGTGTTCTCACATCCTCACCTCTCGTTTCAACTCACTCAAGTGAAGCCCACAGATTCTATCATGCTTTCAAACACGTGATTTGTCCGGTGTGCTCGTTTCCACACATCCTCAGTGCTTAAAAGTGATGGAATCCATAATACTCTGCCTTGATTTGTGATGTATCGAAGGAAGCAAAGGTTCAGTGCTTGTGTTGCTTTTGAATGTAAAATATGTAAATATGACTCATATCTATTCCAAATAAAGAGCTTTATGTGGATTTCTGATATTTATGTTTGCAAGTCATGTCCATTTCTCCTTTTTCTTTAGTGAAGTGAATCAATTTACAGTGTGAATGGACCTTCATAAAGTCATAGTGATGAAAGAGAAACCAGGAAGTGTGTGTGAAGGTTCTGCCTGTTTGTTTCATTCCATTACAAACTTTAGACTTCTTTCATTACAGACTTTATTTCTCTTTACCCTCTGGAAACACGGAGCAGCCAAACTTACAACTCCACAGTTGCCTTTTTCTTTTGTTTTTTATTAAAGTTGAATTTAAGAAACATCCCACAAAAATATACAAAAAGAATATCTACAAATGATATTTACACTGATGTAATGAAACTCAAAGTATACAGGAGCTTTGTTTTTGTTTTTTTTGTAATTGGTCATAATTCAAGGAGTAAAATGTTTTTGCACTTCATATTTTCTCTGATCAAACGTTCCATAGAAGCATATATCTGATTACGTAAAACATTTAAGTTACCGTTAAAAAAATAGCCACACCCTTCATATGAATGGAAATGCGACAATAATACATCATAGCAGCACACTGAAAAGTGATGGGAGGAGAAACGCAACAGTGCATCCACACACTCATCTACAGCTTCATCCTTTAGTTTTTCTGAGGAGTTCGGTTGGACAGATTGTCTTCCAGTAAAGCCATGCACACCCAAGAACCACCAACAAGTCTTCACACCAGTCTACACACGTCACAAGGGTGGAGGGGAGGGGGAGGAGGGGGTGTTACTGCACAAGCTGAGGTCGCTACACAGTCACAGATTGCCGAGGAAGGGAGATTTGGAGGTCAACCAGTCGACGACACGATCACAATAAGGAACGGTAAATGAAACACAGTGACCAGGTCAGGTGTACAGTGCATAGTATGCTTTGGCATGCTGACATCCAGAACATAACAGTGGATGTTACATTCAGGAGGAAGGCCACAGGATTTTGAATTACCAGTCAAAGTAAAAACAATGAGGACATGATCACAAAATCAACAAAACCTGACAATAATAAAAAAAAAAAAAGTGTTCAGTCCAAACCCTCATGAATCCAACACTCAGATTAAGGCTAAGTCAGTTTGCTACATGGGTTTAAAAATGGCGTAAACACAAATGGAGGCAAAGCTGCCGTCTGGGACGATGTGACACAGAGAGGCTCAGAGTCAATAAATACAAAATACATCTTTTAAATAATATGCAGATTCTTCTTCTTCTTCTTCTTTTTCTATAGGTGTGATGTGTGGAGAACAATCAGGGCGGACACTGTGATGATGATGATGATGAAGATGAGCCTTGCACACATGCATGCACCGAGGTTTGAGGCAGTAAGTCTGTGAGTCTACCAGCTGTCAGTCTGTCCTGCTCCTTCCTCACACACATCGCTTTGTCTTCTTCTTCTTCTCACTGAGGCAGGACGGTCCTCAGTGAGCGGAGTGGACACACCTCCACACGAAGAGGCTGCAGAGGAGACGCAGGAGCGAAGGTCAAGCGTGAGGCATTAGATTGTATGAATGGTTTAAAGTCTGTGAACCGTGCGTCGTCTCTGTCTTACCTTCTGTCGTCTCCACCGGCACTCACCACATAATGATCTCCGTTTGTGAAGCGGATGTTTGTCAGGTGAGCTGAGTGGCCCAGGAAGCGTTTGTGTTTAGCCTGGAAAAACAAGACAATGGCATCATCCGTCAACCACGTTGCTTTATTTTAGGTTCCACAAAACAGCAGAACTTGACAGGGCAGCTTCACAAGTGACGGGAGCTTCCAACGAAAACATGTGACGTGATCAACAAACTCCTTATGTATTCATCTCATGCACCTCCATCCTACAGTATGAACACAGCTGAGACTAACATGTGGAGAATCATGCTGAACAAAGGACGAGACCACGTTACAACACAGGCTCTTATATAAGTTATTGATGTTTAAGTTATTCTATTCAAGTTTACATCTTCAGAACTCAAGAAATAACAACAATAATAGTGAAATATTAGACTATCATACTTACAAACTTCTCTGGACATGGAAAGTCAAACAGCTTTACCATTCCAAAGTCATCGCCTGTGACGACGTTAAGGCCTGAGTGGGACACACAGGCACAGGTGACGTCTGCTTTGTCTGTGTTACGGGACCAGAGCCCGATGACCTCGTCCCCAAGGACACTGGACACAATGAGAGAGGGACATGTGAGGTTTGGACTCAGGAACTCTTAGACCTTCAGCTATTACAACAAACCCTAACACAGCGTCCTCACACAGCCTCCTCACACAGCGTCCTCACACAGCGTCCTCACACAGTGTCCTAACACAACGCCCTCACCTCGTCCACGTGGCCCAGGTGATCCTGTCGATCTGGGTCTGCTCGGCTATCTGCTTCCCAGACGGCACCTCGTAGACAAGCCGTTTATAAGCACCAGTGGAGATCTGTGTGGAGGAGGCGGCGGAAGTTAGAGCCGACGCAAAAGACAGGACATCTCGAAACTGGATGAGCCGTCCAGCAGTGGATTACCTGGACGTAAGCGCTGTCAGCTGAGAAGTCCATCTGCATGACGAAGCTGGAGATGTCCCTGCAGCAGTTAATGCGGTTGAGCTGAGGCCCGAGTGTGAGGTCGTAGAAGTCCACCGCGCTCTCTGTGGAGCCCACGGCCAGGTACCGAGAGTTTGGACTGAACCTGGAGAGGAGACGGGCAGGGAAGCAACCGTGAGTCTCAACAGCCACTAGAGGGCAGAAGTGTATCTCAAAATGGGAAGCAAAGGCTTCACTATCACTTTTCTCATATGATTCTAAAGTGAACCGCATCATCTGAACCCTCATCTTGGATTGTGGTATTCTTGCGTTCATACCTGATATCCTGAATGGGAGAGCGTCTGTCCCTTTTCTTGCCCCAGATTTTGAGCGAGGCGACCAGCAGGATGATGAACTCGCCGTTCTTCATGCCGATGGCCACCATGTCTCCCTCTGGGCTGTAGCTGACGGCGCGTGCCGGGTGGCCCAGGTTCACCTTATTCAGCATCTTCTGCTCCCACGCAAGACAACGAAAGATCATCACGTTATCATCGTTACAACGGAGGAAAGAAACCTCTGAGGAAAACTGTTGTTGTTGTTGTGTGAAGAGGCGGCGCTGACCTTCTCTGGGATGTCCCACAGGCGTATGGTGCCGTCCTCCGCTGCAGACAGGAACACATCTCGTGACGGATGGGTGCCCAGACCACAGATGGGCCCGTCCATGTGCCCGTTCACCAGGATGTTGCAGGCTGCGTTCTTCTCTCCTACTTCAATGATCTCTGCGTTCCTGGTGCCCACGAGGATTTTACCCTAACGCAGGAGCAAGCAGTGTGTTTACCAGAGTGAGACCAGTTTAGAGAATATGATCCACCATTGTGATCTGCAGTGACTCACCTTCCCTCTGCACACGGAGCGGACGCAGTCTATAACCTGGCCCGTTTCTAATCGAAAGGCCCTGCAGCGTTTCAGCTCCTGATCCCAGAGCTTCAGAGCGCCTCCCTCTTTTGACCTGCGGAGGGAAACACAAAGAGCGTTTCAATCTTCATCTGATAAAGAATCAAAGCGTCTAAACACCCGAGAGAGTAAAGGAGGAGCACTCACGGTCTCTCTTTGCCCCCGGTGACGATGAGGCCGTCTCTCAGTGTGGTGTACATGGTGAACACAGGGCCTGTATGAGCTTTGGCCACTATTCTTACTAGAATGTGTTCCCTCCACACACACACATCCCCACTAATGGTACCTGTAAATGTCAAGTTATTCTGAAAAGAAAACAAATCTGCACTAATCTAGTGACCTAAAAGAGCAGAACAAGCAATGCAAGAACACACCAACATAGTAAATATGATGTCACACTCGAATCTGCACAGGAAGCTTCAATGTTGTGTCCCGATTAAAAGGTAGGAATGTGACTTACAGCTCCAAATGCCACCGACAGCATGGTCTGCATCCGGGCGTCCTCGATGGAGCTCAACACGCCTTTCCTGCTGAGCAAAGCTCGGCCGGCCAACGTCCAGAAACGCACGTGTTTGATACCCACGGACACAAAGTGTGTGTCTGAATCTGGTCGGAACTCGGCAACAAAGATCCTCTGAGTGTGACCGATCCGACTGGCCACTTTGGCACCTGGGAGAGCGAACAGAGCACGGGAAGTGTGAGCTGGAAGTCTGGGAATCAAAGCTGTGATGGTTCCTTTTCAGTATTTAGTCATGTTTAGTTTTGTTGTAAGGGTTTTAACTTTGGGCTCACACACACATCTGAGCACCCTTCAAACCTGCCCCTCCAGCTCGGGATCAGCTCTGTACCTTCTTGCCACTTCCAGATGGTGACCGTGTGTTCTGGGTCGAGGCCCACGGACAGCAGGAGCTTCCCGGTGGCGCTGAAGCTGACGGAACAAACTCCGCCGGCGTGGAAGCAACGCAACACCGACAGCGTCTGCTTGGTCATGGCGTCCCACACGTGAATGGACGGAGACGTGGCTGAAAAGGCAAAAGACACAAATCCAACATCCAAGACCCACAACCGACTTAAATGGTTCTACAAAATCATAATGACAGTTTGAATCTCAAAATAAGGTCAAAATCTGTCAATCAAAAACTCCTTAGCAATGAGTGAGAGAGGAGCAGACGACCACTAGATGGCAGTGTGTCACAGCAGTAGTCTGAGCTGATCTGGCACACATTTATATTGCATTTATGCTGGCTCCTGATGGATTGACTTTGAAGACGTCCTTACCCGACATGTCCCCAGTGTCACCTGGACAGAAAGACAAACAAGACATCCTTTTACTGTGTATTGATCTCAAAGTATCTGCTGTAAAGTCATTTAGGGAGAAGAACATGCAGCTCTAATGTGTGTATTTAGGTGTGAAATCATCTCTTCAGTGTATTTGAACATTAGTTTGTCCTTTTCTGCCTGTGTGCAGAGACGGAGGCGGTGCAGGTTTGGAACGCCATCATACCTACTTGACCCGTCGCCACCACGTTGGGGAATTTGGGATGTTGATTGATCGTTAGGCACAGAATGTCATCGCTATGTTCTATGTAGAAACTTTGGCAGGCTGCAAGAGAAACACACACACATTGACTTAAATACATATGGTGTGTGTGTGTGTCAGGTCATGTTCAGTGTGTCTGCGTCTGTCTGTCCGTCCTCCTGTTGTACTTACAGGTGGTGAGGTTGAGGACGATGCCGACTGAGGCCGTGTGATAGATGATGTCCGCCCCCTCGTTCAGGTAGTGCACGTTATTGCGGCAGTCGTTGCCGCGGTAACCAAACACTAGCTCCAGCACCAGGTCCTGTGGGAGAGTCGGGAGGAAGTCCATTAAAAAGTCAGAAAGGTCATCACCATGACGACAGAGACATTTTTGAGGCAGACGTATGTTCTTATTCGATTACAGAACAGGCTCGTCAAGACAGAGTGGGAGCAGAGGGCGTCTTCACATGAACTCATTCAATTATGAAGCACCAGAGACAGAGACAGAGACAGAGACAGAGACAGAGACAGAGACAGAGGTAGAGGTAGAGCGAGAGAGAGAGAGAGAGAGAGAGAGAGAGACAGAGACAGAGACAGAGACAGAGGCAGAGACAGAGACAGAGGTAGAGCGAGAGAGGGAGAGAGAGAGAGAGAGACAGAGACAGAGACAGAGACAGAGGTAGAGCGAGAGAGAGAGAGAGAGAGAGACAGAGAGAGACAGAGAGAGAGACAGAGACAGAGACAGAGGCAGAGACAGAGACAGAGACGTTATGTTTCCAATGATGTTTGTCTTTCAGCAGGACAGGATCTTAACACCGGCCAGCCACATTTTAAAACCAGTTTTACATTTGATCCTTTAACATTTAGTCAGTTTGTCAGTGGAAGGACTCAATAACCTGAGATGGGAGTCATAATTGGCAGACTGCTCTGCCTTGGTGGAGGTGTGCACTCTAGTTTATTGCGTCTCGGTGAATGTCGTCATGCTCTCACCTCGATGGGCCGCTTCTTCTTCCCCACATTGTTAGTCTGCAGCTTCTCCGGCTGAGGCAGCGCTCTGCTGACAGGCGGCCTGGAAGGAGACAGAGCAGGATGAGCCGGGTGCCACAGAGCTGCTCATCACCGCGGTAACCATGAGGATGACTCGGGTAGTCAGACTTAAAAATGACATAAATATTTGTATTGTTTGTTGTTTCATCTTAAAGTGATACAGCAAATGTCTCCAGTATGATAAAATGATGGCGACCAGTCTCTTTAAAAGCCAGCGGATGATGTCACACACACACACACACACCCTAACAATGCGAGTGTGTGGAGTGTTTCCATCCAAACACATCGTGTGTGTTACCAGGGAGGCAAGGAAAACATGTGTGAAGCACGTCGACTAAATGTCACAAGTGGAGTGATGATGCAATTATCACAGCAAAGATAATCACTAAAAGACACACACAGTCACACACACAACGTCATGCAGGTCAGAACTGACAGGGAGATTCAGTCAAGCTCAGATGAAACATTCAGGGTTTCTACTTTGTATCTCATAAATGATTCTCCTCAAGACAAGGCAGGAAACAGGAGCAGTAAGAGGGTAACTTCATTTATATTCTAAACAAATCATATAAACGCGTACACATCCTGTCCATGCAGTGTTTACGTCACTAAACAGAAGCATTGATCAGTGTGAGGTGTGTGTGCTCACCTGGAGCCTCTTCAACGCAGCAAGGACAGAGAAAAAGCATGAATTAGACAAAGGTTGCTTACAGCATCACCGCTGCCCTGCGAGGACACACACACACACACACACACACACACACACACACACACACACACACACACACACACACACACACACACACACACACACACACACACACACACACACACACACACACTTAAGAGGAGATAAAATACAGAAGTCGGCGCCTTCCTGTAACCATAACAACCAAGGTCTAAGTCTGTGACAGGAGATGCAGTGTGGATTTGCTTTGATGGAGAGAAATATGGAAACTTTCTGCCTGAGATGAGACAGAAAAGATAACACATCAGGGACAAGACATTCAGATTCTGTCCTCATATCTGTGTGGACATCAGAGACACGGACGTCAAGACATCCTCTTAGTTCATACTAAGAGATGTGAAAGTGCTGGAAGGGAAATATGACGGGTTAGACCAAGAGACAGGAGACCAGGAGCTTACCTGACTACTCCTTGTCTTCAATTGGAATGAAAGAGCGAAGAGCGAGGCGGGAGAGGGACAGATGGACGGAGCCATTGAAGGAAAGAAGAGAAGAAGAGGCAGAGTTACTGAAACGGACAGGGCGGAGAAGACAAGACGTCCTGAGAGACGTTGGGTCTTCATCTCCACGTGGAAGCTTTGACTCTCTCTCTCTCTCTCTCTCTCTCTCTCTCTCTCTCTCTCTCTCTCTCTCTTCCCTCTCTCTCTCTCTCGTACCTTTCATCCACCGACGGCTCCTTCAGCTGTAGGTGCGGCTTCACGCCCGTCATGGGTCTCATGTTGGTGGATAAGGCCTTGATGGTGTAGTTGATCTCGTTCTCCCTCGTCACGTCGCTGTCATAACCTGCAGAGAGACAGACAAGACGCAGGTTTAGGCATCCACACACACACACACACACACACACACCCACACACAGATGGCTTTTTGCTCTCTAACCTCCGTCGTCTTCACTCTCGATGTCCGACTCCTCGCTGTCACAGTGTCTGATGTCCCGGTGGCCCTCGGGCTCGTGGGCCCAGATCATGAGGCACGTGTCGCCGCCGCCGACCGTCACCAGCAGGCTGTCGTCGTGGCTCCACCGGACGTTGGTGACGTGTGTGCTGTGAGCCACGTAGCGCTTGAACTTTGCATATTTTCCCTGAAGGAGAGAAGCGACACTGTGACATAAACCCGGACAGATCGCGAGGGTCTAACACAGATGAGACACACACTCCATCTGTCTCACCTTGACGGGGTATCTGAAGAGTTTGACGTATCCTAAGTCGTCTCCCGTTGCTAGCACCTTTTTGTCGTTGCTAAGGCAGGCTGCTGTGACCTCGGTGACCTCGCTGATCACGGGCCAGACGCCCTCTACAGACGTCCCCAGCACGCACGTCCACGTACTCCAGTCGATCTTCTCCACCTGAGCGGCGAGCAGAGGAGAGGAAGATCACACATCCGCTCTCTGTGGTGTCTGTCACGTTTATATAAAGACACCACAGACACGATCACATTCCCACTGCCAAACTTAGACACTGGTGAGAATTGGGTCATGTTAGCGGTTCAGTGCCCTTCCTCCGGCTCTCCCTCCTCCCCCGGGGGAAGAATGTGGGCTGACAACGGTCGCTTACCTCCGTGGCGGGGATGGTTTGCCTCTTGCCGCGAGGAGCTTCGAAGAATAACTGCTCCTTAGCGCCCGTGTTGACTTGGAGGAGTTTACCTGTGAAACAAAGAGCACAGAGGGCCCGCGGCTTGTGAAGAGTCACTCAGAGAGGCAGCGCGTGTGAGTGTGTGTGTGTGTGTGTGTGTGTGGCATTCTGCCGCTCAGGCTCACCTCTCTTGTCCCAGTCCAGGTGTGTGATGTAGTTCAGGCATCCTTTGCAAACCCCGACCCGTTTGCTGCTCATCACGTTGTAAATGTCCACAAAAGTGTCTCCTGATGCGACGGCCAGGTATTTCCCCGAACCTGGAAGCAGAAGGAGGACGAGACCAGACGGGGAATATGATGATGAGTTCTTGTTGATCATAAAGTTAAAGGATTCTGCAGTTATTATTGAATCACGCTCCAGACTCCACAGTGACATTCTACTCTAGAGTCCTGGGCTCTCTGGGATTCTCTGGTGTTGGATGGAGGAACAGGATCCTCTGCATCGTGGATTAAGGTTAAGTGTCCCGGCGAAACAGAGTTTAGTTTCTTCCTCTCACTTTGTCGCCCCCCCCTGCTGTTTTCTCATTCCTCTCGTGCTGTCTCTCCGTCTGGCCTGGTTACAAAAAAGCTGCTAATTTGGGTCAAGCCTGCGGCAGAACCTGTGAAACGTGCACGAGCCCGATCAGAACATGTGGAGAAACAGCACGACGGTGCTGCATCCCACACCGGCTCCTCCGCCAACCTGCCGTGTGTGTACCCATGTGTGTGTGTGGCTGGTGCAGGTGGAAGGTGGGAGGTGCGTACCTGGAGAGAATCTGATATCGGAGATGATGTCCTTGCGGTGGTGGAAGGACACCAGGTCCTCCAGGGTGTCTGCATTCACAATGAGGAAACTGCCGTCGTTCAGGCCCACCGCCAAAGCCTTACCATCGGGAGAGAAGCAGCAGCAGCGGCCACCTGCGGGGGAAGACATGCCTCGTCAGGACGACTGACAGAGGAAGAGGAGGACAGAGGAGGACACGGGGGGGACACGGGAGGGCGCTTACCTTTCCTGAGCTTGCGTACAGCCAGCATGCAGTGGCTGGGCGACAGGTCCCATATACGCAGGGTTTTGTCGTCGCTGACGGTGGCGCAGAGAGGAAGATGGGGATGAGTGGCCAGGCCCCACACCTCACCCTCCATGTGACCCTGCAGGCACAAACACTCACATCAACCTGCTGTGTAACCCGGGGGGGCGTTCAAGGTCACAGATGCACTATTAACCCTCAACAGAACCCAACACCTTAAGTATCAACCTCAGTATCCATCAATCCATCACATTCATTCTTGACCGACTCATTTTAAATTGAGATATTCTGGTAACACATCATATTTCTCAGCAGTTCCCGACTCAACCGCCGCTCTTTACGGTCACACAGTCCAGATAACAACACACACAACCACAACCACAAACCTCAGTTCACCTCGCTCAATTCACTTCCTATACGTTTGAAAGCATTTGAAAAGCACGATCAATAGCTTCAGTTGTGTGCGTCTATAATCAAAAAAGCTTGGACGGGGAACGACGCCGCTGCAGGACCACTTAACTAAATGAACAAGGTCCCGTTGAGCAGCGGTGATTCATCACTTTTCCATTTCCCTGGCAACTCTGCAGTGTTGCATTGCTTCAAAGATTAAATCGGAAATCAATCATCCCTTTGGTGGATGGATCCATGTTTGCTATTGATTTGCACCAGTGTTTTGATTTGTTTCTTTGTTTTGCCGGACAATTCTCAAATCCTTGCTGTCGGAGCGTCCTTGAACGCCACACAGAGGAGGAAGGAGAGAGGTCAGAGCTCATTAGATTGTTCCTAGCTGTGACCCTCCAGGATCAGGTCGTACCTGGACCAGCAGCGTGATGGGGCCGCTCTTGTCCACTTCCAAGATCTCGCCGTTCTTCGTCCCCACCAGAATGTGTCCGTGACCCAGTGATATGGCTCGTATGGACGGGTTGTCCTCCAGCAGCAGCCCTGTAGGAATCACCTCATATCAGCTCAAAGCGACTGGTTTGTGATGGGTTTGCATTAGACGGTGCTTTTGTGTTTTTACCTTTAGACCCTGGAGCTAAGACGGCCCTCTTGATGGCGTAGGTCTTCAGGCACCTTTCGAAGGTGTCGTCCCACAGAGCCACTATGCCGTCCTTACCTCCGGTCACAAAGCCCTGCAGAGGGGGACGACATCGTGGCAGCTTAGAACAAACAACATCAGGAGCTCCAACATGATTAGGATGATTCACTGTGGTACCTTTTCCAGAGCGTGCATACTGAAGACGGGCCCGTCGTGAGCTTTGACCGTCTTCATCAGGAACATGTCCCTCCAGATACAAATGTCCCCGGTGCAGGTGCCTGAAAACACCATCTCCTCCGTCCAGCCATACACGGCACACATCATGGTCTCTGTCTTCCCCATGTTCCCTTTACGCCCAATGAGGCCACCGCCTGAGGAGGAGACGACACAGACACAGTCAACCCTGCTCTGAGACCATGTCACCATGGAGACGGTTGTACGCTCCTACCCCGGGCCTCACCTGCTTTATGCCAAAACTTCATATGTTTCACTCCAGCGGTGATGAGCTTGTCGGGCAGGTAGGGGTTAATTTTGACAACAAATATCTTATCTTTGCTTCCCCTGGAGAGAAACGCCACATTAGGAACAGAGAGAGGAAGAAGACAGAAGTGAACAATAAAGCAGCAGCGGCGGCGGCCTGCACCTGACACTCACAGCCTGGGGGAAGCTCCGCCCCCTTTTGTCTCTTGCTCACTCACCCTTGCTTACCCTTCCCTCACCCCGTCTCCCCCTCTTCATATTTCCACCCTATATCATCTCTCTCCCTCCCTCCCTCTCTCTCTCTCTCTCTCTCTCTCTCTCTCTCTCTCTCTCTCTTGGTTGAGGACTCAGCCCCTCCCCCCCTCCTCCCCCTCACTGCCCACCAGGGTCTGCAAAGAAGATTAGTGAAGCTCCAATCCAATAGGGATTTCAGTAGAAAAGCTACGAAGCACGGACGCCGATTTAAACGACAAAATCAGATGTTTGTAAATTTGAAGGTTTTCCTGAAATAGAACATTTTGGTTCCTCACAAACTCCTCACAGATGAATACTTTGTGCTTCAAAAGCAATTCATAATGCAAGTCTGGTAAGATAATCCACTTGCATCAGATACACACGTCTGCTGCTCTGCTCTATCTGCTCTCATGTTTCATTTACATCATACATACACACAGCAACGCCTCTGGTAGTGCAGGAACCTAAATAATAATACGATCATAATCTTGTGTATCTCAAACGCTCCTTTAAAACTGGACAACTTGCATGTCACAGTTTGACTTTATTGCATAATTTGTCGCAGTCATCAAGACAAACTTAGTAGATTTTAGCAGCTATTTCTCTTTTTATCATGAATCTAAAGCTGGAGCTGGTAAACTCCTTCTCAAAGCCTTCAGACCTTGACAGGTCTAAGTGTTCTCCTGTCTGAATGGAGCAGCCTCATCATCTACACAGCAATTTGCTTCCTTTTCTCTCCTCCATCAATCACAGCAGGAGCGCCGCAGAGCAAAGTGGGTGGAATTTAACCATCATCTTTAACCGTACAGGCACTCAAAGGATCGTTTGTCAAAGCCGGTGTTCTCGCCACTGTGCTTTGTCTCCTGATGCGGCGACATCCGTGTAAACACTTTCACATAACTGTACTAACCGCATGGCTGAGAGCTTCTCCCCCTTCCTCCAGTCCCACAGGACCACGGTGTGATTATCGTCCAGGCCCACCGAGGCCAGACGCTTGCCGTCCGCTGTGGGGGGGGGAAACCAAAAAGACAACACGCTGGGTTGGTGCATCGCTCTCATCACCCAGCTCTCCTTTGGTTCAGTGACATTTGAGGCTTGTTAGCAGCAGCCTAGTGGCTCTGATCGATAACAGCAATTCACTGACGGACACAGAGATCATTGCTCTGCCTCCGCCTGCAGCCAATTAACCGAGGTGAGATGAGCACTTCCACCTTTTGCTACTGGAAGCCTTCATCAGTAACAGACAGCCTAAGCCTTTACGAGTCCTCTAGTTCTTCTGTTTCTACTACAGCTCGGGGGAAACAGCTGCACGTTACCTGCAAAGTCCAGAGCACAGACGCCGAGCTGGTGTGAGCCCTTCAGCACCGACAAGGGTTTCAGCGTCTCCGTGTCCCATATGTGGATGGAGGAATCTCGACCCACCTGGACAGAGAAGACAAAGCGACTGAGGCGTCTGCATGTCGGCGTGCAGACGAGGAGGGGTGGAGCTGCATCTTACCTGGCCCGTTGCTACAAAGTCCTTGAGAGGGTGGATGGCCAGGCAGAGGATGTCGTCATCGTGGCCCGTGTAGAAACGCTGCGTGTTCTGCTGTCTGTTGTATACGACCCCGACTGCGGCCACGTGGTAGACGATCTCCCCGGTCTGGGTGTAGAACAGGTTGCTCCTGCAGTCGTAGCCCCTGTAGCTGCAACATAAACAGGAAATGGAGGTGAAAAAAGGCTAAATCAAAGGCTTCACTGAGGGAGGTTTGATGTGATTATCTCTGCATACCCGTGAATGAAGTGTAGCTTTAATGCACTCCCCGGCGCTCTCTCTCTCTTCTTCATCGCCATGGTGCGGTGCTTCTCCTTGCACTGCTCCTTGAGCTGAGGTAGATCTTCTTTATAAACCTGATGATGAAGATGAGCAGCGTAAACAGTGATGGATGTAAAGAGAGGCGTAGGTTTTAACCAGGAGCGTCTCTGATGTCATGACTAACCTGTCGTCTGTACGTGAGCTGCGTCTCCTGCTCGATCTCAGAGTCCATCTCAGGCACGTCTGACTGATCCGAGTCTGACTCTTCGCTGTTGGAGTCGGCCAAAATCTCTGCGGGCGTAAAAGAAGGCCGGCATCACAACACAACACACAAACACACAAACAGCACATTCAGGACAAACTCATTTCCTCTGGAGCAAAGTTGGGCGCTGTTATAATATTTTCCTGTGACACTGCCACGTCTCCTATTCATCAAGCGGCCGTGCTTCACTGTGACATCTCTCAAGACAAATGAATAAAAATGCTGATGCAGCGTATTGAGCCGTGCCAGCGCGGGGCAATAAGCAGCGCTGGCAGCTGAGCTCGGCCACTCACTGGATCCATTAGGAAAATTAAAGGCAACGGCAGTTCGTATGTGCTTTGATTCCAGAGAGGAGCGATGCACTCTGGGAAAAGCATGACTTGGGAATGACGATGCAGTTATGCTCTCCAACTTTCAGTCACTTTAATTGGATTTATCCTAATTAAAGTAATGGCTGTCTAGAGTAGAAATGATCATTCATACAAAGTGTTTAGGAATGGAAGAATATAGAACATTGTTCTCTAAATCAATTGCAGGAGGCCATAAAGGAGCAGAAAGGGATTCATGTTACATAACAGCACATTAAGTCACTGTATAACTCATCATGAGAGCGTTTCTAAGGTCACCAGCTCTACATGGGTACCTCACACTGAATGAAAACACAACAGAATATTTAATGTGATTTAATGTGACGACCAAAACCCAATCATTGCACACAAAACATTAAATGCTCAATCTATAATTCTGTGATAATGTTGGTGGATTTTCCTCACGTGGCGCCCATGTGACCCCTCCCCCCGCTCCCCCTCCCTCTTGTCCCCATGCTGACTCAGAAGTGAAGAAGCTGCCATCACGGCGGCTGAGCTACAGCTGCTACATGGCCAGTGATGAGGTCAGTGTCAGCTCGTACCTTGTGGTGCTATGTGCAGCGCCTCTTTCTTCCTCTCGGGCACAAACTTCCACTGGAACACCGAGTGGTCAGCGCCGCCAATCGTTATGACCCACTGGTAGTCATGTGACCACCTGGCGTTAGTGATGTGGGCCGAGTGACCTAAATACTTTTTAAACTTTGCACCTGAAATCAGAAGGGAAATCCGGTCAGCGCCACATCGTGACAACCCGACTCTCCGTGTGTGGGAGCGATGATGTCATCTTTACCTTTTCTCACGCAGGGATATCGTAACAGTTTGACTAATCCGTAATCATCCGCCGTCACCAAGACTTGATTGTTAAAGTTGGCGTCCACAGAGTTGATGTCATTGATGTCGGAGTATTTGGGCAATATTCCGTTCACCTCTGGACCCAACACACACGTCCAGGAAGCCCACTGCACCAGCTTCAGCTCCTCCCTGTTGGTCACCTCCTTGCCACCTCAAACAGGAGACGAGACGTTTTCATCTTACAAGGCAGCCGCAGCAGCGAGGCGGGACGTTTACATCCGAGCCAGATCTGTGAACCTTTACTTACTTGGCATCCTGTAGAAGAGCCTCCTCCCACCGCCGTCATTGGTCTGCAGGTACTTGCTGTCAGTGGACCAGTCCATGTGCGTGATGAAGCTGGTGGAGCCGATGCACTCGCCTACCTTCTTGTACCTCTGCACCACGCCGTAGATGTCCACAGAGTTATCGTTGGAGCCCACAGCCAGGTGGGCCCCATCGGGCGAGTACTTCAGCTCGTGGATCGCCTCCTTCCTGTCCTTGATGTGCACCACTTCTGTCATATCTCTGCAGGGGAAAGGAGGAAAGAGGTGGAGGAGCGGAATTGGACACAGAGCAAAAACAGATAAATTGCTTCATCTTTAACAATCAGGATCTGAATGCCTCCCACCTGACTCTCAGCACGGTGAAGGAGCCATCCTTCATGCCCAGTGCCAGGTGGATGCCATCAGTGCTCACAGCGGCGCAGCGAATGGGCTCCTCCATGTTGCAGCGAGCGATCAGGGCGTGATCTATGAGGCTCCATATCCTGAAGAGAGAGGGAGGGGAAATCACCTAAATGAATGTGTTCTACTAAGCACAGAACAAAATGAATCAAACATTATTGTGATCTTTGCTCTCTGGGTGATCTGAGCTGAATCACCTGACTGAGCGGTCGTCGCTGCCCGTCATGGCCAGTGGCTTGGTGGGATGAGCGGCCAGAGCCCACAGCTCGCCCTCGCAGTGGCCCTGCATGATGAGGAAGGGCTTGTTGCGATCGTGCACCACCACCTCGAAGATCTCGCTGTCCTGCGTGCCCACCAGGATGTGATCGCCTCGCCAACACACGCTGCGCACTGACAGCCCTGTCAACACACACAGGCACACACACAAACACTGACAACCGGGCAAAAATACACACGGCGACGGTGACAGCAGGCAGGCATTTGCTTATACAGAGTGGAGCATGACAGGGGGAGAATAAAGAAGGTGTAAACAGCCAGCTGTGGGCTGCCGGTGATGAGGTTTCAACAGGAAATACAATGGCGGCACATGGTGTCAAAGCTGGCCTGCAAGTGACACTGGAGTAAGTAACAGGGAGGAGAGGATGGAGGATGCATGCGCTGTATACACACGTGAGCGCCACATGTGTATACAGCGTACGGCTACAGCGGGTTGGACTTACTGACAGGAGGAGCGAGGACAATGCGGGGGTGTTACACACTGACATGGTTGCTTACTGCACCCTCTACAACTTTACCCACCTCGGCTATTTTCACCTCTAGCTACTGTTTGGCCCGTGATTATAAACAAAAGAGATGGAGAAAATAGAGAAAAAGAAACAAAACGTTAGTGGGGGGGGAAGAGTAATTGTAGAAAAGAAGGATTCTGCATTTGACTTACTAACACTCCACCTCTCTGCTCTCTAGAGGACAGAGGAGGCAGTTTGACTTCACCTTTATATCCTTGGTCTGTTTCCCTGAGATCAATGACGGTAATTGGTTTGAAGTTGAGATCCCACAGTCGGACGCAGCCGTCCCGGCCTCCGGTGGCGAAACCCTCCTCGCAGGCATTCATGCTGAAAATCCCTGACTGGAAGAAGTGACAGGCTGTTAGCGGGGAGCGGCGCCGTGAACAAGCCACGTCAGAACCAGCCGGGCGTTCGGTTTGACGAGGCTTTCACAATGGTTAGCTTGTTACCGAGGCCTCGAAATAACACAACGCTAGATAAAGAAGGACGGGGAGGAGGGGAGGGGAGGGGAGGGGAGGGGAGAATGGAACACACTTTTATATTCAGTAATTATAAGATAGTTCTGCTCCTTTGGGTTTGTGTGATTGGCAACATGCTGCCAGCCAGTCCCTGTCACAGCCCCCGGTAGACATTTGGTGTTTGGACCGCAGCAATGAGTGTGTGTGGCCGTTATTATCCCCTTCCCCCTCCCCCACCCCTTCCATCTTCTCTCCCAGCTGTTGATCCCGTGGAGATCATTTAATCCTGTGGAGCAAAAAACGTTGATCCTTTTCGGCAGAGGCAGAATCAAACCCAGTCTGCATGCCCCCCCCCCCCCCCCCCCCCCCCCCACACACACACACACACACACACACACACACACACACCCCCACCCACACACACACACCCACACACACACACACACACACACACACACACACCCACACACACACACACACACACACACACACACACACACACACACACACACACACACACCACCCCGCCCTCTTCCTCCCTGCTTCCCGTTGCCTGGATGGTTGAACAGCCTCAATCACAGACAAAACTCTGTGTAACACTGGTCAAATTTTCTAAAATCTGCTCAGGGACCAGAAAATCCAGGGCTTGCAGACGGCGAAAACCCTCCCAGGATACCTTCTCTCCCCTTTGACTTTCCTGCTGCCTGTGCTGGGTAATAACAGGACTTTGCTGTGATCACAGGGATTCTGGCCTCTAGAGTCCCTGAGGCGACTCGTTCAGACCCTTAAGGGTTAGGGAACACCTGCAGACTTCAGACTCACCCCGTGAGCTCCTTGCACCGTCCGGATCAGGTTGATCCCTTTCCACACGTAGATGTCACCATTCAAGGCACCTGAATACGTGACCTCGTCCTTGGCACAGGCCAGACACAGGATGGTCTGCAGGTCCCCCGTTTTGCCAAACACACCTCGTTTGGGCGTCAGGGCATTACCACATAAGCTCCAAAACTGGAAAAACACAGACAAAAGAGAACAGTTAGAAAGTATGAAGGACCATAATCCTCTTTGTAATCCTGTTATGAAAGAGCAGATAGACAATTATGCAGCTTTCTATTTCAACGCAACACTGAAATGTAACAATACAGTAAATCCACAGTCACCTTGGAAATATAATGCTAAGTCAAAATCTGAATGCCCCCCTTTCACATGGGAGACTCAGAACTCTAGCTGGAGGTTCAGAGCTGAAACCACCTGATCAGCATGCACAGACACACACACACACACACACACACGAGCATACATACACACACTCAAATGGAGGCTCATTATTTATGAACAAGGTCATTGGGATGCATGTGCAGGGGCCTCGTCTGAGGGCTAAATCCATCAAACAGAGACAGAGAGAGAGAGAGAGAGGGAGAGAGAGAGAGAGGGAGAGAGAGAGAGAGAGAGAGAGAGAGAGAGAGAGAGAGAGAGACGCTCCATCTGCGGCCGAGATGAGATCACGGGGAGAAAGTCACGATCCCAGAGACGCGGCGGCGGCTCACACGTGACGCTGACACACACACACCTCTCCTCACACTCATCACAGGTAACAGCAGGGACGTGACAGACGCCTCTCCTGCTGCACCTAAAGGAGGAGATCCCTCAACATTACCTGCCAACCAGGCAACAGGCAGGGAAATCTGGTTCACCGCAAAGAAAACAAACAACGTAACCTTGAGCCAGGACGACCCTGCAGCAGGCGGATCAGCCTGAATGCAGCCGGGCTGATCGGGGGAACAAAGGAGCAACACTTCACACAGTACATGTACATACAATACAGTATTCTGTTTATCAAAGCAATCTCGCCCACTTTCACTTCCTGAGACCACTGTGTGTGATGAGAGCAGAGAGACGCTCCCAGCATGAGCAAATGAGCCACTCTGTCACCCTCACTAACACCTCTCACGCCGCCTGATAGGGCCGCCGCGTGGGAACGGGACGGATCAATTATCAGACGCAGACATCGCAGGATCAAGATGTAGCACCGCCGTCAAATATGGACGGCTCCTATGCATCACAACACAAGAGAGGAGAGGGAGCGGAGCCCAGAGCGGAGCCCAGAGCGTCGGAGCGGAGCCCAGAGCGGGTTTGTGCCGGGGATCAGGGTTAAGTAGTACAGATCATAGGTTTGTAGGTAATGGGAGCATGCAGATACGCACGCTGGATTGTGTGGAGCTGGCGAGGCTACGTGAGGTCTGGATGGGATAGGGGAGGGGCTGGGGCTGAGGGGAGGAGGGGGCGGCGGCGTGGATGCGGCGTGACCGCCCCGGCCCTCCCTGCCCGCAGCCGATAAGGCAGCGAGACGCCGGCGCCGGCTAATCCTCTGGCTGCTGATTTACTGAGAGGCCATGGGACGCTGGAGGGGGTTTATGATGAGGAGACAGAGAGGGGGAGAGGATCTGTGTGCTGCTCTGGGATACTCACACTATTACAACCTTCTCCTTCTTCACTACATCTATCTGCCCGGCTTTACTACCACATCATCATGACACAACCTGAGGAAAACCCCACAAATTTAGAGGAAAAAAACAACACATTCTGGATTATCCAAGCGCAAAATGTGTGTCTCTGGATTTGGGAGTTTTCAGGATGATCATGATTCTCACACACACACACACACACACATACACACACACACACTCCAACAGAGATCCCTCTACACTCCTTTACTTTTGGAACTGGGGTAGATTTTACTGCTGACGTAAGTGCTGTGAATATTTCATATAAAGCTGCAGTCCAGTAAAATGCTCTATCTAAGGTAAAATAACTGAAAGAAACCAAATGAGTTAAAAGAGAAACCTCATAAACTGTGACTCTGAGTCTCAGGCAGAATATTAGGTTTTATTTCTCAGACTTAATAGACTTCTAGAGGAGATCTGGACGTGGAAGCTGTTCCTCTGAGCTCAGGATTACAGGCTTGTCTTTAGCTCATTGACTTACTTCAACCAACACTTCAACCAACAGTGCAGGGAAAAGCTTTTAAATGTAATGAATGCAAAGAGGGGAGGAGCCTGCCACGCCCCCAAACCGCCACCGCCGCCCAGCTCGTCCCCCCACACACACACACACTCAGGCTGAATAACGCCACGAGAGATCTTCCAGATTACTGGATGCAAGCGAGCTGGAAGTTGAATTTCCCCACACACACACACCATACATGAGCGTGAGGGAACATGTGCACAGCTGATTGGTCAGTGAGGCGAATGAGGGTGGTATGTAAGGCAAATGGTTACAAAGTATGATTAGCTCGGAGGAAGCCTGCTGGGAGGAGTGTGTGGACAGCAGCCTTGTCACAGGGGTGTGTGTGTGTGTGTGTGTGTGTGTGTGTGTGTGTGTTCTCCACAGTCTACCAGTGAGGGGATTATGGGGGCTAAATCTCCTGGATGCTCTGAGTGCTCTAATCACCGAGCAGGCACAGGGGCTGGGAGCAGATGTCACATGGTCCACAGGGGTGAAAGCTGGCAGGGAATTATGTGGGACAATCGCTGGAGATCGCCTTGGCATCATAAAGCCAAAAGGGGTAGGAAAGAAAAGAGGAGAAGAGGGAAAGACGAAGGCCGGAGTCGGAGTGAAGGGATGTGGCGGGGATTGGGGGATGGGAGCGGAAAACCGGAGGGGCAGCGAAGGTCTGGAGGGGGAATTACTGTTGAACAGGAGGTCAGGCTGGATGGAGAGCAGGGAGTCATCAGCCCAGCAGCACACTAACCCTCCTGACTGCACCGAACCCGTTTAAGTTTTGACTCCACAGGGCCCGCTGGGTGCACTTCCTGTCTATTTCAGCGTCTTTCCCCTTCGTCCCTACAGTTTGTGTTTACGCTCTTCCTTCCTCTGTGGCTCTGCAGCTCCTTGTTATTTCCTAATGGTCTCAGCCACTCGATGAACACCGCCACACGTCCCGCGGGAGAGCTTGGCGAAGATACCCGGCGTGAGCTCATTGAAGATTTATGAACGCCGCTCTCGTGTGAAAAAGAAGCAATGGAGATCGCAGGCACAGCTGCAGCTCATACAGCAGGGGGGGCCGGAGGGTGGGGGGGGGGGTCTCCAAAAAAGCTGAATGAGGAGAGAGCTGAGCTGAATGGTGGAGCTGAGAGCAGAGTCATGCTCGCCCATAAGAAAGCTCATTTTCCTCTCTGTGGTGCAGATAACTACGCGTTTGAAAAGAGAAACTGGGAGTCATTGCCTGTCCTACTTATGTTAAGTGTCTAATAACCACGGGCTGTGGAATAAAGTCAATTTGCATACATCTATTTAAGGCTTTGATGTGAGCGCGGCGATGAAGTGGAGACGGCGCCGAGCCATCAGTTTCTTCCAAGCTCCCCCCCCCTCTCCCCTCCGAAAAGAAATCTCAATCTGTTTTCTGGTATTATGCAAATGAACCACAAGACTTCAGTCCAGGAAGCAGCCGTACCTTGATGTGTTTAACTCCACAGCTCACAAGCTTGCTGGGCTGGTACAAGTCCCACGAAATGTCAAATATCTGTGGAGGAGAAGACACACATTCAATCAAATACTGTGATCAAACAGCGTATTGGTCCTTAAAGAGGGTGAGGAAGATGAATAAGATGCTGGAGACCTGAGATCTGCCTCACTAGCTCCAACCTGAGAACATGTGACGTGACTAACAGCAGGAGAAGTCAATCAGGTCTTTCACAAAGCACTCAATTCATGGATAATGAAGATTCCTGCTGAAATTCGAGCGAAAATTATGATATTCTGTAAAAATAACAACATTTCTGGGTCATTCTGTAGATGTTTGTCCTTCACTCAGGCCTTTGAATGGACAGGCGATGGACCCACAGAGCCACGATCAATAGAACACGTGGAAAAGCCTCGAAAAGCTTCTCTACTTTAAATCATTAGCTTAATCTGATGTAAATTTCCTGAAAATCGTGAAATTCGCTTTAATCTGTTTTCATCACGCTGCTACGTGTGTTCAAATACTATTAAACTACTAAAATACTATTGAATCAAATCTGTCGTGAAAGGCTTTAGAGGGAATTACAAGCAGGCAGGGAGGGAGACTGTGTGCGTGCGTGTGTGTGTGTGTGTGTGTGTGTGTGTGTGTGTGTGTGTGTGTGCACGGCTGTGATAGAGTGTGTGGGTTGAGTGGGAAAACAACAGCTGCCCGTATTTCATCTTTTTAAAATTCCTTTTCATTGGCGGCGTGTCCTCTCAGACGAGCTCCGGGAAGCTGGCAATCAATCAGGCCTAACTTGTTTACGGCTGCTCGGGGCCGGAGCTCCATCCTGAGAGGATCGATACCGAGCTTGTGACTGAGACAAGGGGAGGAAGAAAAGCCTTTACCCTGTCTGTGTGACCGGGAGCCGCTGCCAGCACCTTCCCTCTCCTCCAGTCCCACACACAGATTGTGTTTTTTGAGTCCAAGCCCACGGACACCAAACACTGCAAAAGAGAGGAAGGAGATGATTCACACGCAGCGTCACGGGCTGAACGGTTACGGCTCTGTTGCACACGCATTCATCTCCACTAGCTGTGGACGGAGTGGAGAGATTCAGAGGCTAATAACAGCTAGAGAACAGTTGTCCGGCCCGTGGCGATCGGAGCGAGCACGTTAAGAGAGCTTTAGCTGCTGGAGCCTACAGCTGAGGGAGCAAGTGAGGGAGTGAGTGAGTGAGGAGGCAGCAGTGGAGCAGAAGAGGAAAGGGAAGCATCTCCACTCAGACAAGGTGTCCTCTACGGTTCAGCACCCAGATTTAACCCGGTGAGGGCTGAAGATATTTGTGCTCGTTGGCTTTAAAATGAGTTGTTTATATTTTATACACAAAACTCTCGGCTATAAAACAGTCCATAATAGTTTTTCTTATTGCTATAGAACTAGAATGTACAGGTTCTGTGAAATGTCCTCCTGTGATGAAGTTGTCTCTTCATCACAGTGAACATTGATGCATTAATGCAGCACAGACTTCAGTCAGATCGTCTCTCCGTCCATTAATCCATCCAGCCATAGTCGCCCAGATGTCCCTCTCTCCGGCTTCATCCTCCTGCTGCTTCCAAGGAGATCCAAGATGTCTCCAGGTCAGACCCTCCCCCCTCCCCCTTCCCCCCAACATAATCTGGCCCCGCCCCTTTACTCTCTTCCCACTTGGACTACATGCTTCCTCCATATCCCAACTCCTCAGCCTAGCCCTTAGAGTGAGGAGACTCATTCTGACGGCTGGGGATCTGCAATCTCAGGCTTTCTCCAATGGGAGGGAGAGAAACATGTACAGAGCTAGAACACTACATCACACACTTTGCTGAGAGAGAGAGAGAGAGAGAGAGAGAGAGAGAGAGAGAGAGAGATAAAAAGGTTTTAAACAGAGAGCTGATCGGTGAAATATCGATTTTTTGGAGACACAAATAGTCCAGAACACCATCAGGTGGAGGCTGCAGTGTGTAAATCTAAACTGAGTGAAACATGAGTGAAACGGTTAAAGGGACAGCGAGGGGCGTGTCTCTGTAACCACGACCCCGCAGGCCGGCTGCAACAGCAACCCAAGCTGCAGAGCTGGAATTGTTGCTGCTCTGCCGCTCCAGCTGAACCTCCCTGCTTCCACTCTTAGCTCCACACACACACACACAAGCTCCACCATTGTTTGCATGATGGACTGGAAGTGCAGGTTATTGTTACAGAGCGGTGTACCTGTCCTTCCAGGTCGAAAGCCAAGCAGGCGATGCCGTGTGTGTGCACGTCCTTGAGGATGGACACGGTCTGCACAGTGTAGGAGTCCCACACACAGATGTACGGCTCCTTGCCCACCTGACCCGTGGCCACCAGCACACGCTCCGGATGCAACGCTAAACTAGAGAGGGAGAGAGGGGGAGGGGGAGGGAGAGAGAGGGAGAGAGAGAGAGAGAGAGAGAGAGGGAGGGAGAGAGAGAGAGAGAGAGAGAGAATGAGAGTTAATTCAAAGATATGGCTGGTAAAAGGGCAAACATCTGATTAGTGTTGCACTTTGGTGTGTGTGCCTTTGGGGGTGTGCATGTGTGTGTGTGTTTGTGTATGCACGTGTGTGTGTGTGCAGAGAACAGTAGCAGGGCTCAGCCTCCTGGCGTTGGTCTGAATTTGGCAGCTTGACCCCCAAACCCATTTTCTCTTAGGTGACCCTCTCACACACACACACACACACACATCCCCACCTGCAGGGGGTTACAATGTACAAAAATCACTGTTAGTCACATGACAGATGTATCTTCTTCCCCCCTCTGTGTATTCTCTGTGATGATGGTTTGGCCCTCTGCCCCTGAGGGTTTCCTCACATCACCAGGCATATGTTTCTAACACTGTTACATAATCCCCCCTCCCCCTGCCACACACACACACACACACACACACTCACACGCTTCCCCCACCTACAAGCTTTCCCACTCTCCAGCTGAGCGCCCGGCGTGCCGTATGAATCCTCGCTCTGCCCGTCCTGGCGCTCACGTTCCGGGCGGGGCAGAGCGATTCATCCTCTTGTCTCTTTCTTGGCCCAATGTGTTTCCTGCTGCCACGGCGACCCTCTCCATTACAATCAGGCCGCCTGTTACCCCAACTGCACTCTGGAATGTCTAATCCTGGCACACAGTCGGAGAGCGGGTCAGGGAGGCTTCACGGGCCGGACAGCACCGGCCTGCTGAGTCCAATCAGCTCATGACAAGGTGGTTTCTCTCTCTCTCTTTCTCTCTCTCTCTACCATTTTAATCGCTCTCCATTCCCTCCCTGTCTGTCTGTCTCTCTATCCAAACTTTACCCGGTGAATCTCTCCGCCTGAATTATTCCTTCATCTCTCACGGTGACACCTCATTTGCATCTGAAAGTGCTGCCTCCGTGTCTCCTGTGAACTTGACAGAAGTTGGGTGGTGTAGCCTCTCTGGAGACGGAGCCTCGCCGCTGTGGCAGACGTGAGCCTTATTCCCACTCAGCCCTCGCTCACCCGCTTCACTTACCCACCTTCTTCTTTGTCAAACCCCCCTCCTCCTCCTCCTCTCTCTCTCTCTCGTTCTTTCTCTCGCTCTCTTTCAACCTGGCACAATTTCTCTCCTTCCTTTATGTGAATTATATAATCAGAGCAAAGCGGCTAAAAATAGCATTCAGAGGAAGAGAGACTGATTGGAACACTTTGGGAAATGCAGACAGTCACGGCGGAGAAATCTGGCTTTGTGATGAGCAGGTACAGCAAAACTAATCTGGTTTGGTCCGACGTCAAGCAAGCAGACGGCTGAAATGAAGCAAAAAGAGAGGAATGAAATCTCCGACGGCGGCGAAGGGAATTGAAGCGACTTCCCTTGCATTTGGGTTTCCTGCGTGGGATCAGAAGGTGGACAGATTCGTCTCCGTCTCTCTGTTTCTGACCCTTTGGCTCCTCTCTCTCCCTTTTCCGCCAGCACACACACACACACAACCACACACATCATTGCTTCACTTACATTTCTGTCTGTTTAAGAAGTGGCTAAATGCTCTCAGTAATGATGTACCCTGCGGCTGGGCGCCATGCTCCTCCTGTACGCCAGCGCAGGCTCCGGCCCTTTGATGAAGCCGTCTCCCATCTGCCAGAGCCGGCAGAGCAAAGCCAGCTGAATGGTACAGATGCTGCTTTCATGTAGATGGGAGGCTAATTAAACTGCAGAGACAGAGGCTCATTAGAGGAGCCGAGAGTTGATTTCTCATTGTGACTATGCAGAGACACAGTTCAGTCCGCTGCCATTAAATAAACAAATACATCAACTGGAGGGCATACCTCCCCCAAGCTCGAGTAGTTTATGATTTATCTAATCTAACAGGTTTTTGACTCGACCGTGACCACCTGTAGATCTAAATTTAGAGACAAAATGTAACTGTTGCTGCTGTTATAGCGCCACCAGCAGGTCATTGACGTTTAGAAGAGTGAGCCATGCCCACTCATTGTTATTGTAGACAGCAAAAATGGCAGAAAATCAAGATACAGGCCAAGCAAGTTTCATATCTTGCCAACAGACAAGCCAAAAAATAAAAACAAATAAAACACTAATAATAAGTACATAAATAAATAAATAAATAAATAAATAATAAATTCAATAAATTCAATAAATTTAATAAATTTAATAAATTAAAAATAATACTAATAATAAAAAATAACTATTATTAATAACAGGGTCAGACTGGGCTGAGATTCACATATGGTAGTAGAATCGTACAATATATACAATTTAAGAGTAAAGAATAAATATCGTACTGTAAATGTAAAAATATAAAACGTAAGAGTGATGAGTAAGAAAGCTTGTTTAAGCTGTATTTAGTAAGTAAGAGGGGCTTGAGTGGATCTTGACTCAGGAGTGAAGTTAGTCAGACTTTATGTAACAGGTAGATGATGATGGTGATGTGGGCTGATGATGATTAAGTTGGGATCCACACTCCTCAGTGGTGGTTGCAGTGTGTGACTTTGTCTTTGGTGGATTAGAGAGGATCAGCACATTTCCAAAGGTGTATACAGACAGAACAGGGTATTTCCTTTAATCCAGCTGCCAATCAAAAGGCACCTGCACATACAGCCGCTGCCTCAAACTATAAATAGATTCCCTGGAATGAAAGCGGGCAAAAGCTGAATTCGCTGTTGGACATTAATATAATACTACATATTATTTTAGCTTTGACGTTCGACTCAATAATACAACATTTACACCCGCAATATCTATAATATCGGCTCAATAAAGTGTCAGTACCAAGTTCCTGAATGCACCACTGCTGTCTGAGCAGTGGCTTGGGTGAGGCAAGAAGAGAATTCAGTTATACTCCATCATTTCCACTCCACAAATAAGCTTTAAAACACCAGCTAAAACTAACGTCTGCCTCGGGTTTCTTTCTTTAATCCCAGAGACGCTGATGCCCAATAATATCATTGCTCTAAGTAACTGTACTGCACTTTGGAGGAGCTTAATTAGGGAAGACAGATCTGCTCTTTAGAGGCCCACACAGGCTTTAAGAGCAGCATGGCACTGAGTCTGGGTGACGGGTCGACCCACCAAAGCCTTAAACGTCCCACTGACACTCACATCACCTCTCTAAAAGATCCATCTGAGGCATTACCAGTATGAATGACCCAGGTGGTGCAGTTCAGAGGGGTCGGGTGATCTACAGAGGCAGAAATCAGCTGAAAAGTTGCCAAAAAGCTTAAAAATAATGTTTAAGGAAATGCATCAACACAAGTAGTGCGTGTGTGTTCGTGAGTGCGACCACAAAGCGAGATGGAGCTCTGGGATTAGGACATGATGCCCATTGCCTGTAATTAGTAATTGCCTGATAGCAGAAATGCTCACACACTAACTGGAGTTGTGTGCAGTCACATCAGAGTCGTTCATCTATAAACATGCAAGGCTTTGATTTGGGCAACAGGGGGACGAGCAAGTCCAACGCACCGGAACAGACCAGAGGAGGATCTGAGGACGGATGAAGATGAGATACATGAAAGCATGGAGCTGCAGAACATGATTTGGTGTGTGTGTGTGCGGGTGTGAGTGTGTGTGTGTGTGTGTTTGTGTGTGTGTGTGTGTGTGTGCTCCCTGACATTAAACTACACACATCACCATGCGGGGTTAGTTCACACACTGAGCTCATACTGTTCACAGTCTGCAGCTGTGAGACTCTCGTCTGCAAACCTGACACATTTACTGCACACACACTTTCCTTCTGCTTCCAACCAGCGCAGTTAATTAATTAGAAGTTGAAAGAAGTAAAGGATTTATGCTCCACCGAATTTACAACTCTCCCTCACCCTCCCACCCCCCTCTCTCTCTCACTCTCTCTCTCACACACACTCCCTCCCTCTCTCTCTTCCTCCCTCTCTCTCTCTATCTCTCTCTCTCTCTCTCCATCCCTCTCTCCCTCCCTCTCTCTCTCCCTCTCTCCCTCCCTCTCCCTCTCTCTCACCCTCCCTCTCTCTCTGCTATCTATAATCTAGCATGCCAGACCTCAGATTTGTCCTTTTTTAAGGCCTGGAAAATGTTCCAGAAATCTAGATATATAAAAAGGAAAATGACCTTAACTTAACTTACACTCTAGTCATCAACACCATGTGTGTGTAGCGATGCATTCATGCCCCATCAGATCTAACAGGTCATTCAGTGGAATCGAGATTTGATTATCAATTTGTCAATGTTTTTTTTGACATGCTGTGTAATATGAGGGGGTCGCTCCACAGGAAATGGAATGAATCCATTAAAAAGAGATAATCTTTACACACACACACGCCTACACACACACACACACACACACACACCCAATGCATACTGTATATTCCAGCTGCTGCAGCTCTATTATGGGCGATTATCCAAACTGATTTATGAATCCATTTCTCCTGGAATACAGGATCGTACAAGACAAATGTTGCTGCTTTGCTCACAGCCTCCTCCTCATACATAACATAGAACCAGAATCAATATGGCTTCTCTACTCGCCTCATCAACAAGCGATGTCCCCACCACGCCCTCATCCTCTGCTAACTTCACACACATAAATAAAGAACTCAGATGGCATCGGTGCAGCCCTCCTCATCATTTGCCCTCCACGCCTCCTTGGGAGGATTCCACAGAGCCATGGCACAGGTCACCCAGGTTACCATACATCTACATCTGCTGCATTGTGAACTGTGTTTTAAAAACAAATTAACCTCCTTAGTCCGTTCCATTATCGCTTGAGTACCCAATAAATTAACATCCCTCACAAAGGCCCCGGTAAAAGGGCAGGGCAGGCCAGCGAGGGAAGGTGAGAGCCCTCATCATCTGTCAAGGAAGAGATTAGCCTTTCATTCATGTGAAAACCTGCTTATTACCTCCTCCAGATCAGACCAGGAGACCAGCAGGCTGAAGTAGCAGCAGCCGGATGAGATCAAATCAGCAGGGAGAAACAAGGGCGGTAATCAAATCATCAAGCACAACGCCAAATTGGTGTGTAGCTCATAAAGAGAAATAAAAGATCATTTGATTGTATGGTAAAGCAGCGAGCGGAATAAACAACTTGGCACTGGGGACGAAGGACGGACGGACGGACAGACAAGAGCCAGAGATCTGAATCTCTGTGTTGGGCTGCATCTTTTCCGCATGAGTTAGTGCAACGTGAGAGCAGTGGGGCGCTGAATATGTTCAATCGCTCCTAGTTGTGCTCTTAACTTCCATGGAAATGAGAGCTGTGTTTAAAAGAGACAATTAACCGGCCCACATGGACGCTAGAAGAGATCTGTAGAGAGATCTAAGCATGTGTCCGTGAAGTTTATGCATTTAAATTAACCTGACAACAGAGAGTACATGTGGCAACCCATCACACTAATGCACGGAATGACTCATAACATCTTGAATCTGAATCATGCCACACACACACACACACAGGCACATGCACACGCATGTACAGATTACCAATACCAATGCATAACTTCTGCATGGGAAACCTCACAGTGTGGCTCAATCAGTGACTCCTTCAGTCAAGTGTTTGAACGTAGGCACTTCACCCACAAGGCAGCGAAGGGCCGGTGTCTCTGTGTTTCAATTAATAATAGAGCAGGAGCCCAGCTGACTAACGACACAGTATATAATGCTGTCATCTCCAGGCCAACACACACACAATGTCAACACAAGCAATTGGACACAGGGGGTTATTGTTAGTGTGTGGCCTCTTCAAAGAGACACCGGCCACTCTGAAGACAAACGTAAAGTAGAAAGTAGGGACAGAGAGAGACGAGAGACCGGCTGCTGCTTTGGGAGGAAATGAAGGAAATGTTCAATCGTCAGTGAATAAACCCTGAATGTGGCCTGAGTGTGTGTGATGATGGACAGAAGCAAAGCAGGGCAAAAGTTAATCTGTAATGTGCCAGGGAGGGAGAGAGAGAGAGAGAGATAGACCTGCTGGGCTGGACTCAAAACAAAGCCTCTGCCCCTACTGCTGAAGTGTCCTTGAGCCAAGCACTTAGCAGCCCTGTAGGACTGCTGCTGCTGTTTCTTGGAGCTCCTTGTTGCTCACCAAAAATATCACATTACCTGACACAAGGTGACACCAGCAGCCACAGCAACATCTCTGCCTCAGTGTGGCTTCTACTCTACAGTCCTGGTGCTGGAAGGAGAAGTTAGACTGGGTTTGATGGGGGGATTCTAGGGGGGGGGGGGGGGAGGAAGAGGGGTTGTTATCTTTACCTGATTATGTCATCGTTATGCCCCAGGTAAAATTTCTGCTTGTGCTCCCGGGTGTTGTACACAACTCCCACCCCGGCGACAAAATAAACAATCTCCTTGGCGGCGGTGTAGTACAGGTTGTTGCGGCACTGGTGTCCCCGGTATCCGTACACCCACTCCAGTCTCAGGTGGCAGTTGGGAGCAGTTCTGTCAGCCATGTCCGCTCTTCCGTGTCTCTGCCCGTGTCTCGTTGGATATTTGATCGAGTGTCATTCACCACAAATGATTTATTTTAAGCCCGTGAGTCCCATTAGTTCCTTTTTGGGGTTTGTTTTCTTTAGCAGTCCAGTGCCAGCGTTGAAATGATGCGTTCGAGGCTCGTGTGCATTGTTGTTTCCTACTGTGTCCTCACATTAAAGCCCTCTGTGTCCGTTTTTGAAAGGGAGTATCTACGCGCTGGTTCGCATGGTGAGGATCGTCCGGCTCTGCGCTGCTCTCCGACACAGGTCAAAGCTCCTGTCAAAGCCCACAAAGATGGAGCTGTGGCGTTATTCCTAGGCTCCGCCCACCCGGGTGACGACACGGCCCGCTGGCCAATCAAAGCCTCGGTTATCTTCCGAGGTAAAGGTGAAGAGAACAGCGCCGCCGCGGTCCAAACTGGGGTAAGACACCTGCACAGTTATAACGGGCTCATCTCCCATTGTATTGTTGATTATCATCAAAACCTGTGCCATAAAACATTTGATAAAATGTTCCGTATCTATTTTTATTTTATTTTATTTTGTTTTATTTTGTTTTATTTTATTTTATTTTATTTTATTTTATTTTATTTTATTTTATTTTGTTTTGTTTTATTTTATTTTATTTTCACTGGAGGAAGCGGTGGTCGTGAAGCCCCGCCCTCCTCCCCGGTTGCCGAGCGACAGAGGGACGCTTTGGTTTCTCTCCGCTCCCGTTCCATCTTTGCTAAGCAGCTAACACTAGCTCGTTAACCGACTTTCCACTCTGCGTTTGTTCGACCTAGAGCCATGGAAGTGACAATGGACCCTCTGTTTCTCGCGTGGAGCTACTTCAGACGGAGAAAGCTACAGCAATGTTCCGACATTTGTACGAAAATACTCCAAGACAGCCCATACGACCAGGTACTGTGGTCCAGTTAGCCTAGCATGCTAAACTGTAGCAAATAGCGTTGTACTGTATAATCCCGATTAGTGCGTCCTTACAGGTTTGTTAAGATTTCCACGTTAGCTATAGATGTATTTATGGCACGTACTCTGCTATCTTTACTATTATTCGACTTGTTTCTTCCTCCTTCACGTTTTTACACATTTCCGCTCTGTAATGTTTTTATTATTATTTTTCTTTCCCCTCACACTGTCAACTCCCCTCTCAACATCTTCTGTTCTCTCTCAAAAACTCGTTGCATGCTGTCTTAAGGACTCTGGCTCCTCCATGCATATCACCGAGGTAACGCTGACCACAGACTGCTTCTCTTCCGTCCTGTTGCTTCTCTTTTGGATGTTTCAGCTCAGCTCCTTAAGAGTAAAACTCATCTCGTGACAAAATCTCATTCATGCCGTGTGTTCCATAGGCTGCGTGGAGTTTGAAGACCCGTGCGCTGACAGAGATGGTTTACATTGATGAGGTGGAGGTGGACGAGGAGGGGATAGCTGAGATGATGCTGGATGAGAGCTCCATCGCTCAGGTGGCACGTAAGTCTTCTTCTTCTCTCTCACTGCTGCAAACTTTAAAACTAATGATTCACATATTTACATTTTGGATTTGTAAACTTCTCAGGCCCCGGAACATCGCTGAGGCTCCCGGGGACGAGCCACGGCGGGGGTCCCACACCGGCCGTCAGGTAGCCACTCAGAGCCTGAATCAGAGCCGCAGCTGCAGCTGAGGGAAACCTGAGCTGATTTCTTTTCCCTCTCTCTGGACTTTCAGACCTATGACACAGTCGGGGCGTCCCATCACAGGATTTGTGAGGCCCGGCACGCAGTCTGGGCGTCCTGGGACCATGGAGCAGGCCATCAAGACCCCCCGCACTGCAAGCACCGCCCGCCCCGTCACCAGTGCTTCTGGGAGATTCATCCGCCTGGGAACAGTGAGTACACAGGAGAGTTTAGAACAGCAGAGTCCTTTTGATCTCACACGTTGATGTTCTCCACTTTGGGCTGATTGATGCTTGTTTTCTCACCATAAGCTCTCGTTCCTCAGGCCTCCATGTTGACTAATCCAGATGGTCCGTTTATAAATTTGTCAAGACTTAATCTGGCCAAGTATTCACAAAAGCCCAGTTTATCAAGGGTAAGGAGGAAAACTGTAACTAGCAACAACACAAACACATAAATAAACACATTTATTCAGATTATCATTGTGAATTAACCTTTGTTTCCCTCCTCAGACACTGTTTGAGTTCATCTTCCATCATGAAAACGATGTGAAAAATGTAAGTTACTCTCACTAAATAGATGCTAAACTCCATTGTGGCATGACTGGGGTCAGGGGTTTCTGTGCTTTGTTAACTCTTCACATTTCTTGTTCAGGCTTTAGATTTGGCTGCTCAAGCTACTGAGCATGCTCAGTTCAAAGACTGGTGGTGGAAAGTTCAGCTGGGGAAATGTTACTACAGGTAAGTGACTCCTAAACGCTCCAGGGTGTGTGAGTTTCTGACAGTCAGGAACATGAGGCTCATCCTCTCTGTCACCTGCAGACTGGGTTTATATCGAGAAGCAGAAAAGCAGTTTCGATCGGCCCTCAATCACCAGGAGGTTGTGGATACGTACCTCTACCTGGCAAAGGTCAGAGAACAAATACATCCCACAACCTTCTCCAAACTCTCTCCAAACAGAAGGTGCTTTTAAACTCAACCAAAGACTTTGTTTTGCTCCTGAAAAGGTTTACCAACGTCTGGATCAACCAATCACAGCGCTCAACCTCTTCAAACAAGGCCTGGACCACTTTCCTGGCGAGGTCACCCTCCTGACAGGAATCGCTCGCATACATGAGGCATGTCTTTCACACACACACACACACACACACACACACACACACACACACACACACACACACACACACACACACACACACACACACCTGTCAAACTGAGCTGACTCTCTGTCTATAACACTTCACACAGGAGATGAACAACATCACATCTGCCACTGAGTACTACAAAGACGTGCTGAAGCAGGACAACACTCATGTGGAGGCCATCGCTTGTATAGGCAGCAATCACTTCTACACCGATCAGCCTGAGATCGCCCTGCGCTTCTACAGGTCAGACCAAACCGCCCAGCGTCTCATAAATCCTGTATGTGACCAGCTACTGTATGTTCCACCCTTGATTCACGACTCGCGACTCCTCCCTGTGTGTTAGACGGCTGCTCCAGATGGGCGTCTACAACTGCCAGCTGTACAACAACCTGGGTCTCTGCTGCTTCTACGCTCAGCAGTACGACATGACTCTGTCGTCCTTCGAGAGGGCTCTGGCCCTGGTGGCCAACGATGAAGAGCAGGCGGACGTGTGGTACAACATAGGGCACGTGGCTGTGGTGAGACCCCAGCAGAGTCATCCCTCCTGACGCGGCTCATTTAACAGCCAGCGCCGCACTAATAGAACTCATTTCTGTTTTACAGGGCATCGGGGACTTGACTCTGGCCTATCAGTGTTTTAAACTGGCTCTGGCCTTTAATAACGACCATGCTGAGGCTTACAACAACCTGGCTGTGCTGGAGCTACGCAAAGGGCGCATTGAGCAGGTGACACGTCCTTTATGTTTGCGTTCAGTTACCAAACAGCAGGACGGCAGCTGCTGTTTTCCAGCCGGGACTCGTCAGTGGAAACAATCGCCTCCTCCCGACTGAGCCGCTCAGAGCAGCTCGCACAAATGAACACATAAACATGAATTATGACCATTACTACCTTACTCACTATTAGAACATCATTTTATTATAAACGCTGAGTGCTGCTGTTCACATATTCCTCTCTAACTTACCTGTCGTGTCACATCTGATCCCCAGGCTGCTTTTACAACATGAAGGCCGCTCTCATCAGGCGTCTCATTGTGTTATTGTTTATCAAATCTCAGCTACCAGCACAATGTGGCTTTGGGGTGCTGTTTCAAACTGCACAGATGCTGAAAGAGAAACACCAGACCTCATCAGAGCACAGCTAACAGACGATTTGAATGAAATATCACTGAACTAACATCTGTCCTGTCTCTGATTCAGTCCAAAGCCTTGTTGCAGACGGCGGCATCTCTGGCCCCTCACATGTACGAGCCACACTTCAACTTCTCCATCCTATCTGAAAAGGTAAT
Organism: Genypterus blacodes; assembly: GCF_046128005.1. Taxonomy (NCBI): domain Eukaryota; kingdom Metazoa; phylum Chordata; class Actinopteri; order Ophidiiformes; family Ophidiidae; genus Genypterus; species Genypterus blacodes. The sequence continues at coordinate 1,802,650 of NW_027466916.1, forward strand.
TTAGCACCTCGTGTGTTTCAGTTATGTGACCTAAAAATATATTAAAGGCACAGGAGCATGTGAGGTAAAGTGTAATGGCAATGAATCAGTCCATTCTTTGTGTCTATGTCCAGATTGGAGATCTTCAGAGCAGCTACTCGTCTGCCCAGAGGTCTGAAGATGCTTTCCCTGAGCACATGGACACCCAGCAGCTTCTCAAGCAGCTCCGGCAGCACTTTGCGGTGCTGTGAGCCTCAGAACGACACGCTTAGGATGCAAGTTGCGTGTGTGTGTGTGTGTGTGTGTGTGTGTATGTTTACAGGTCGGAGATGTTGCACAGCAGTGGAAGCCGTCAGAAAGTCATTTAGAAAGTCAAGTTATTCCAAATAGAAGTGGAAGGCTGGGTCATTGGATAAACACAAATTAATAGCTTTACAGAATTTCAAAATAAAGTGTCATCAGGTTTGTGAGATATTTACAGGGACTTGAAGTTGCTGCTTGAATGATTGGATGATTTATGAGCTCTGACATTAGTTCGGCCTCATATTTATTTATTAAAAAGTACATATACAGATTTGGATAACATTCATATGTACATAGTAAAGTACCTGGACTGTGAAGATGTTATTTATTATAGAGTAATGATTCATGTTTTTATAGTTCCTTTCATAATGTCAGATGTATTTTTGGTATCTTAGCTCTCCTTGCCATTGACATGACAATAAAACAAAACAAAGGAAGTCGTCTCCATCGTCTCCATTGTCTCTCTGAGCAGAGGCGCTAACATGACATTAACCCACAGACGACTGTGACATTTCACAAATCCACTGGAGCATATGTCTGCACGGAGCATCATTCCAGGCCTTGAAGGGGTTACTCCTGGGATACACGGCCGCACAGTCCTCAATCAGGTACTGATCGTTGGGTTCTCCCTCGTTCCAGTACCTGAAAATGATGCATCCTTTGAAATCCTTTATAATTGGATTCACATGTTTAATATCTGTTTGTCTTAAAGGGATTATCTGTTGCAACCTTCCGTGTGCAGTGTGTGACCCTTACCCCTCCACCAGTAGGGTTCCATCCCACCACTTCCAGGTTCCTTCCTCCTGCTCGTCTCTCAGCCCGATCCAGAAGCCGCTCATGTGTATGGGCCTGGAAGGATCTCCGTTTCCTTTGATCAAATCACTGATAGCCAGCTGACAAGAGGCAGAAACATTTATATGTAGGAGAGAATGGTGTTACATGATGGTGCAGCGGTTGAATGTTGAGCGTTTTGCTACCTGTATGTCTTTGCTGTTGATAATGGCCAGGTCGCCCCTGTATCTCTTGCAGTACTGCCTGGCGTTGTACCACGTTGTGCTCGGGGATGAAGAAGCCAAGTAGAAACACTTGGAGGTCACTGACACCCATCCTGGTAAACAATGTCTGCAGCCTTCATCTGTTGGGAAGGGAAACAGACAAAGACACAAACACAGTAAGCGTAGGTGAACCTTTACTAACTGCAGGATACAAAGAATGAGTGAAACAGGCGCTCACTGATCTTTGGTAAGATTGATTGCAGCGCTGCGATCTCCCCTCTCATTTTCTCGATCTGATTCTCGTAGTCTTTGCTTCTTTTCTGCTGGTGGTCCAGCTCCCACATGCTGAGCTGCTGCTGGTGGAACTCTGTTGCCAGCTGGTTCCTGGCCTCGGCTTGCCTCTGGCTCGCCGTCATGTGACTGGCCCGAAGTTTGATCAGCTCGGCGCCGATGTGGTTTAACGTACGTTGTCCATCTGTGAGGTTTTTGTCTGAAAAAGGAGAGTGGGAAGTAGGGGGATAAATTGAGCTTTTATTATGAAATTAGAGTCTGGTCAGGTTTGTCACTTATTTATCATCATCACTATTGTTATTAAATAATTGTGACCGCTTTACTGTGTGAGCACTGTGACTCACAGTAAACCCCCAGGCCGATATCAAGCATCAGGAGCAGAGCGGCGAGCAGCGCCAGGCCCACGGCCAGCACCCTGGGGTGAGAGGTCACGCCGGGTCCAGGTCTCAGCACGGACACAGACACTACACACACATACAGCATCACAGCCCGAAACAGGAACAACACAAAACTATTAGACTAAAGATACAGAAAGATGTTTTACTACTGATGTGGTTGTGACTCATAATTAAATTCAAGCAAAATAGTCTGAAGTTCATACAGAAGAGCCACTGGATAGTAACTTGTGACATCAGTTATCATCTGGGAACTGATCAAACAGCTACAAATGGAGGTTTAAAAGAGAATTTCGATTTTGACTGGTTGATTGACTGTCCTACCTTTCTGATAGTCTGGGTCAGAGTCGAGAGGATGCTCGTCGATGCTGAAGTCCTCCTGATGGATCAGTTTGTTGTACGTGCCGTCCGAACTTAAACGTTCCACTGCCTCCATTTGGACTCTTTAGACGCAGCAGCAGTCATGTGTGAGTGGCAGGACATTGCCCTTATGTCAAAACTAAAGAGTTGTGTGTGTGTGTGTGTCTTACATTGCAAACAGAAAGCTAAGGTCATCTGTTAAATATTTACAGATGCTGCAGGCATTGGATCGGCAAGACCAAATGATTTGTAGGCTTTTGAGTTCAGCCTCTTTTGTATCTTTTCTAATCTTTCGTTGTGATTCCTCTCCTGCTGCCCATGTGCCAGACGGGCCGGTTGAAGAAATTCACATTTTAAATCTATGCTCATATTATGAATGTATTTTAACAAGCCAGTCTGGATTGTACAGTCTGATGACCTCTGACCTCACGCAGCTGTCTGTTATACTCACTGAGATGAAAGTGCATTTTGACTTTACTCTACCTTAACTGTTAATATGGCTTGTTTCCTATTGTTTTGTGCTGTTCATACGTTGTTTATTGGTTTTGATGGGCAAGTTTATTGTTCAATTTATATCGAACTCTCCAAATTAGACTCTGGTGAGACTCTGTGGATGTTTTTAGAGCTTTGAGCCGACAATGTAGCTTTATAAAACAGAGGGTGATGGCAACAAAGTGCCGCCCCGTGGATCCCTGTGGCTCTATCTGTTTGTAAGTCTACTTCTCCTTGAATTTGAAGTGTTTTCCTGATTTGTAAAGGCTTTTTTGAATCCCCTTTCCACAATTACGGCCATATAGTAAATAAGCTAACAAAAATAAACCACAAAATCGGTGAATAACACAATCTTTAATCATATTTGCTGACTTAGCAATCGCAACATATTTTGCCCAAACTAGGATTGATGAAATAAATATCCCAGCTTGTTCATTATTCTTATTTTACATTCTTCCTGAGTGGTTCCCTGTCTATCGTGGTGCCGTCTCACACATCCAGTAATTGTAATGGTGGTGGCATTCCACATCATACCACGTCTTCCTGGGGTTGCTGGATCTGTAGAAAGCACCACAATTCTCAACCTGGCCGCCGTTGGGCTCTCTGCCTATCCAGTACCTTGAAAGGAATGGAAACGGATTCAGTAACAATACGGTTACACAATTTCACCTCAGGATAGTACACAATAACACAAAGACAATGATGGACGTCTACGGTGAGAGGCTGTAGCTCTTACAGGGGTTCCTCCTGAGTCACGTTGTTGATCCAGACCCACGTTCCCTCCCTCTCCTCGTCAGTCAGACCGATCCAGAAGCCGACCTCCCACCATACTTGCGTATGCGCCGGGGCGAGAAAGTGGTCATTCAGGGTTTGCTGTGTAATCAAACAGTGGAAACATTAAAGGAGCCATGCAGGATTCCTACAACGTCTCGTTCCCCATTCACAGACTTATAGTTCACAACATGCTGACTTGATCTCCCTTATGTCTCTGGACACACCTGCTCCTCCCAGTCATCGATCACGACCAGGTCGGCTCCTCGGCTAATGCAGTCTTCCCTGCTGTCGTGCCAGTTCTTCTTGTCGTCGGACTCAGCGTAAGAATGGAAATAGCAGGTTCCGTTTAGAAAGCGCCATCCTGGGAGGCATCTGCCACAGCTTTGCTCTTTTGGAGAAGCAGAATGCTAAAGAGTGAGGAGGGTGCAGGGTGTTTGTGTGTGTTTCTGCTTTATCTCAGGAAAGACTTTCTGTCGTACCCATGAGAGTTTTGTTGGACCTCAGCTTTGTCCTCCCTAATCGTAGCACCTCAATCTGGAGGTGCAGGCCGTCGTTAACAACCTTCTGCTGCTCTGTCTGCTGCTCTATCTTAACCCTCTTGTTGATTTCTTCCTGCAGAGTTCTCTGGGCTTCGTCTCTGGCCTGGATCACGCCGCTGAGGTTGGTTTGGAGATAGCTGAACTCGACAAGGAAAGGTGTGGCTGCAGCGCGGGAAATGAGAAGGGAACTGTCTGTGCTCCTGGCACCTGAGGAGGAAATAAAAGAGTTTGAGGACACGTGGTTGAACTGTTATACAACGATTATCAGTCATTTGTTGTTGGGAAATGTATGCTGCTCCTTGGAATTGGGCAGAAAATGCACACTTCTAATTTAAGAGGAAATCCTTTGTGCCTATTTGTTATTATAAAGTGCCACGCTCAGCTATCTGCTGCACTCTGCCACAGAAGAGGGAAATGAAAGTATGAGCTTCCTTTTCATACTCACATTGGATTCCGATAACAACAGCAGCTATCAGCAGCGCAGCGTTCAAGAGCCCCAGACCCAGTAGGACCAGCCGCTGGTGTGGAAAAGCAGCTGCCTCTATATGAGAATAGCATCATTCATGGGCTGTGTGAATGTGAAGGTGCAGGCGTGAAGGTTTGGCTTCACGTCTGAACTTATATTGAAGGTGTATCCATCACATGAACATTTAAACCATGAAAACACGACGTTTTGACATCCAAGCCTTTATACTGATATCCTCACATGCCGAATAGCGCCCCTTCTGGCCAGTAGAGTGACACTACACATGAAAGGTTTTCGTTCTATCAAACTACACAGGTATTCGACACATTAGCTTAACTTTTCATGCATTTAAAATCTAATTCACAGCATCGGCAAATGAATGAATGTTACGTGGGGTTGGTTCCTTGAGAGAGTAAAGAGGAAGAGAGGAACAAAGTATAAAGTTTAAAGTTAAAGTGAGCCATACCTTCTCCAGATGTTTGACGGTGAGATTTAAAACATCCGTCTGAGTTGAAGTGTTGTGAAAACTTTTCCTTAAATGTTATTTTCTGCCGATGGTCCGGCCTGGACTGTGAGTTCTCCATTACGCTGGTGCCAGTAATGCGTATTGATCTGTTTGCATCGGTTTGCTGGGTGTGTGTGTGTGTGCGTGTGTGTGTGTGTGTGTGTGTGTGGACCATGGTCTGAACTCAAACAAATTTGTGTGTGTTGAATGTTTTTTGAAAACTTAAGGTCACACAGTTTGCTTTTTAAAGAGTGATGAAAGCATGGGCTCATACTTTTAAACTGAATATAGTGAATAACAAAAGTCTCCACCACCTCGATAAGATGGAAGCTTTATGTGTTATGATGCATCAAACACACACACCGGACACTTTTTCCTCCTTTTAATGAAGCATTTGCAACCAATAAATTCCACGTGACAAACATTCAGATCAATATGTGGAAAGTAAGTTACATTACATCACCACCTTCAATGTAAGAGGGTTCAGATCAATGCAAAATGATGTCATCTGTCAATCATGCCTCTTGTTCTCCCTCCCAGAGTGACATAGTGTTACAGATTGATCAAGGTAAAAGCAAAATGAGAGCAGAGTTCTAGTCTTCATGTCGCATGTTAACTCGTGGCCCTCGGTGCCATTTCACAAATCCATTTGAGCCACTCGGCGCATCCGACATCATTCCAGGTCTTGAAGGGATTTGTTCTGCCATAAACAGCAGCACAGTCTTCATCGTTAATATCGTTGGGTTCTCCATCATGCCAGTACCTGCAGCAGACCATGTATTTTATTTCATATATGTTGGGAAGTTAAAGAGATTAAGAGCTAGCCACGCCCACTCTACTTTGGCAGGCAAGTACTGCAAAGTGAAAGTGCATTTTGACTTTACTCTACCTTAACTGTTAATATGGCTTGTTTCCTATTGTTTTGTGCTGTTCATACGTTGTTTATTGGTTTTGATGGGCAAGTTTATTGTTCAATTTATATCGAACTCTCCAAATTAGACTCTGGTGAGACTCTGTGGATGTTTGTAGAGCTTTGAGCCGACAATGTAGCTTTATAAAACAGAGGGTGATGGCAACAAAGTGCCGCCCCGTGGATCCCTGTGGCTCTATCTGTTTGTAAGTCTACTTCTCCTTGAATTTGAAGTGTTTTCCTGATTTGTAAAGGCTTTTTTGAATCCCCTTTCCACAAATACGGCCATATAGTAAATAAGCTAACAAAAATAAACCACAAAATCAATGAGCAACACAATCTTTAATCATATTTGCTGACTTAGCAATCGCAACATATTTTGCCCAAACTAGGATTGATGAAATAAATATCCCAGCTTGTTCATTATTCTTATTTTACATTCTTCCTGAGTGGTTCCCTGTCTATCGTGGTGCCGTCTCACACATCCAGTAAAAGTGATGGTGGTGGCATTTCCCATCATACCACGTCTTCCTGGGGTTGCCGGAGCTGTAGAAAGCAGCACAGTTCTCACCCTGGACGCCGTGATTGTTGGGCTCTCCGTCTATCCAGTACCTTGAAAGGAATGGAAACGGATTCAGAAACAATTGGGTTACACAATTTCACCTCAGGATAGTACACAATAACACAAAGACAATGATGGACGTCTACGGTGAGAGGCTGTAGCTCTTACAGGGGTTCCTCCTGAGTCACGTTGTTGATCCAGACCCACGTTCCCTCCCTCTCCTCGTCAGTCAGACCGATCCAGAAGCCGACCTCCCACCATACTTGCGTATGCGCCGGGGCGAGAAAGTGGTCATTCAGGGTTTGCTGTGTAATCAAACAGTGGAAACATTAAAGGAGCCATGCAGGATTCCTACAACGTCTCGTTCCCCATTCACAGACTTATAGTTCACAACATGCTGACTTGATCTCCCTTATGTCTCTGGACACACCTGCTCCTCCCAGTCATCGATCACGACCAGGTCGGCTCCTCGGCTGATGCAGTCTTCCCTGCTGTCGTGCCAGTTCTTCTTGTCGTCGGACTCAGCGTAAGAATGGAAATAGCAGGTTCCGTTTAGAAAGCGCCATCCTGGGAGGCATCTGCCACAGCTTTGCTCTTTTGGAGAAGCAGAATGCTAAAGAGTTAAGAGGGTGCAGGGTGTTTGTGTGTGTTTCTGCTTTATCTCAGGAAAGACTTTCTGTCGTACCCATGAGAGTTTTGTTGGACCTCAGCTTTGTCCTCCCTAATCGTAGCACCTCAATCTGGAGGTGCAGGCCGTCGTTAACAACCTTCTGCTGCTCTGTCTGCTGCTCTATCTTAACCCTCTTCTTGATTTCTTCCTGCAGAGTTCTCTGGGCTTCGTCTCTGGCCTGGATCACGCCGCTGAGGTTGGTTCGGAGATAGCTGAACTCGACAAGGAAAGGTGTGGCTGCAGCGCGGGAAATGAGAAGGGAACTGTCTGTGCTCCTGGCACCTGAGGAGGAAATAAAAGAGTTTGAGGACACGTGGTTGAACTGTTATATAACGATTATCAGTCATTTGTTGTTGGGAAATGTATGCTGCTCCTTGGGATTGGGCAGAAAATGCACACTTCTAATTTAAGAGGAAATCCTTTGTGCCTATTTGTTATTATAAAGTGCCACGCTCAGCTATCTGCTGCACTCTGCCACAGAAGAGGGAAATGAAAGTATGAGCTTCCTTTTCATACTCACATTGGATTCCGATAACAACAGCAGCTATCAGCAGCGCAGCGTTCAAGAGCCCCAGACCCAGTAGGACCAGCCGCTGGTGTGGAAAAGCAGCTGCCTCTATATGAGAATAGCATCATTCATGGGCTGTGTGAATGTGAAGGTGCAGGCGTGAAGGTTTGGCTTCACGTCTGAACTTATATTGAAGGTGTATCCATCACATGAACATTTAAACCATGAAAACACGACGTTTTGACATCCAAGCCTTTATACTGATATCCTCACATGCCGAATAGCGCCCCTTCTGGCCAGTAGAGTGACACTACACATGAAAGGTTTTCGTTCTATCAAACTACACAGGTATTCGACACATTAGCTTAACTTTTCATGCATTTAAAATCTAATTCACAGCATCGGCAAATGAATGAATGTTATGTGGGGTTGGTTCCTTGAGAGAGTAAAGAGGAACAGGGAGGCAGTAGCTCAGTGGGTAGAGCTTCCGCTTGGGAACCGGAGGATTTCTGGTTCGAGTCCCTGCCGAGGTGCCCCTGAGCAAGGCACCGAACCCTCAATTGCTCCCCCCTCTGAGGAGGGTGGTAATGTAATGTAAGTCGCTTTGGATAAAAGCGTCTGCCAAATGATCGTGATGTAAAGAGAGGAACAAAGTATAAAGTTTAAAGTGAGCCATACCTTCTCCAGATGTTTGACAGTGAGATTTAAAACATCCGTCTGAGTTGAAATCTTGTGAAAACTCTTCCTTAAATGTTATTTTCTGCCGATGGTCCGGCCTGGACTGTGAGTTCTCCATTACGCTGGTGCCAGTAATGCGTATTGATCTGTTTGCATCTGTTTGGCGTGTGTGTGTGTGTGTGGACCATGGTCTGAACTCAAACAATTTTGTGTGTGTTGAATGTTTTTTGAAAACTTAAGGTCACACAGTTTGCTTTTTAAAGAGTGATGAAAGCATGGGCTCATACTTTTAAACTGAATATAGTGAATAACAAAAGTCTCCACCACCTCGATAAGATGGAAGCTTTATGTGTTATGATGCATCAAACACACACACCGGACACTTTTTCCTCCTTTTAATGAAGCATTTGCAACCAATAAATTCCACGTGACAAACATTCAGATCAATATGTGGAAAGTAAGTTACATTACATCACCACCTTCAATGTAAGAGGGTTCAGATCAATGCAAAATGATGTCATCTGTCAATCATGCCTCTTGTTCTCCCTCCCAGAGTGACATAGTGTTACAGATTGATCAAGGTAAAAGCAAAATGAGAGCAGAGTTCTAGTCTTCATGTCGCATGTTAACTCGTGGCCCTCGGTGCCATTTCACAAATCCATTTGAGCCACTCGGCGCATCCGACATCATTCCAGGTCTTGAAGGGATTTGTTCTGCCATAAACAGCAGCACAGTCTTCATCGTTAATATCGTTGGGTTCTCCATCATGCCAGTACCTGCAGCAGACCATGTATTTTATTTCATATATGTTGGGAAGTAAAAGAGATTAAGAGCTAGCCACGCCCACTCTACTTTTGCAGGCAAGTACTGCAAAATTATAAGGAATTTTAAAAAACAACTCCTTGGTTCAGACTTTGTAAATGTTACATATTGCGATGATTGACCTCAAATTGTAGGAAGAGATACAAACAAATGGGAAATGGCGGAAAATCTACATAGAGCCAAATGGGCGAGGCTTATATGGATGGACACTGATGGAACCCAAGGAATCCTCGGAACTACTTTTGATAACTTACGGTTCAAAGGTTCAACATAAAAGTGACCTTGACCACAGTTATATGATGTCATTGAAATCTGTCAGTCACGTTTTTAGAGATCCTGATAAAAAACACACAAACACAGAAATGACAACATAACCTAATTCTTTATGTCTCTATAAAGACATACATGCCAGGCATTTCTCAAACAGGACCGCAGATTTAACTGACGCTTATATCAGTTCATGTCATAATCATAAGAGTAACAAATATGGCAGTTCTGGCTTCATCTGTCAGTCTGTCATGCTGACTGCTGCTTATATACGATGCGTCATCCTGAGCCAGTGACTCCTCTCTGTTGCCATACATGCAGTGAATCCAGTATGGAACTCTCACCCTTCAACCATCGTCCTCCCGTTCGACCATTTCCAAGTCCCCTCCTCGTGCACGTCCCTCAGTCCGATCCAGAATCCCCTGTCTCCCATTTTTGTTGTGGACGGTAAGATAGAATTGATGTGATTTACAATTGATGCCTGAAAAAAACAAACAAACAAACCCCAGCGCCATAAACAAAACATTAAAGCCGGTTCGTGAAATGAATAACACAAAAAACCTCTCGTGGTGGCTCTCACCTGTTTGGTGGAGCTCTCTATGATGACTAAATCACCGCCGGGGCTCTGGCAGTATTCTCTGGCTTTTTGCCATGATCTTATTCCCAGAGAAAAGTAGTAACACTGTGAGTTCATGAAAATCCATCCGGGTAAACATCGTCTGCAGCCCTCATCTGTTTGCAAGGGACATGATAACTGTGAGTAACATTAAAATGTGCCAAACACAGATTTCTAATAATAATTGTGTTGATAATCATACAAAAAATGTCTCACCAGACATTTTCAAATGGGTTTCCAACTCTGTGTTGTCCCTCTGAAGTTTGGTGTTCAGCTCTTCAGAGTCTGTCTTCCTTTTCTTCTGGTGGTCGAGCTCCCACTTAGACACTTGGTGCTTTCTGATCTCCTTTGACATCTGTTTGTAGGCGTACCTCATGGATTCTGTTGCAATCTTGTAATCATTCTGGAGTCTGATCAGCTCCTCATTGATGTGCGACACATCCTCAGACATAAAGTGTCCGTCTGTGAGTTTGCTATCTGTAAGACAGACGGTGTTACTGCAGCCGTGCTCTCCATCTGGTTACAGACCAACAACAGCGAAGAGAGACATGTGTGCCACAGGAAGGACATCACAAAGTGTAATTTACAATGAAAGGACATGGGCTGTTGTGACTACAGGGGACTAAATACATTGTTCCGTTCGATTGTTGTGATGTGTGTGTGTGTGTGTGTGTGTGTGTGTGTGTGTGTGTGTGTGTGTGTATGTAAGTTAAGTGTTAATTCGATCAGCTCTGACTCACAGTGGACCCCCAGGCCGATGTCAACTAGAAGCAGAACAGCAGCGAGCAGTGTCAGACTCGCTGCCAGCAGTCTGGGACGAATCAGACCAGCTCCAGGTCTCCACATGGACATGAAGACTGGGACAGAGGACAGAGACACCAAAGCAGTTCAACATCTAGGATCAATCTCCTACAATAAATCAATAGCTGGAGTAAGATTATGATTGGATCAATTCTTCAAGTTCAGGTCAGATACCTTGTTTTTTGTCCTGGTTGTAGTTTTCAGCGTCCTCATCAATCATTTGGTCATAAGCACCACAATCTGAGTTTTCTCTGTGTGCCATTGAGGCTGATGCGATGAGAGCAGTTGTACCAGTGTGCAGGGACACACTGTCTCTACGCTTACAAAAACCTTTTTAAAGAGGGGTGTGTGTGTGTGGGGGGGGCAGGGGGGTGCAGGGTGTGTGGCATGACAGGAAATGATTTTCATTAGTCAAGCTTTATGTATGAGAAGTGATTCTAGAGGCAAAAAAAGGTCATTCTGAATTCACAGAATGTTCCAAAGTTCACAAAGGGCTGGTCACCACGGCAATCAAAACATTCTGAGTCAGCACACAAATGAATTGAATCATGTTTATTGTCTATATTCTCCATTGCGATTTTTAATGATCTACGTGAATGTACATGAAATAATTGCATCGAAAAGGGAACGTGTGGGGCCCTGAAGGCAGCACGGACGTTTCTTTCTGACAGCTGGACACTGTTAACTTGTGCTTTTCGGGCTCATTTCACAAATCCATTTAGTTTTGATGGTGCACACTGCATCATTCCAGGATTTGTAGGGGTTAACTCGGGCATTCACAGCCACACAGTCCTCATTGTTGGCGTTGTTGGGTTCTCCATTAATCCAGTACCTGGAGACAATAGACAGGTAGCTGGTTTCATCTGGGTTTATTGATTTCACTGATATTTTCATCTTGTATATAACATTTCATTTTTGTCTTTAACGTTGTGTATAAAGTGTGTTTCATGTGTCGCCTGGCTGATTTACTGTCTGTTTTATTCTTGTACATATTGCATATCTTTGTTATCTGCACAGTGAGACCATTCTTAATTATTTATTTACTACAACTACTAGTACAGCTAGTACTACTCAGAATAGGTTTTGCTATATGTCATATAAACTGTTCATGTGATATGTTCTTAGAGTGAGAGAGAGAGAGAGTGAGAGAGAGTGAGAGAGAGAGAGAGAGAGAGAGAGGGAGAGAGAGAGAGAGAGAGAGAGAGAGAGAGAGAGGGAGAGGGAGAGAGGGAGAGTAAAAGAGAGAGGCAGGGGAAGAGTGTTTGTGAGAGAGAGAGAGAGAGAGAGAAAGAGAGAGAGAGGCGGGGGAAGAGAGAGAGAGAGAGAGAGAGAGGGAGAGTGAAAGAGAGGGAGAAAGAGAGAGAGCCGGGGGAACATTGTGAGAGAGAGAGAGAGAGAGAGAGAGAGAGAGAGAGGGAGAGTGAAAGAGAGGGAGAAAGAGAGAGAGCCGGGGGAACATTGTGAGAGAGAGAGCGAGAGAGAGAGAGAGAGACAGAGAGAGAGAGGATGTATCTCTTACCCGTCATCCAGAGTTCTCCCGTCCAGCCATTTCCACGTCCCTTCCACATCAATGTCTCTCAGTCCAATCCAGAATGCTTTATTGCTGTTGCTTGTAGACGGACTCACATTATCATACAAGTGTTTGACAATTGACTCCTGACAAGAAAGAGAAATATCAAGTAATAAGTCAATCATAATCAATAATAATAATAATGGTTTTACAGATGTACACAAGATGGATGGCAAAGAAAAGTTTGTTTCCACCATTCTTACCTCTTTACTGCTGTTGTCTATGGTTGCTAAATCACCACCGTCTGACTGGCAGGAAGCTCTGGCTTCTTGCCATGTTTTTAATTTGTGAGCGGCAGAAAATGGGAAGTAGTAACACAGTGAGTTCATGTAAGACCATCCTGGTAAACATTGTCTGCAGGCCTCGACTGTAAGCAAAAGAAACGATGACGGTGAGAAACATTACATCGTACCAAACACAATATAGCACTGTCATTCATCCATCATCATGAAAATGTCTCACTTGACATTGTTAACTGGGCTTGCAACTCTGTGGCCTCGCTCTGAAGTTTCTTAAGCGCAGCTTCAGTCTCTGTATTCTTTTTGTTGTGGTATTCAAGCCCAAACTTGGATACTTGGTGGTATTTGATCTCCTTTGCCAGCCGTGTGTTGGCGTATACGATGGATTCCGTTGCAATCTTGTAATCATCTTGGAGTCTGATCAGCTCCTGGTTTATCTGCATCACCTCATCAGATGTTAAGCTTCCATCCGTGAGTTTGATATCTGTAAGACAGACAGTGTTACTGCAGCCATGCTATCCATCTGTGTGTGTGTGTGTGTGTGTGTGTGTGTGTGTGTGTGTGTGTGTGTGTATGTTTAAGTTAAGTGTTAATTCGATCAGCTCTGACTCACAGTGGACTCCCAGGCCGATGTCAACTAGAAGCAGAACAGCAGCGAGCAGCGTCAGACTCGCTGCCAGCAGTCTGGCACGAATCAGACCAGCTCCAGGTCTCCACATGGAAATGTAGACTGGAGGACAGAGACACCAAAGCATCTCAACATCTAGGTTCAATCTCCTACAATAAATCAAAAGCTGGAGTAAGATTATGATTGGATCAATTCTTCCAGTCCAGGTCAGATACCTTGTTCTTTGTCCTGGTTGTAGTTCTCAGCGTCCTCATCAAGAATCATTTCTTTATAAGCATCGTTAACCCCACAGTCTGAGTTTCCTCTTTGTGCCATTGGGACGATGTGTGATGAGAGCAGTCGTGCCAGAGTGTGCAGGGACACACTGTGGGTATGCTTACTAAACCCTCATGAAGAGGGGTGTGGGTGTCTGTGTGTGCGTGTGCGTGCGTGCGTGCGTGCGTGCGTGTCGGTGTGTGTGGGTGTCTGTGTGTGTGCGTTTGCGTGTCTATGTGTGTGTGTGTGTGCGTGTTGGCGTGTGTGTCTGTGTCTCTGTGTGTATGGTGGCGCCACAGGAAATGATTTTCATTAGTCAAGCTTTATGTATGAGAAGTGATGCTGGAGGTTTAAAGGAGGTCATACTGTATAGATTTTATTTCAGCCCTAAAATGTTCCAAAATTCACCACCAAAGCTAAAATCTCAACTGGATCGTACTTGTTTATTCATTATACTCCCTGGATTCTGTTTTCATTCTGCTCTTTATGTTGCTGTGCAGGTTTAAGCAATCAAACAGTGTTGTGATGTGTGTTCTGATCCTCACACACACACTCTGCACCCACAGTTTTGGGAAATGAGTATAGAAACACATAAACACACTCAAACAACGTCTACATGTTGCTGTGCCCACACTACCCATAATGCAATCCTCCAGCACGTACAAACCCTATCAAATACCAAATCAATTGAGACAGTCGATTAAAATGCAAAAAACTGAGAACTGTATTTCACACATACATCTTACACACAAGGTCACCTCAGTATGATAAGTGCTGTTACAAGGCGAGACAAAGAGTGAGACGTGTCTACATGGATGAGAGAAGGAGATAGGGGGAGCGACGGAGGTCGAGGTAACAAAAAGAAAAGGCCAAGGCCAAATTAAAGTACATTTTTTGAGATACGGTTGTGAAGTTACACCTGTTCACACTGACTTAACATGAATGTGGAAAAGTACAACACTCATTTATTGTTTATTATCTTATGGTCATAAACGTCTGCACTGTAAACTGGTATTTATGAGGCTATTTCATATTTTAAATGTACTTTCTTGTTATTTTACTCTTCATGCTTCCTCATTACAAAGGAAATACAGACATGTCTTAAGAAAATGGATCATAAAGACGGTTATTTTTCTTGATGGGACTCCTCACTTCCGCCAAAGTGGCTCAATCTGAGAAGTGAAACTGAGAAGTTTTGTCAAATTCTACGTTTGCAGATTATTGCACATGTAAGGAATTATTTGGGGATTGTAGGAGGATTGATTGAGAATGATTAAAGCTAATTTCAGAAGATTTCAAGGTACAATCTGTGATCCAAACATTCACAAAGGGCGACTCAACCCAAACAAAAACATTTCATTTACAGTACAGAGAAACATAGAAACATAGAAACATAGAAACATAGAAAACAGAGCACACAGCTGAATTTAATCATGTTAACTGATACTGATGGGTTATCTTTATTTGTTGTTGTTATTTATATTTGTGAATGTAGACGGTGGCGTTACAAAGTGAAGGTGTGGGGCCCTGAAGGCAGCGCTGATGTTTCATCCTGACAGCTGAATGTAGCAGCTGCACACTTTTAACTTGTGGTTCTCGGGCTCATTTCACAAATCCAACTATATCTGCTCCTGCATGATGAATCTCTCCAGCTTCTAAAGGGGTTAGAATTGGCCAACACGAGCACACAGTCTGAATCGCCGCCGTTATTACTGGGTTGTCCAATGTTCCAGTACCTGGAGAAAAGAGACAGGTGGCTGTAAACGGACGCACAGAGCAGCAATATGCTCCCGCTCACTGTAAAGCCTGCCTGTGACTACAAATACACTTTGAAAATGAAAATGCATGATTGAAAAACTGCAGTAACTCTACTCTGATCAATGTAGTGAATGTTTTCCTCCATCTACTCATCTCAGAATGAACAGAAAACAACTTGAAAGAGAAGAAGACTTGAAACTCACTTGACATAAGTATATTTACAATCAACAGACGCTTTTATCTAAAAAGTCTGCTTTATTTCATGCTTCCTTACGTTTGGTGGGAGGTGTGATTGAAGGGGACGGGATTAGAGAGGCGGGTGGGAGAGAGAGAGAGAGAGAGATGAGCAGAGGGAAAGAGAGAGAGAGAGAGAGATGAGCAGAGGAAGAGAGAGAGCGATGAACAGAGAGAGAGAGAGAGAGATGGAGAGAGAGAGAGAGAGAGAGCGCATATCTCTTACCCCTCAGCCAGTGTTGTTCCATCCAGCCATTTCCACGTCCCTTCGTCCTGAATGTCTCTCAGTCCAATCCAGGCTGATTTAGAGTCGTAACCTCTATTCTGTTCCAAATTCATCATTCTGAAGTGGCTGACAATTAACAGCTGACAGAAAAACAGAAAAATCAACATTTGAAATGTTTTAAATGCTGTCCATTTTTTTCTTTAAAGCAAAAAAGTACAATGCTATAAATTCATGATTCTGTAGATTACATCATGAATGAAATGAGCGTCTCTACCTGTTTTTCTTTGCTGTCTACAGTTGCTAAATCACCGCCATTTGCCTGGCAAAAGTCTCTGGATTGTTGCCATGTTTTCACTGATCTACTCCTGGTAGGAGGGATGTAGTAACAGCGTGAGACGGCGAAAATCCATCCTGGTAAACATCGCTTGCAGCCCTCAGCTGTTAGCGAAGGAAAGGATAACAGTGAGAAACGTTCAAATGTATGAAACACAGAATAAAGTACTGCAGAAATCATTTTAAAATGTCTCACCAGTCACTGTCAGGTATGCTTGTAATTCTATGATTTCCCCATGAAGTTTGCCGTTCAGAGCTTCAGAGTCTGTCCTTCTTTTATTCTGGTGGTCGAGCTCCCAGTTGGACAATTGGTGCTGTGTGATCTCCTTCGCCAGCTGTTTGTTGGCGTACCTCATGGATTCCATTGAAATCAGGTAATCATGGTGGATTCTGATCAGCTGCTCGTTGATGTGCGTCACATCATCAAAGGAAATCCTTCCATCTGTGAGTTTGCTATCTGTAAGACAGACGGTGTTACAGACGATCAGCCTCCTCCAGAAACATAACAAACTGAAATGTATAGACGCTGAAAGGTCTAAGATCATCACAGTGTGGTGGCATGTAGACGTTCTGAGTGGCATGTAGACGTTCTTCTTCTAATCTGAGTTATGATCTGACTCACAGTGGACTCCCAGGCTGATGTCAACCAGCAGCAGAACAGCAGCGAGCAGCGTCAGACCGGCCGCCAGCAGCCTGGGGCGCCTCAGCTCGGCTCCAGCTCTCACCATGGACATGAAGACTACACAGAGGGGGGCCGGCGGCACACAGCGGTGTCACTAAACCGTTCAAACCTTCATGGAAATGTATCATTGTGTCTGGAGGTGGCCGTACCTTGTTGCTTGCCCTGGTTGGCGTGGACGGGACGCTCGTCCGCCTGCAGGACGCTCACAGACGCCGGCTCCTCACACGCGCCGTCGTAAACTGGGTTTGCTCTGTCTGCCATTGTGACTTTGGAGGTGACAGCCGCCGTGTGAAAGCACAGTAGACCAGTGTGTCGACATTTATCAGGATGTGTGTGCGTGCGTGCGTCTGTGTGTGTTTCGTCACAGGAAGTGGTTTTCCTGAGTCTGGCTTTTTGTATGAGATGCGATGGATTCAACAGTTTGGTTTAGTCCATCAAATGGTGGCGATTGGGTGAATTCTGTCCTGGCTGAGATTACCTGGCTCACACAACACTGAACCTGCGGCCAGAACACCACTGGGTCCATCGGTGCGGTCGGCCTACGTGCCCGCCTGTCAACTGATGAGCTCAGCCAGTTTCAGTGCAGATGGTCACTCCCCAGAACAGGGAAGTGAAAATTGGAAGTTGTTCTCTGAGGTTTAACTCTCCTCATCCCGGAAAAAACAGGCGTGACCTTCATGTCCTCAAGTCCTCCTGTCTAACCTTGTGATGACACTAACAGTACAAAAGATAAGTCAGTACTTCACACTACACACACTCAGTACTCAGAGTGTTTGTCCTGTGTGTCTGTTCCGTCTGTTTGAGATTCGCTCATTGGCTCAAATAGTAAAGTTGAGTTCAAATCCCTTAAAGGTCTCATAGTTGTGATACTTGTCTTGTAGTTCGTAGTCCACTGTGAGAAACGTGCTGACAAAGCATAACAGAATTGCTTCACATGTTTCTCAATCACAGTGCGGCCGAACATCTGGGGACATTTCCCACACTCAAAACACGACAGGCTAGATCTTTGCTTTTCGCTCCTTGAAGAAAATGTGGATATCTATATCTATGTAATGACTTTGTCCGTTTACTGAAATGTTTGTCTGGTGTTGTAAACTTACTCTCACATTGTTCCCGGCGCCGTCACGTTGTTCACCCCAGATCCATTTCTCTTCTTCCACCACGTCTGAGATTCACACTTTCACACCTGGGATGAGATCCAACACAAACATCTGTGAAAGCACAAATTGACACAATCCCTATGTGAGGAGGTATTAGATGCTGAAAACAGAGCACAGAGTGAAGTGAAGGAGTGTGTCACCATGATGGGCTCATCAACACACAACATGACCAAAGTTCCATCTCTGTAGAAGCTGGTTGGTCTCTCTGGTTTGTCTCTGTTCTTCTCTCTCCACTCTGCTGTTTCTGCCTGCTGATGTGTTTGCCACCTCTTTTATATTGGCAATGATGCTGAGTGTGTAAAAACGTGGGGTGAAATCAACACACACACACACAAAGTTTATTCCTAGGAATTCACACCATCTTCCTACGAACTGTGTCCAAGCAGATCTCATGTCTCTGTGTTCTTCTTCAGTCAAATCTTTTCTTTTAGTAATGCAGGCAGATAACTTTGTGTATGTGTCCGTTTCATCTGTACACAATCTGCTCCAGCCTCTGCCTCCACTGGTAAAATACCTGGTTGCGAGTACGAATTCCTTCCAAGTCTAATATTCATGATGCCTATTTGCCCTGTGGTCCCTGAAAGTAACACAAGAAAGCAACTGGGATTTAAGCAAATTGCTGAAACGTTTTAAATTTTTACCATCAAACTTAAACAATTCTTTGGCATCTCACGTGAACTCAATTTGAGACAGTGCACACATCAACTACATGTGCTGTGAGATGAGTAGAAATACAAGATAGGTCACCAGATGTGAAACCCTCACGGTAGTTAAGTTGTTTGAAAACAGACATTAAAACACTTAGTAATGTCTATTTTTGTATTATTATAAATGTATATGATTCATTAGTGTGTGACTCTTGGCAGTTTTCCATGTCAGGTTTCATTTCAGGGTGCGGGGGGGGCTGCAGCACCTCATCATGCTGGTTGCTCTCTTTGTTTGGTTCCCCCAGTGCAACATGCAGCATTCCCACCGCTGGTTACACTGGAGCACAACATGCGAGCCCCCACAGAAAAACCACCAGTCTGGACATTACTTTGCTTTCCAAGTATTTTTTATTGAAGAAAGTATTGGATGACATAACAATGAGCATGTGATTTTACATTTTAGAGGATTTTATTCAAACATAGAAAAGAAAAGAATGATCATAAGTAATAGGTAATAATACACAGGAAAAGGAAACAAATAGGAAAGAAACAAACTGAGTCCACCATGAGGAACTTCTTCATCATGAGAAAAACACAAATTATACTGACAATTGTGTGTGTGTGTGTGTGTGTGTGTGTGTGTGTGTGTGTGTGTGTGTGTGTGTGTGTGTGTGTGTGTGTGTGTGTGTGTGTTTGTGTGTGTGTGTTTGTGTGTGTGTGTTTGTGTGTGTGTGTGTGTTTTATTTTGAAAGCGTTCTAACAATTCACTTGGAGACATGTAAAATGATAAATGCACAGACACATTGTTAACATTCTACAGCATTTTTAATTGATTTATAATAACATATTTCCTTCTGTGTTTCCTGCTGCAGAGTGAATTGTTGACTTATTGTCTATGTTGACTTGGTTTCACAAATCCAATTCCTCTCTCTCTGGCATTGTGAATCAAACCAACTATTGGTGGGATTCGAAGACCGAGGACCACCAGAAATGTAAGTTACAGCCACACAGTTCTCACCCGTGGGTCCCAAGTTGTTAGGTTCTCGATCCATCCAGAACCTAGGAAAAGTCAAAAGATATTCCAGAATAGTTATTAATCACAGTGAAACGCTTGAAACGACTAAACAAAGTAAAAGAATCCTAAAGGACTAAGACGCTGCCTCTCTTACATTGATCTTGTCGCTGTCACGTTGTTCACATAGACCCATTTCCCCTCTTCCACCATGTCTGTGAGTCCTATCCAGAATGCTCGGTCGTAATGGTCATTACCAGACACACTTTGGAGGTTATCTACCACAAAAGACTGTAAAAACACAAAACCATACAGCAATTTAAGACATTAGAATCCATATGTAATGATATCTTGTATGCTGAAAAGAGAGTATGTGACCATGCAGGAGTGTGTGACCATGCAGGAGTGTGTGACCATGCAGGAGTGTGTGACCCTGCAGGAGTGTGTGACCATGCAGGAATGTGTGACCATGCAGGAGTGTGTTCCCATGCAGCCATTGATGGGCTCATCGACACAAGAGGCAAACATGGCAGCAGTAATAAGATCGGTGCAGCTTCAAAGACTAAATACCTTTCCATTTAGCTACTAAGTACTTTACTGACTTGACTTCTCCTCCCATTAGACACACCTGTTCACCTATGTCCTCGATCACAACCAGATCAGATCCTCGATTAATGCAGTCGTCTCTGCTAGCCTGCCAGCTCTTCTTGATGGAGTTATCAGTCGTAGAAAAGAAGTAGCAGGACATGTTCATAAGAATCCATCCAGATTGGCATTTCCCACAACTTAAACCTTTTGAGCAGAAGAGAAAAATACTTAAATGATTTCAATTGATCCCATGAAATGACAGCATAAAGCATAAAAACTCCATCTCACCTATGGCACTTTTGTTCACCCTCAGCTGCTCTCTCTCTACTTGCAGTGCCTCAATAATGACTTGATATTTGTCATTGGCACCCCTCTGTAGTTCGATCTGTTCTTTTACTTTTGCATGGTCGTCCATTTCGCTCTGCAAAGCTTTCTGAGCCTCTTCTTCGGCTTGGACCACATCGCTGTGGTTGCTGCGTAGATATTGCAACTCTTTGAAGAGGGGAAATGCAGATGATGCATGAGCGTCCAGGGAATTCTCTCCAGCATTGGCACCTGAGTGAGTGAGAACACACAGCCAGTAAGAACATGAGGAGTGTGGAAATGCTGCTGTATCAATAATATGTTTATTATAATATGTCACAACTACAATTTAAATCAACATTATTTCCTAAATGCCTTGTGACTTTCCACAAGTTATGGAGAAATCCTGAGGGTATGTTGTAAACGTGTTGATTCAGGCAGATTCCATAGAAGAGGGAAGTGAAAGTAAGACCATGTTAACTGTTGTACTTACAGTTGACCCCAATAACAACAGCAATGATGAGCAGGACAACGTTCAGCACTCCCAGCCCCAGTAGAACCAGGCGTTGGTGTGGAAAAGTATCTGTGGAGAAGACAAACCAGGAGAATGATCCAGTGTTAACGTAGTCATCTCATAATACATTACAACCATCATACACTGTCATTTGAAAATAGACACAAGCTGCAGATATGTTATTATCCTTAGCAATGGATTCCATTTTTTAACATTTCAACCATGATAACATTGAAGTTGAGGAGTCGTACCTTCTCCAAATATTTGGTGAAGAGAGAAGAAACCATCGTTGGACGTCGTGGTTTGTCTCTGTGTTTTCCCGTTTTCTGTCCTTCTCTGTGGACTCGCCATTGCAGCGCTGCAGT
The DNA here is from genome assembly GCF_046128005.1 of Genypterus blacodes. NCBI lineage: Eukaryota > Metazoa > Chordata > Actinopteri > Ophidiiformes > Ophidiidae > Genypterus > Genypterus blacodes. The sequence continues at coordinate 1,824,097 of NW_027466916.1, forward strand.
TTCTGCTTGCTGATCTGTTTGCCGCCTCTTTTATATCCACAATGATGCTGAGTGTGTAAAAATGTGGGGGCCGCCATACACATACACAGGTCATTATAAGGAACTCTCAGAATCTCTGTGGTAACTGAGCCGAAGCTGATTGTATTTCCTGCCAGTTCTGTGTCTCGTCCATTGTGTTTTTCCTCACCTTCATCCAAATCTTTCTCATAATAATGCATGCAGATTACAGTAGAAAATGTCTGCCAAAGACTGAATAATGTGATTCAGATTTCAGACGGATTGGAGTTTCTCATTAACAGCAACGCACCAAATCAAAGACACATACATTTATTAGAAATACCTGCCCTTGTTTTATTTTCCAGTCCGTCTTTAATGTTAAATTCAATCTCAGAAGATTGGTGTTGAATGCTTTAAACTAATTTGCTGTCATCCTGTCGTTATATTTGCTGCCTCAAGTGTACCTCACTAATAATAAAACAATTTTGGTTTATTAGCATCAACGTATGGAAGTCAGCAACTTTTTTATATTAATTTATCCATGAACAAAGGGAATAAAGTTAGTGTAGAGTTCAGTGTCTGACGTTTGCTGCCATCTGTGGTTGCAATGAAGAACTGCAATGTGCATTTCCATGACGTATTCTGGCACTTAGCAGTATCAGTATATTTAATATACATATACATATGCATACATATAAATGGACATTAAGTTGTTAAGGAACAATTTTTGCTTCGGTGGCTGTCTTTAATAATATTCCAATTCCGAAAGTTGCTAATTTAATATGCTCAATAAAGTTATTTTAAAAAGTGCAAACACAAAAGACGGACGGAAGTTAACTTTCGATGTGTTGTTGTTATTTACACCTTTCCATCCAGTCATTAAATAGAAATGCTAACTTTTGTATTTATTGGATGTACTTATTTAACATATATATTTTTTGGGTAGTTATAATTCACTTCCACTACTTTTGTTTTCTTTCCAACCTGTTAGCTCGCTAGCCGTCAAGCTAGACAGTAGCCACGACATCGCCAATATCGGAAACCTCTTCTCATGGCCTTCACAATAAAGCACGCCTTAACTCACATTTGTGTAAAAGCTTTTATTCCGAAACCAAATAATTTTCAGAACGTTTTTTTATTCGCACTGGGTTGGCTTGACACTCGTGCAGCTCATGAAGTTGCACACATTTTGCCCACTTTGCCCACTTTAAACACACTTTGAGGCGTTAAGCCGCGCCCATACTGTGAGTATTCCTCCCGCTGGCTGAGGCTGGTGACATGTTAAACGAGTTACTGCTTGTTCCGCTGTCTTTTACTCAGAGTTGTCGCTAGGCCCGTCCGGGTTTGGCCATCACAGCGCTCTAGCTACAGCAGCAGTCCCCGCACAGACATGTCACTGGAGGACTATGAGCGCCACTACGACTCGCTCAATTCGGAACTGAGCAGCGGGTCTGTGGTCAGTGAGCGCTCGGCGTCCGGCTCTTTTGGCGGAGAGGAGGAGAAGTTACATTACATTCCGATCCGGATCCTTGGCAGGGGGGCGTTTGGAGAGGCGACACTGTACAGGAGGACGGAGGTGAGTTTGCTCTCTCGTATAGATTAGATAGATGCAAACGCAATAGAAGTAGTGTGTGTGTGTGTGTGTGTGTGTGTGTGTGTGTGTGTGTGTGTGTGTGTGTGTGTGTGTGTGTGTGTGTGTGTGTGTGTGTGTGTGTGTGTGGCGCTGAAGCGGCTCAGTGTTCTGCCGTCTCCATACCCGTGTGAGACATTCTTCACACACACATCACATCCCAACGCCTGTCTGCCTGTGTGATCCTCCTGTGCACACACACATGGTTTATGGTTCATCCTCCATTAAAGTCCCACATGACAAATGGTTTTATTCCACCAATGACAACTCAACACCTGTCTGTCATCCCCACACTTGGATGACATCATACTAGAATGTAGTGTTGTTTATTATATTATTCTAGTCTGTCCCACTGGAGCAGGACTTGATGTTGCTGTGTTCTTCTGTCTCTTTGTTGCTGGTTTCTCTAGGATAACTCTCTGGTGGTATGGAAGGAGGTGGACCTAAACTCGCTGTCAGAGAAGGAGCGGCGGGATGTGATGAACGAAATCAGCATCCTGTCCATCCTGGAGCACAACAACATCATCGCTTACTTCAATCACTTCATGGATAAAAACTCTCTGCTCATCGAGCTGGAATATTGCAACGGTGCGGATAAACACACTTGGAATTCAATACAGTTTGAGTTTAGTTCGTTTCTGATCGAATCTTTATCTCTTCAGGAGGAAATCTGTACGATAAGATCAACCAGCAGAAGGGGAAACTGTTCACTGAAGAGGTACGGGTGGATTGATGCGGTACATTTATTACACACATGAAGATCAAACTCTAATACTACATTCTGTCCCTGTAGATGGTCATATGGTATCTGTACCAAGTTGCCTCTGCAGTGGCCCACATACACAAGGCTGGGGTCCTGCATAGGTAAGACGCTCAGCCTGAGTGTGTGTGTATGAATAACAATCAGGTTTTCAGGTCGTAGAAGCTTCTTATTCTTTTTTTCTTGCAGAGACATTAAGACGTTAAACATTTTCCTGACCAAGACCAACCTCATCAAACTGGGCGATTACGGTCTGGCAAAGAAGCTGGACTCAGAGTTTTCCATGGCGGAGACGGTGAGGCTGAACATCACACACCGCTTACTACAAACACTCACACGGATCTTTACAAAGCCAAGTCTTTGTACACACACACACACACGTAGTAAAGGTTAGCAGCAGGTCGTGGGCGCTCCGTCGACTGATGAGTGTCCAGGTGGAGGAACACACTGTTTGTCAAGTGTCAGTTTACTTTACTAATACGCAGTTTGAACACTTGGAGCATGGCACTGTGGAGATGTGTTGCACTCCCCTTCATGCTGTTTCCTCTCTGTGACTCCAGTGTGTGGGGACTCCATACTACATGTCACCTGAACTCTGCCAAGGCTCCAAATACAACTTCAAGTCCGACATCTGGGCCATGGGCTGTGTCATCTTTGAAGTCTTAACTCTCACCAGAACCTTTGATGCAACGGTAGGTTTGCTGTCCTGTGATCCAATGGGATGGACATCTGCGTGTTTTTCCGATGAAATAACTGTGTGTGTGTGTGTCGTGCAGAACCCTCTGAACCTGTGTGTGAAAATAGTCCAGGGCAACTGGACGATGGAAGTGGACTCCAGCGTTTACTCGTCAGCTCTGATCAAGCTGGTGTACGAGTGCCTGGATCAGGTGAGTGAGGCCGAGGGGCCGCCCCCGTGTGTTTGTGTCTGTTTGATGTCGAGCGGCGTGACGAGGGAGGCGCCGCCGTTTTTGTCGTAACGTCTGCGTCGTGTGTGTGTGTGTTTGCCTTCCAGGATCCTGCAAAGAGACCCACAGCCGTGCAGATCCTGGAGCAGCCCATCATCTCCTGCTGCAGACAGTAAGTGGCCTGTGAGGCAGAGTTTGAAAATGAAATGGGGAGGGAAATGGATCTTGTTGGTTAATGGAGGTTTTTCCTCTGTTTCAGGGAGCTTGAGGAGCGAGTCGTCCTGTTGAATTCGGCGATGAAGAAACCAAAGTAAGGGACGGTTTCATCCGTGGCTGTGACTTACAGTCGGGGTCTTGATGTGATGTGTGTGTGCTTCTGTTCAGGCTGAGTACAGTGACCGAGAGCCCCGTCGCCGTGGTGACCACACGCTCGAGGGAGGTGTACTTCTGGGGCGGAGGGAAGTTCACCCCCCAGAAAATGGACACCTTCAAAGGGGGCAGCAGTGCGCAGCACGTGTGTGCAGGGGAGAGTCACTTTGCCGTGGTGACGGTGGAGAAAGAGCTTTACACCTGGGCGGTGAGTGTGAATGCACGTGCAGTACCTCCAACAGCCACAAGAGGGAACCAGACACAAGACGCCGCTGTCTATTAATCATGACTGACAATATCAGTCCATCAGTGTTTACATGTCCACACGGTGAAAGATCAGACGTACCAGATCAGAGCCGCTCTCTTCTTCTTTCACCACAAAACGTTTCTCGCCTCTCCAGAACGTCCAAGGTGGCGGCAAGATGGTGGGCCAACTGGGGCACGGGGACCAATCCTCGTACCGGCAGCCCAAGAGGGTGGACCGGCTGCAGGGGAAAGCCATCCGACAGGTGGCCTGCGGGAGTGACTTCACCGCCTGCGTCACGGGTGAGCGGGGCAGGGGAACGGAATGGTCATACCTCCACCAAGGCTGAGCTCACGTCGAATAAATGACTCTCGAAATTGACTGTGATCGCTAATAGACACAAATGTGGCTGACCGTTATTTAAGTTGAATGGGTTCTGGTTCTGCTTCTTCTTTGGCAGATGAGGACCAGATGTACATGTTTGGGTCGGACTATTACGGCTGCATAGGCGTGGAGGGCATGCTGGGAGTGGAGGTCCTGGAGCCGGTTCTCCTGGAGTTTTTCGAGGAGCGGCCCGTCCGCCAGGTGTCCTGCGGGGACAACCACGTGGTGGTCCTCACTCAGAGCGGAGACATCTTCTCCTGGGGCTGCGGAGAGAACGGTACACACACACGCATGAGATGAAGCTCAGTTTGGATCAGTGTTTGTCTCCTGAGAGGGTTTAGAGTTTTGCTTTGTCCTGCTGCAGGGCGTCTGGGCCTGGAATGTGAGGACGACTTCTCTTCTCCCATGCAGGTAAGGTTTAGAACGGAAACACGCAAAGGGAAACCAGAACATCTGCGAGGTTCTGCTGTGTGATCGTCTCCGTCTCGGTGTTTGGTGTTCCCTAGGTGGAGCTCCCCAAAGGTGCCACCATCTCCTCCGTGTCGTGCGGCAGCGACGGCACCTTCTTCCTCACCGACACCGGCAAAGTCCTGGCGTGTGGAAACAATGAACTCAATAAGCTGGGTCTGATCCAGGGCATCTCTGGGCTCAAGAACCACCCTGCAGAGGTACCGGGTCACACAGGCGCCGCTCAGAGCAGAGAATGTGAACCACGCGGCTCATGATGATGATGATGATGTGCTTCCTCTCTCTGCAGGGCTACCAGGGGATCCCGTACACCACCACGCTCACCTTGGTAAAGCAGCTGGGACGCTTCAAGATCCAGGTGGTCGCTCCAGGAAAGAGCCACACGGCCGCCATCGATGGTAAAGAAAACTTAACACATCCTTACCTTTTAGGTTTTTGTCGATTCAGCGTTATAAAGGATTTCACGCGTTGTCCTCTTTTTGCAGAACGCGGCCGTCTGATCACATTTGGCTGCAACAAGTACGGACAGCTGGGTGTGAAGGACTTTAAGAAGCACCAGGGGGTCCAGGTCCTCCTCGGGCCGTTTGGGGGCAAAGCCATGAACAAAGTGTCCTGTGGAGACGGCTTCACCATCGCAGCCACAGAAGGTCAGCACTGGTTGAAAGATTGAAGTGTTTATGTCTCATCGTGTGCGGAGGTTTGTGTTTGAGGTTGTGTGTCGCCCCCTGCAGACAATCAGATCTTCGCCTGGGGAAACGCAGGAAACGGACGCCTGGGAATGCCGGCGGATAAGAGATTCGGCTCAGAGGTCTGCCTGTCCATGCCCAGGCCCATCTGCGGCTCGCTCCACCACGCGCCCGACCTCTCCTGCCGCGCCTGGCACACCATCATCATCATGGGTGGGTCCCCATCACACACACACACACACACACACACACACACACACACACACACACACACACACACACACACACACACACACACACACACACAGGAAACATGGGGGAGTCTGTGGATTAACTTGTGTTTCCTTTGCAGAGAAAGTGCTCAACTCCAAGACGATTCGCTCAAACAGCAGCGGACTGTCCATCGGTACAAACTTCACCTCAGTCACTGATTCCAGTTTAGTTTCCCTCTGTGTTTACGTGCACGTTGATGAATCGTGTGTGTGGGTGTGTGTATCTAGGGGTGAGCGGCCAGGAGGCATCTACGTCCACAGTGGACCTGGACATAGAGCCGGGCACAGAGACGGCGTGTCGAGACCGGGGCCTGGGCAGGACGGTGGAGGCCGACACAGACGAGCGCCACATGGACACCTCCATGATGTCCATGAACCAGACGGGGGACAGCTCCTGTCCTCTGTGGCTCAGGAAGGTCCGTCAGCCAGCGTCCACGCATGAAGAAGCTTTGTGTCGGTGGTCGTTGACTCACTTGTCTTTCGTTGATTCACCAGGAGCTGGAGAACGCCGAGTTCATCCCCATACCGTACGAGTCTCCTCCCTGCACCCTGGACCCGCTCTCCTCTTACTCCCAGAGCTCCACGCTGCCTTATGAGGACCTGAAAGAGCTCACGGCCGCCGCTGCAGCAGTCAGCATCAAGAAGGACTTATCGGTAACGCCAGCGCGTTTACTTCTTACTATGACCTCATCATTTCCTCTATGTTTCAGCATGGTGAGGTGGAGATGAACTTCCTCTTTGTGGCTCAGGTGTCTCTGGTTCTCTCCGCAGACTAAACGAATGGGCGACGACAAATTCAACGGGCTGGAGGAGGCGGCGGTCTGCAAGAAAGGAGGGTCGGCTGAGATCACACAGGTATGGAACCTACAACCTCACACCTGTGGAGCACATCCTTAACCACCGTGTATGACATCATGACTGGCCTTGTGTTGCAGTTACGGGAGACGGTCGCACGTCAAGAAACCAGGATTCAGACGCTGGAGAAGCAGGTGAGACTTTTTTATTCTCTTACTTTTGCGTCACTCCTGAGCCAGATGTGATCCAAGTGTGTCGTGTTCTCGCGGCTGCAGGTCAGCGATCAACAAAAGGAGAACGAGCAGCTCTGGGCGGAAATCAATCGCCTGCGGCTACGAGGAGCGGCGAGCGAAAGCAACGGAGACCACCGCTCCAATCACAAGCCAGGAGCCGGAGGAGGAGGAGCAGGAGGAAAAGGAGGGGCAAAGCTCGGTGCGCGGCCTGCGGGAGGAGCGAGCCTGTAAGGTCCCTGAAGATGCGGGGAGGGACGAAACTCTCGAGCACACGATGAATTTGACCGCCTGGGTTAGAAGGGGAGTAGCCACGCCCACTGTAGCCACGCCCACTCACCATCCGTTACATTGTACATGCGCCTTTGACTTTCACGTTTCCGCCGTCACGGCACAGAGTTTGTCGCGTTTTTTTACGTAAAGCTCACCGTACTGCAGAGATCCGGCCTCGTTGGGTCTCGGCTGGACTCGGACCTCCAGACCTGAACACCAGCGCGACACGAGGGAGACACGAAGGAGACACGAGGGAGACACGAGGGAGACACGAGGGAGACACGAGGGAGACACGAGGGAGACACGAGCGAGACACGAGCGAGACACGAGTGCGGCCACAGTGTTACTCTACAATGTGAATATCCAGCCCTGAGTCCTGGTGGTATTATATTGTTTCTTGTTTTGGTTGTGTTATTGTGACGTGTTTGGAGGGTTTTGACCTTTTCTGCCTCAGATGTTCTCTAGTATTGATCACAGACGTAGGTGACATCATCAGCAGGAGGAGGAGGAGGAGGAGGAGGAGGAGGCGTGACGTCATCTTCAATGTGAATCACAATCACTTTATATCGACTCGTCTTCATTTCATGTGCCACAAAACCAAACGCAAAATATAGCAAAGCATACGAAGCCTTTTTTATATGAAATATTCTTATTATCCATTGCAGATATTGATTTTGTTGGAGGTTCTTGCATGTTTATAAGTATATCTGCAAAACAACAACAACTACTGATAGCTTTGATCCCTCTGGTTACTTTCTCCTCACTCGGTTGTGACTTGGATTAACACTTGAAGCGTTTTGTTGGAATGTGCAGATGGAGGTGTGTGTGTTTATTTTTTTAACCCTTAATCCGACTTTCTGAAATATGTTTTGTGCCGTTTTTTTTGTCTTTTTTTGTCTTTTCTTGAAAGCCAAAGAGCTTATTTGTATGTTTACTATTCTTGTTTACTGTTTTATCTCTCTGTCAGCTGTCACACAGGCAGGCTGACGTGTCACAAAGTGCCTCACGGGTTACAAGTGCAGGACGACAATCAATACACACACACGCATGCATGCATGAAAAGTGCCTTAGTGAGCTATTAAAACCACAATTTATTGCAAATATGATAATACTTTGCCTCAGGTAAACGCTTTGAGAACATGCTTTACTTCCCTGCTTTGTGTAAAAAAAACTGAAATAAAGCCAACAGACGTCTTTTCTTCTGTGCCTCTGGTCAGTATTGGAGGCGGTTCCTCCTCAGGGGTGGGGCCTCCTCAGGGGTGGGGCCTCCTCAGGGGCGGGGCCTCCTCAGGGGCGGTGCCGAAGCGGCGGGAGGCGACTCTTCACCAGCGCGCACTTGGGGATGTGTCTCTCAGCTGGTTCAGGGGCAAAGCGTCTGGAGCAGTGAGGGCAGGCCACACGGTTATCGCTGGCCTTGCTGGACTCCTTGGGGCCAGCTGGGAGTCGAGTCTGAGGCGGGTTCCTACCTTTGGCCCCCTGGTTCTGTTTCTGGCTACTCGTCTGCCGAGCAACAACAAGAACAAGAGTTACACCAACAACAGCACCTGAGTGAAAACAATAGGACCTGTTTTAGTTGTGATTTACCTCTGGATACTGGCTTTTGTCCTTCAGGAACCTGGCTAAGGGCGTCCCCTCCATCCTGTTCAGATAGGAGTTGAAGACTTTGCGGTTGGTGTTCATCTTTTCACACACTTGGACGTGCTTCTCCAGTCTGTCAGGGACAAACTTCCTGTCGCAGATGCCGCATGGGATAAGCTGCTTGTGCACCAGCACCTCCTGCTGGTGTGTTCTGACGGGCTGAGGAGGAGAGGGATGAGGGGAGGAGAGGAGAGGAGGACAAGGAGCTGGAAGGAGGGAAGGTTTGGCAGGTAACCTTCGTCCAGCTGTCCTGTGATTGTCCGTTTCCTGTTTCTTTGGAGGGATGTCTTCATGTCTGTTGTTGTTTGTGCTGTGTGTCTCCTTCCAGCTTCTCTCCCTAGATTTCCCTTCTCTGTCCCTGCTCCTGTCCTCGTCTTCACCCGCTCCTTCCCTCCTGTTGCACTCTCTTACATCCTCCCCCCTCCGCCTGCTCATCTCTATCACTTCTTCTCTTTGGTCTCTCTGCCTCAGATCGTCTCTTCTCCTCTGTTTGTCTTCCTCATCTTGTGACGTTCCTCTGCCTCTCGCCGTCTCTCTCCTCTGCTGCTCAGGCACCTTCGTCTCTATGTGACCTTTTCCCTTGTCTGCTCGACCTCTGGCAGGCCTCTCCTCCTCCTCCTCCTCCTCCTCCTCCTCGCTCTCCTGGTCGTCATCTGCAGCAGAACCCCTGCCTTTCTGGATCTCCTGTCTTACTGTTTCCCCGAGCCTGAACATCTTCTCCGCTAACATGAGATGTGCTTTGTCTAGCTGCTCGTCTGTGTTGGACCACATGTGTTGGTCTCCCCATGTCTCCTGGACTCCGTCAGCCCTGAGGCCATTTGAAAGATGATTTCGGGACAAGTTACCTCTCTGGTGAGTCGATGTGTGTATTTGTCCGAGCTCATATGGTTCCGTGTGTGTGTCTTGTGTCTTCAGTGTGAGGCGTCTGTGGTGAACAGCCTTGGTGGGAAACATCTCCTCGACCGGATCCGCTCTCCTCACAGATACGACACACACAACATACACAGTCTGGAGTGCAGATTATGTCAACATTGTAATGCTCCTCTCTGTCCATGAGGTCATCAGAGGGGAGCAGGTCATTGTATCGGCAAAGTGACATCATGAGAGATAACATGCATCTTGTTGTGTTGTGAGTGGAACATTCTGCACTCTTCTGTTGGACTTCAGATGGAACAGCAGGAGGTGAGAGAGGATTTCCAATAAGACTTTTATTAAGGTGCAAGGAACAAAGCAGAGGGATGTAACAGATAAAAGGAAAGACGAGAGGAAAAGAACAGAAAACTAAACAATAATCATGTTTTGGTGACATCTGCAGAATACCAAGTGTGTCATTAAATAGCAAATAACAGGTGTGACACATCTCCACACAGGTATAATAAAAACAGAAATGATGCAAACAGGTATCTATTCTTAAACTGACTAAATTTGCTGTATCTATAAGTATTTAAAACTAAATTCAAAGTCGACATATTGCAAGGTTGGATGCGGTTCCTCCTCGGAGGCGGACCCTCCTCAGGGGCGGGGCTTCCTCGGAGGCGGGGCCTCCTAATGGGCGGTGCTTTCACAATGGGCGGGGCCTCCTTAGGGGCGGGGCCGAGGCGGCGGGGGGCGACTCTTCACCAGTCGGCACTTAGGGATGTGTCTCTCAGCTGGTTCAGGGGCAAAGTGTCTGGAGCAGTGAGGGCAGGTCACGCGGTTTCCGTTAGCCTTGATCTTCTCTTTGGGCTCTCCGGGGCCAGCTGGGAGTCGACCCTGAGGCTGATTCCTACCTTTGGCCGCGTGGTCCTGTCTCACGCTCCTTCCCTGCTGAGCAAGAGTAAGAGTTATGCCAACAACAGCACCAGAGTGAGAAACAGCAAGGGACCTGTTTTTGGTCTGACCTACCTCTGGAGTCTGACTCCTGGTGTGGATCTTCAGGTAGTCCTCTAAGGCCGTCCCCTTGGTCCTGTGGGCGTAGGCGTTAAAGACTTTGCGGTTGCCATTTTTCAGCTTTTCACACACTTGGACGTGCTTCTCCAGTCTGTCAGGCGCAAACTTCCTGTTGCAGATGCTGCAGGGGAGAAGCTGGAGATCGTCCTGCTGACGAGGGCGAGGAGATGGAGCACAAGACTTCCTCCTGTGGGTTTCTGTTTCCTTTTGAGGGACGTCTTCTTTTTCCTTGTCATTTGAGCTGTTGGTGCTGCTCGTCTCTCCTCTCACTTCTCCTTCGTCTCTCTGCCTCCGCTCGTCTCTCCTCCTCTGCTGCTCCAGCCTCCCAGTCTCTGCGTGACCTTTTCCCTTATCTGCTCGACCTCTGGCAGGCCTCTCCTCCTCCTCCTCCTCCTCCTCACTTTCTTGGTCATCATCTGCAGCAGAACCGCTCTTGTCCCTCTGGATCTTCTGCCTTAGTGTATCCTCAAGCCTCCACAGCTTATCCACTAAAATGAGCTGTTGTGCATGAATGGCTTTGTCCAGCTGCTCCTCTGTGTTGGGCCGTCTGTGTGTCCTTGGCTCCTGGACTCCATCAGCTCTGAGGCTGTTTGAAGGAGGTTTGCGGGACAGGTTACCTCTTGGTTGAGTTGCATGGTGTGTGTGTTCACTCCCATATGGCTCCTTTGGGTCTTGAGTCTTCAGTGTGAGGTGGCGTCTGTGGTGAACAGCCTTGGTGGGAAACATCTCACCTGGATCTGCTCACGTGAGATATCTGAAACATTTGAACTGCAACTCAGGCGAATTGGAAATGCGTGTGTGTGTGTGAGAGAGAGAGAATTATAATCCTATAGTCTCGCCCCGGTGCATGCTGGGATATACTCAGAACGGGTTTACCCTATAAATGATGAATACATGGATTCAAAATGCAATAAATCGGTTTGTTACACTGTTGTTGTTTTGGGATAAGAGAAAGCTAAACATTATCAATGATTATTAATGTTAAAAGGTAACGCCGCCGTCTACTTACCGGGGCAAAATGCTTTGTAATTCCAGTTAAGCTTTACAAACTTAACCGCTGCCTGCGTGACAAAGTTAACGCGTAGTTTGATGACTTACATCCAATTCCATTTCTACGCATCCACACACATATCTATAACCGATATCGTGATCCTTTCGTGTTGACAACGGTTGCTTAGAAACAAGGCGCCCCGGGAGTCCCTGATTGGTCCTTTGAAACATCACTTCCGGAATGAATGACCCGTATGTTTGAAACACGGACAGCAGGAGTCGAATGATCGTCCCACATGAGCTGAGAACCATTCAGGTGATTTATACTCCAGAGAGACTCAAACTGCGTGGATGTGAAGCTGGAGTGGTTTGTTAGGCAGCAAAAGTGAATGTTAACTAAATACGGTCGCTAGCAAAGCCAACGTGACGCATGCTAGGTAATATCTGAACGAGCACAATACATACACGCTGTGTTTATATTTGCTTTTCAGGGCCAACATGTCCAGTGAAGACCTCCTCTCAGTGGATTATGAAGTTTTCGGGAGAGTTCAAGGTGTATTCTTTCGGAAATACACTCAAGTGAGTTTGACATTGGTGCACGTGAACGTCTCAGTCTGATCTGATAGGAATACACAACAACAACAACAACAACAACAAGCTCCATATAGGCGTAATATATCCTAGAGAAGTGATGGAATGTAGAAACAACTGTTAATGATTCCATAGACTATAATTGGATGAGGATCAAGATGGGGGCCAGTCTGCAATAAAATGTGTAAATATATAAGGTTTATGTTGTGTACTGACAGAAGTGTGACATTGAGTGGAAATGAGGTTATGTTAAACAACTCCTACACGTCAATGCTGAGCTCAGAACTTGTCACTCACAGGGAGCTCTGTAATGTCTAACCCCCCCCCTGCTGTGTTTGATTGATTCAGGCAGAAGGCAGCAGGCTCGGCTTGGTCGGCTGGGTCCGGAACACACAGGCAGGGACGGTGGAAGGGCAGCTACAGGGCCCACGCAGCAAAGTGAAGACGATGCAGGATTGGCTCACGTGCACCGGCAGCCCCAAGTCTCACATAGCCAAGGCCGAGTTCAAGAATGAGAAGACGGTGGACAGCCTAGATTACTCCATCTTTAAAATCTTGAGATAAAATAATGCTTAGATGATATAATGTTAACTCAGCAGTATTATTTATTTATTTATCACTTGTTACCTGTAAAGGATTTAGAATGTATGTATATGTGTAGGTCTCCTAAAGATGGCCATACTGTGGCGTCTCATTAATAAATGTAAAATGACTCTGGCAGGCTGCATATTCTTTTAATTTTAATAGAGTAACTTACTGATAAACTTTATGAGGAACTTGTTTTAGATTTTTAGATTAAACAAACAGAAAAAATGTAAATGTAGAACTCAACCATGTGTTTAGTGGAACGCCTGCGGTAACCCTCTATGTACACTAGGTGGCGATGTGAACGCTAGAGCGCCAGGTAAAGAGAAAGGGCCGAGATTGCTGCTGTACGTCCTTCACACCGGTAGATGGCGGTGTTGTGTTTGCTCACAGGTTTGACGAGATTCTCTTGTCGATGCTCGTTGATTGTAAACAGCAGCCGAGTGTTTTTAAGGCTTCAGAGAAGAAACTGAGCCTGAAATGAAATGTTTTAATTCGTTTTTTATTTAATGTATCTGTTATTTATCTACGACTGTGTTGGAATGCGTCGTTTGCGCGTGATGGCGGTTAGAAAGTTGTGTTTGGAACTCGCGGAGCTAAGCTAACGGCGTTACCGAACACACCGGCGCCATGATTAAGTGCCTGGCTAAAGAGGTTCAGGGCAGACTTCGCTCCGGTGTCGCCATCCCGTCCCTGCAACAGTGTGTGGAGGAGCTCATCCTTAACAGCGTCGATGCCGGAGCGACGTGTGTGTGCGTCAGGACGGACATGGACGCGTTCAAGGTGCAGGTGATCGATAACGGTGCGGGTCTGAGCGCCGAAGACCTGGAGAAGGTCGGCCGCCGGTACCACACCAGCAAGTGCAGCACCATGGAGGACCTGGAGCGGCTCAGGTCCTACGGCTTCAGAGGGGAGGCGGTGGCCAGTATCGTCGCTCTGGCCGGACTCGTTCAGATCTCGTCCCGGGTCGAGTCGTCCCCCAAAACCTACGTCCGGATCTTCAAGGACGGCAAAGGCTTGGACGTGGTCGAGGCTGAGACTTCTCGACCCTCCGCCGGGACGACGTTTGTTATCTGTAACTTCTTCCACAACATGCCGGTGCGGAGGAAGAGGATGGACGCCGTGCTGGAGGGGGAGCGGATCAGGCACAGGGTAGAGGCCGTGTCCCTGATGCAACCCTCGGTCTCCTTCACGATGAAGAACGACCGCACAGGAGCCATGATGGTTCAGCTCCCCAAGGCCAGGACCACATACCACCGCTTTGTCCAGATCCACGGCCTGGGACGAGCGCAGAAGCTGGGCGAGATCAGCTACAGGGGCCGGCAGTGTGAGGTGAGGGGTCACGCCGGGAGAGAAGGTCACTATAGCAACAGCCTGCAGCTCCTGTACGTCAACCAAAGACTGCTGCTGAAGACGCCGATACACAAGCTGCTCAACTTCCTCCTGCGCAGGCTGAGGAGCTCCAACCAGAGACCGGACAGTCCGGACGGGCAGACGGCCACAAGGAGCCCCAGGCCCAAACGGAGCACAGAGCTGCACGCCGTCTACGTCATTAACATCAAATGCCCCCCCTCGGACTACGACGTTTGTCTGGAGCCGGCCAAGACTCTGATCGAGTTCAAAGACTGGGACGGCGTCCTGCTCTGTGTGGAAGAGGCGGTCAGAGCGTTTCTAAGCAGGGAGAACTTGGTCGCTGAGTTCTCTCGGGACGATCTGGACGGTGCGTCTCCACGGCTGTTTGGCTCTGGGGCTGCTGACAGAGAAGCAGACGGCAGCAGCAGCATCCAGGACAGGTTCAGCATTCCTACACTAGACTGCACTGTCGGAATGAAACTGGCGTCGGAATCTGTTCATCGCAAACGAAAGAGTGAAGTAGAAGAAGACACTTTGGTCAAGACGTCTGTGCAGATGAAGAGTGAGGAAGCAGAGGAGGGACAGAAAGGTCTGATTGAGAAGGAGCAGGGACAGAACCAAAGCCACACAGAGACGGAATGTAGAGATGAATCACAGAGGGAATCAGAGACGTTGGAGTCTGTGTCTGATAATAACCACAGAGAGGAAGAGGAAGCTGCTGTAAGTGTGTCGGATTCAGTCAGACCAGGAAGGATAGAACCAATGGAACATCCAACAGAGGGCGAGAGGCGCCTCGGTGATGTTTCCTCAGTCAGCAGTGTGACGTTACAGGACCGGTCCGTCCTGCAGGGAGACAGAGGAGGGAGGAACAGGAAGATCCGTCTGTCAGATCCGTACCTTCACGTCCCGGCCCGGGTCCATGAGCCTGCAGCTCAGCAGCGACATCATCTACCTCTCAAACCTGAAGAGAGATCGTGTGCATGGAAACGTAAAGTATCCCTCCCCCATAGCAGTTGTGCTCCTGCCGTCCCCTCAAAGATGCCCAGGGTCACATCCTGCCAGAAAGTGACCCTACGCAAACAGTCTGGATCTCTGGACAAGTTTAGGAGAATATACGGCAAAGCTGGAGACGCCAAACCCTCTGCTCCTTTACCGAGTGAAGACCGTCCTCCTGAGACAGAAGGTCCCCCCAAAAGTCCAAAAGGGGACACAGCGGCCGCCTCAGCCTTCACCGAGCTCGAGTTGATCTCCTGCCAATGTAGAGTCGTAGAAAAATCCTTGGCAGCTAAACTCTGTCATTTAAAAGAGCAGAGGACGGACGGGACGACGTGTGTGTCCAGGTCCTCCTCTGAAGACGATGCCTGTCCCTCGGGCATCCAAGACGCCAACAACAACAACAACGATGACGAGACAAACCCCAATCGTCCACCGGGTGAGACAGAGGAAGCGACGACATCATCCGGCGACTGGCTCCATCACTACGACGCATCGGCAGGAAAGACGGTGTACGTGAACAAAGTGACGGGTCTGAGCCGGTACCAGGACCCGGCCGGGGCGGGGGAGGGGCCGCGGGCGCTCTGCACGTCCGACGTCACCACCGTGGCGGTCAGCGTCGTCTCTGATTCAGGTGAGCGAGCCTAGCGAAGAGCAAGGTTCCTTGGCGCCACAGTTTGGAGTTTTGACCCCCGTCTCCCCTGACCTCTGACCCTCAGGGGCCGAACACAGGTGTTACCCCTTTCAGGCGGATCTGGTCCTGCCTTTCCTGCCCAAATCCAGAGCAGAGAGAGTGATGAGTTCAGGGCCTGAAGACAGAGGTACTGCACAGACAGACAGACAGGCAGACAGACAGACAGACAGACAGACAGACAGCTGGTCCTCCATGCACTCAGGTCTCATTTGTCTTTTTCTTGCCCTGCAGACGTCGCACCTCAGAGCGCCGACTCGCTCTCCTCCCTCTACTCTAAGTGGAACAATCCCGTGTTCGTCCGGCCGGCGGCGGTAAGCGAACAGCAAGGGGCGTCTTTGTTACACACTCGGCGTCTCGGCCCGGTGCTCCTGTAACTCTGGCTCCTCTTCCTGCAGGTGGGCGTGGACGTATCCAGCGGGCAGGCGGAGGGACTGGCTGTGAAGGTCCACAACATCCTGTTCCCCTACCGCTTCTCCAAGGCCATGATTCAGTCCATGAAGGTGAGTTTGACCTTCTCTGTCCTTTGCCTCTCTGGGGTTCTGATTGAGACGTGGGATGTTCTTGTTCCTTTATAAGGTTCTTCACCAAGTGGATAAGAAGTTCCTCGCCTGCCTCATCAACACCAGGGAGGAGGAGGAGGAGGAGGAGGATGTGGCAGCCCAGCGTGAGCCTGAAGGTAGCAGAGCAGCATCACGGCCTCTCCTCACTTTGTTTACTGCATGTTTGTAACTTTAGCTTTGAAACAGCAGGAAACCTCCTGGTGCTGGTTGATCAGCACGCCGCTGACGAGAGGGTGCGTCTGGAGAAGCTGGTGGCAGGTAAACCCAGCGTTCATCACGGGCAGCACACCTCACCTGAAAGCATGTTATTGTCATGGCAATGTACGATGTCGCCTTAGATTCCTACGAGGACGACCCAGACTCGCCCGGGGAGAGGCGACTGTGCTCGTCAACCATCTTGCCGCCGCTTGAGATTGGCGTGACAGAGGAGGAGCTGAGGCTGCTGGGGTGAGTTTGATCAGAAACCACACGAGAGCAAACCAAGGTGTAGAAGTCACCGGGCGCTCCACCAGGAGGCGCTGTTAGCACCTCTGGCAGCAGGACAGAGACAGGAGATCATCTTTAGTGAGTTGTCTTGGTGGACTCTCCCTCCTGCAGGTCTTGTGGGCCTCACCTGCTCAGTCTGGGTCTGGGTGTGGAGTTGTCAGATGCTGGCGCCCTGGTGGGGAAAGTGCCGCTGTGCTTCATGGAGAAGGAAAGGAACGAGCTGAGGCGAGGGAGGCCGTCCGTCATCAAGCCCATCGTGGAGGTGAAGGAGAGCCGCCGTCGCTCAAACAAACAAGTCAATGGTTCAATCACTCTGTGCCTAATTCAGTTTCTCTCTGTGATCACCAGGAGTATCTTCAAGAGCAGCTAGAGGTAAGATGGCCGACGTCTCTACGTCCACTGGCGTTCGGCTCTACGTAAACATCAACACTTCTTCTTCTTCTTTCTCTCTGTGCGTCTCAGCTGCTCCGCTCGGCCGGTCGAGTGAGAGGCTCGCTCCCTCTCACCGTGCTCAAAGTGCTCGCCTCCCTCGCCTGCCACGGTAAGGTTCAACAAGGCTCAACCCCTTTAGCGTTCACAGTTACACTTTGGCATCTCCTCTCACACTCACACACCTCTCTGCGGTCGCCAGGCGCCGTCAAATTCAACGACGCCCTGAGCAGAGACGAGTGCTCCAGCCTGGTGGAGTCGCTCTCCTCCTGCCGGCTGCCCTTCCAGTGCGCCCACGGCCGTCCGTCCATCGCCCCCCTGGTGGACGTCCTCCATTTGGACAAAGAGCAGAAGGTACCTGAACGCAACGTCTGATCTTTGCAATCAAAATGAAGAATTCAAAGCAAACCAGGTTGGTAAAGAAAACCTTCTTCCTCCTCACAGGAAGTCCAGAAACCAAACCTGCAGAAGCTGAGGCGCATGTACGAGGCGTGGCAGCTCTTAGGAGACGGATGAGACGTTGTGTTCAAAATGGTTGTTTATTTATTGTGAATGAAATGTGAAAAAAGTTTTTATAGAAACTTCAAAATGAGATTTGTTACAAAGACTACAAACTACAAGAATACAAACTGTATGTAAAAGACTTCTAAATAAAAGAAACACAGCTGGAAACCATGGATCCATCCTCAAAGTGAGCGTGTTGATAATCAGCTTGAGTTTCAGTAAAACGCTTCAATCGATCAACTTCCTCTTTTTGAAGAATCGTCTCAAGTAGAGGATCTGCCACGTCGCCATGGCAATGAAGCAGAACATGGAGAAGGCGGTGAGGTACTGCAACCGACTCAGTGTGGAATCTGTCGGGATCAAACAGAACATCGAAAACAATCATAAGCGTGCACACTGAATGTATATCTTTGAAACCATGCAGCAAAGGCGTCAACGTGTCGATCCCCCCAACCGCATGTGTTTACTGTTTGTCCTCCGCATGGCGATCACTCGCTTCTTGGACTTGCGGAAGGCGGCGATCATGGACTTGGCCAAGTCCTCCACGCGCCTCAGCGACACCTCCAGGGGCTCCAGGTGCTCCGCTTTGGCCAACTGACAAACAGTAAGACGTTAGCATCTTAATCAAACATTTATTATTCAAATCTTGATGCAGCAGCGTTCCCGGCGTTCCTCACCTCCTCGTAGTCCGTCGCTTCCGCGCCAAGTTTCAACGTCAGGGTGATTTCTTGGTCTGGAACTTTCTCACTGCCTAAAGACGAGCAGACAGAGACTCTATCTGTATCTGTGCCTCTTTTGTGATGTTGTTTATGTTTGTACAGTTTTCCACAGGTTGAGTGTAATTGAGTTGTAAGACCAGAGTGAATGTGGGAAAGCTGCTGTTGAAAGAGCATTCCCACCTGCTGGAGTGTGGCTTTCAAAGCAAACATAGAACAAGTCGTCTTCCTCTGTGGTGAAGGCAAACGAGCCGTTGAGGGCGTTCTCCTTGTTGTACAGGATTTGTCCAGATGCGTCTGTGATCTGTGACAGAAGAGACCAGAACTTCAAACCAGACTGGGAACATTTAGGACACTCATCCACCTGACAACACAGGCCAGCACAACACACACACAGGCCAGATGATGTCAGCCAGCTCATTGATGGATCAGGCAACATATTGATATAGTATTGATACAGTAATAGGACAGGAGATGATCTGAAATTAGGTCATATTGATCTTCCTCTTCCCACATTGAAGGGTGTGAACATATGGGATGGTATCCTCACAGTTTGTCCTTTAGAATTCCACCTGGCGGTTCTAGTAATCATCATAACAGACCTGGTTAATAAAGAGCTTTCTGTCACGCAGTCCTTTAGTTTTAATGCATAAAAAGTAAACAAAGTTTTTTTGCTACTGTCTTATCAGTTGTTCCCTCCATGACAATATAACACGATGAGGTCTCTCTCTCTCTGTGTGCTGAGCAGCAGAGCTCTGTCTCTGTCTCTGTCTCGTGTGTTCCCATATGTTCACCTGCAGGTTGGTTCTGGTTTGCGGGTCTCCCGTCACTCGGTAGTCCCCGCGGGCCAGCAAGTTTTGCTGGATGTCCTCGTGCAGGCATTTCTTGGAGTTCGCCGGTAGGTTGAAGGTCAAAGGAGACACCGGGTCCAACAGAACCGGGATCAGGAGGAGGAGCGCGCGCAGGGTGAACATGTTGCTGATTGCGGATGACGCCGCTTTCTCTACCTCCTGCCGCGCGTGCTCGCTCGTTGCGGGTCACGTGATTGCCACGCCCACACGTGGCCCGGCCTGCACCCCCCGGCTCAAAGTAAACAAAGCTGCACGGAAATACTAATGCGCACAAGAGTGACATGGGGCATTTTTCAATAACAACCATCTAATTGCACTTAAACAATGATGATCTTTTAGATGATGTTTAGTAATTTCTTATTGAAATACATTTGTGAGTAAATGACAGATGTTGTTTTTGTTTAGATTGAAATTGTATGTGCTGTGCCACCAGGGGGCGCTTTAAATAGCACTGGTGGTACATCTACCACAGTTTGAGAACCACTGACAACATCACACAAAATGAGGCAAACGGCAGAGTTAACAGTTTGGACAGGAAACCAGAAGAACAGGTCTGGAGAAAGAAAGAAAAAAAATTCAAATCCATCTACAGAGCACTTCTATGTGTCACATTCACACTGGTTAGATTCATATCAAAACAACAGATATGGGGGGGGGAACTAAAATATGTATTTGAGAGTAAGATCACGTTTGTCACCGCACGATGCATCTGAATGAAGCAGATTATTTATGAATGGGCGCCAGCTGCTCCACGCGCTGAGACATCCGCGGCGATGACGCGACTAACAACGATAAGGAATGTATCGGTGTATGTGTTTGTCACTAAAAACAAACCGGAAGGCAACAATGAAATTGCCCTTATAACCTAAACCCCCCACATGCAGTCTGTGTTTGTCAGTCTCACCCCCCCTCCCCCTCCGCGGATGGTACAGTCTCAGTTCATTCATAAAATTGTTGCAGAGCATAAAAGGAGGGGCTTGAGCTCTGGTCGTCCAGTTACCAGGTATCTACCTGGAGGAACACCCGGGCAGCTGTGCTCAGAACAAGGCCAGGCTCACATCTGGGGATCGATCCGGACTGGTTTTTGTTCCTCTTGTTATTATCCCGCGGTCTTTCCTAAGAAGCAAACGGCGGACATGGACTCAATGTCTCCCAAGTCTCCTGCCGGGACATTGTGCCAGACAGAAGAAGAGGCGAGCTCCCCTTCCTCCTCCTCCTCTGAGAGCAGTGCGAAGGTACCAGTGCCTTTGTTGATCATATTCAACATTCACAGCGGGGATCCGGACGAACACATGCAGATTTAACATCTTTTTCCTGAATATGACATTGCTCAGCCCGGTGCTGTTGATCCTCAGGAAGGGGGGAGGGGGAGTATTGATTGATAAGATCTTAAATATGTGCTTGTGGTGGGATTATTCATTTGTGAGATGAAGCAGTTGGCCCGTTAGACTGGCGGGAGTGGGAATGTGAGAAAGTGTCTTTGGTCTCGGGTTGTTATGATTCCGCCGTCCTGGGACCAAACGCCAGCGTGTCGATGCAGCGGTTCATTGAGAAAAATAAATCCATTCAGGAGACTCCACAGCATCCCTGCGTCAGTGCTGACGTCAGAGGCGATGATAAAGTCAAATATTGATCCGGAGAAGGCTATTTTTGGTTTGGATTACTTCAAGAAAATATAACATCCGTCGGCTTCTCTCAGTTTTAGACACTGATGAACATATTTATAGCCCTCTGTTATGAGTGCTATTAATGTCAAATCTACTTTAAGCCACAAACTGTATGAAATCAGATGGATGGAATCTGTTTTTCTTTACTGTAATTCTGATTCTCCTGTATTTACTCTATATTTAACACTGACTGTCACTTGTTTATTCATTTTTTCAGGAGCTCAGCCAAGACATGGACATTCAGGCCATTCCATTTGTTCCAACAGTCACTGCAATTTCCTCTACCCCAGATTTCCAGTGGATGGTCCAGCCTACGATTATCACATCTGTCTCCCCGTCTCTGGGTAGCCAGCAAGCCAATGAACCGCAGAGCTCTCAGCAGGCAACACCCAAAGCGGGCGGGAATAAGGGGAAAAATGCTGCCAGGAGAGGGAAAGCAGAGCAGGTAGGTCAGCTCGGATCAAGTCCTCCTGCTATTGGACAGATTAGTCAACAGTGTCAATTTACATATGCCAATCTGTGTTTCTGGTGTGCAACAGCGCCATTGTGCATGCTCCTCCAGAGCTGCATGCTGGCTGTGTGCCTTCCTTAGGCACTCAATTTATATTCAGGTCACAGCAAGTCTGCAACAATGGTCTATTTTTAGACGCATTGCAGAGAAACATGCTTTTGCTTCTCTTCCGAAGCTGATTCTGCAACGGATGGAGTGGATTAGGGGCTGAAATGACCGGATTCTTCACTGTAATAACTGAATTCTTTCCCCACCGCCCCAGCTCTCTCCAGAGGAGGAGGAGAAGAAGAAGATAAGGAGAGAGAGGAATAAAATGGCTGCAGCAAAGTGTCGCAACAGGCGGAGGGAGCTGACTGATACGCTGCAAGCTGTAAGTAAACAATGATGCATTTGCTCAGCTGTCATTCACACCTACTGCTGTGTGTTTCCATCATTCTGGGATGTTGTTCTGTCTGAAGGAGACGGACAAGCTGGAGGAGGAAAAAGCAGCCTTGGAGGCGGAGATAGCCAACCTCCTGAAAGAGAAAGAGCGGCTGGACATTATCCTCGCTACACACAAACCTGAATGCCAAATGTCTGAAGATATGGAGTCCATTTTCCAGGAGCCCTCCGACTCGCCAGAATTACCGCCTAGTCCAGACGACGACAACCTTCCCGAGATTGGCATCCAGGAAGCCCCTTCGCTCCAGGACATGGACATCCCCAGTGACCCGTCCGTAGCCATCTCTGGGAACTCCAATATCTTGCTCTGTGCCAGCGCCGAAGTCAACATCTGTGACCTGGAGCCCTCGCTGGACATTAAGGAGGGACTGCTGGACAATATGTTACCCAGTTTGGAGGAGAAGATGCCCCTGGAGACGGCTCGCTCCGTCCCAGACATAGATTTGAGCAGCTCTCTCGGCGTCTCTGACTGGGAGACCTTGTACAAGTCTGTCTCCAGCGACCTGGAGCCTCTCAGCACTCCTGTGGTGACTTCTACTCCCACCTGCAGCAACTACCTGTCTGTGTTCACGTTCGCATGCCCCGAGCTGGACTCTCTCACAGAGGAACTAGACGGCCATAAAGGTGGAGGGGGAAAGGGGGAATCCGTGGATCTCCTCAACTCTCCAACTCTCCTCGCCTTATAATGTACAGAGGGAATTGATCTGTCTGAGGTTTCTCTTTGCAGGTTGCCAGATTTGAAACTATACCGACATTATGCCACAGAATGCCCTAACACTTCAAGGAATACACTAATGAAATGTCTTGTGTGTGACTAAAGCATAAATATAAAGTTTCCCCAGATACTCAGCCTCCAGAATGATGTAGCTATAAGCATGGCATTGACTTCTACAGGGGCCACCGAACTGAAGTAAGTTTGAAAACGCATGCTGGGAAATTCCAAATCCTTTCTAAGGCTCATATACAGTATACGATCTGTTCCTAGATCTATGATGTAATGTGGAATATAATGTTACAGTATGGTTTTGTGTTTTGGTGTTACTAGTGAATTGATTATTGTAAATGTTGTATTTACAAAGTTTATCCATGGTAAGTACATGCATACCTCAATTTCATCAACTTTGGTTTGACGTCATTGTTGAAACGTTTAGAGTTTTCCATGAAAACATCCAGTGTGATATATGAATATATCTATCAAGATGGAACTTATGAGTTATTTTTTTACCTTTGAGATTTTGACTTATGTGTTACATTTAAAAACACGTACAAATGAGCATCAAGTGCTGATCTATGCTGCTGAATAACACAATAAATCCTCATTCAGAGTGACGTTTGCTGCCTGTGTGACGTGAAGTCCTGAGGGTTGGTGACAAGTGTTGTTCTGGACGTAGTGTGAGGTGAGAGAGTGTCCAATGTCCCCAAATGACAACACCTTTATATTATAAAGTGTCAAACTGAAGGGAATTTATATTGTGGTTTTTGTTGGTGTTTGTTTGAACTCAAAGTGCTTTTCTGATACATTTGATGGACAAATAAATCATAAAAAAAGAGGAAATAAAATAAGGGAAACACAGATGGTTGGATTATGAGGCGGACTAACCAGGGCCCAGGGGCTGAGGGGTCCCAGAGACTGAGGGGCCCCAGAGGCTGAGGGGGCCCAGAGGCTGAGGGGGCCCAGAGGCTGAGGGGGCCACGCAGACGGACATGCTTTTATGTAATGTACAGTTTGGATGGAAGGGTCATGATCCATCTCTGGAGAAAAGGACCCAAACTGGTACTAATACGGGCATATAGAGGCATGACAGGAAAAGGATATGAAATAGATAAATAACGTAAATTCTAAAAAGAAAAAAAAGGAAAAGAAAAAGAGTTATGGGATAAGATATATCAATACAAGAACATTCAATAAATACAGGGAAAAGGGATATTATTTAGCTCAAAACCTGAAATGTAAGCAAATAAATGATATATATTGGTGTTAAATGAATCAACATATAAATTAACTAAATCAAATAAGAACGTAAAAGAAAGAAAGACTATAAGGGAGGGAGAGGGAGAGAGAGAGAGAGAGAGAGAGAGAGAGTGTGTGTGTGTGTGTGTGTGTGTGAGAGGGTTTCTTTTTTTTGTCATTATGGGAGGAGCGGTGCGACTTCCCCACTTCTGCCCCCACTTTATGTACTTTTTTACATCCCTGCTTACGTTTGGTTGGCACTGCCTGATTTCCGCATTCCCAAATCCTCCCAGATTGGGATCACGTTTAAAGTCGGGCTGATGCAACGATTCCCACTTTTTAAAATCTACTCCCGACCTCCGCCTGAGCAGAAGAAAGGACATTTACTCCACCTGGGATCAAAGTCAGGTCTGTACACCAAACTTCACCAGTCGAGCTGTTCGGGATCGTCCAGATGAAACAGCACGGCGGTGCGCCACGTATCGGCCGATCGGCGCACAGCTCCTCCATGTTTGCTCTTCTTTGAGCTTTTCCACTCTATTCCCGTGTCTCTTTGCGGTTTGTTGGCGCTTAAACCCGCCTGACAGATGTTGTGTCTCATGCTGATGTAGCGAGCTGCGTCCCTTTTGTTTGCACGCTCCTACATGTGCATCTTCATCGTGCACTCTTCCGTACAGAGTGTTCTCCTTCTCTGCCTGCTTATTCCCCCTGCTGTTGTTTTGCTTTGAGCTACCAAAATGGAGCGAAACGTGGAGGAATGTGTAAGATTTTTAACGCCCGAAAGCCAAAGTTACGTAAGAAATACTGCCGCACTGACGAAAAACTTCCGCTTTATTGACCCGTGGTGCATTCAGGGTCCATGCCACAACACTACGCTGCCTCTTTCTGCGTGAAAACTCTTTACAAAAGTGCCAATAAATGCATACAAAGTGTGCCTTCACTCACATGCAAATGCACTATTCCGTACTGTATTCATCTTTAAAGTTGCGCCATGCATATGCAGCGTTTCGTACCATTATGTCTTATGTTCTCTCTAACTTTGCCTCTCGAAGACACTGTAATTTGGGTGACAAACACACGTACAGCAGGTGTGTGTGTGTGAAGTTTGGGGTCACCATGAGCCTCAGTTGACTTACTGGAACTCTGCTGCATGGATGGAAAGCCGTTAGTCTGAATGCTATTCCTTTATGTGTGGTGGTGTAGGACAATGTAGAACACGTGAGTCCCAAATGTCCCGTAAGTGTTCAACTGGGCCGAGATCTGATGACTGGCGAAGGCTTTAGTTTAGGATTTATGTCAAGTTCATAGTCAGCAAAGCATTCAGTGAGTGATGAGACTGTGGGAGAGTTTGATAAGAGGATGAAAATGCTGCTCTGTCTGTGTGTCAGGAGAAGGTCCAGATGGTCGTCTGTGGTGCTGCTATACTGGATCAACACCCAGCATGCGTGATATTATAAGTCAACCATGTTTATCCTGATAAGAATTGTTCCATTTTCACAGGTTGGAACAAAACATTTCACTTTGCCTTTTCTGACCTTTTAGTTTGAGGAAGTTGAGTTATTCCCACATTACAGCTTCACAGGGCCGCAAATGCAATCACTTTCCTTTTTGATAAATCAATCCAGAATGTTTGGATCAATAGCTGTGTCTATTAAACCTCCCAAATTCTCCTTTGAGAAGGTGGAATCAGAAAGTGTTTGACCTTGTAACTAAAAAGACTAAAATGATACTGATCAAAACTGCATCTTCACTCTCTGTCCATTGAATTAGCACAGTTTCCAGTGTTTAAATGATGCATAATGACCCTTAAACCTTCCTTTTGTTTCCTCCCTGTGCAGTCTTCACATAGAACATGACATCGGTCTACACACTGTATATCTATAGCACATATATCTGTGTCTGTGTGTGGAGGTGTGTGTTCCTGTGGTTTAGGTGAGAGGTCTCTGAGTGAATCATCTCAGTAGGTTGGTTTCCATCATGAGGTTTGGAGATCTGCTGAGCACTTGTCACCATTTCCTGTTTGTGTCTCACACCTTCTCTATCATCTGTGGATTTTAGCTGGACTGTGTTTCAATCTTGACATGAATCATTTGACAGAAAAGGCATTTGCCAGTATTTGGGCAGCACTGGCTCAATGTACAGAATATACTCAAACCCCCAAGCAGAACATGTTTACCCAACAGTGTAATGTCTAATATGAATACATGTCATTTAGCAAAACAAGCACAAGAGGTTACTACAGGTCGGGTCAGGCGCGGACACTTTCTGCTGTAGTTTGGCAGACATGAGGTCTCAAAAGGAGGAAACCACAACCTAAGGGAATCTTTTGGCACTTTCCCGCTTCACCTCTCCTTGGAGTGATGGGGAATTGTTTCGTTCTGCTCTCGTTCATGATTTGTTGCTCTCTTTGAGGATGAGATATACGCTCATATGTCTGTAACACTATAAATCCCTTCTTGGTGTATCTGGGTTAGTTGCCTGCTGAATGACTCCCACTGTCTCTCTCTTCCCTGTTAGCTGTGGTCACGGCCGAGCCTGACGCGATGCCAGGACAAATCCCAGATCCCTCGGTGACGGCGGGCTCCCTGCCCAGCCTGGGCCCCCTCGCTGGGATCTCGGCCACCACGCTGACTGACAGGCTCAAGTTTGGTGACCTCCAGGAGTTGGGAACGATGCTGTCACCGCTGCACTTTCTGGATAGCCTGGGGAAGAGGTCCCTCGTCATCAAAACGGAGGTACAGGAAATGAAGACACGCCTTTGGCAGATGTGAGCGTAACGGTTCAGTTTATCCTCAGAAAACGGAACATTTTGAGTTTTAGCTTGGTTTTCAATCACATCATGTCAAAGCACGTGTTCAGAAATGAGTTTGGAATATAATTTGACCATGGAGAGATTTACTGTAGAGGCCTGTGAGTGTGTGAAGCTATGCTGTGCAGAACTCGCAGCAGAAGCAAAGCAGCGTATGACATACAGAGACATACTGTATATATTGGCAATATATGGAGACAGGCAAAAAGTCCCACAGACACATTCCAAACTCTTGTAGAAATCATCCTAGAAGAGTTGAAAATGTTTTGTCTGCAAAGGGGCGACCAGCTTCATATTAATGCCTATGGATTTAGAATGGGTGTCATGAAAGCTCCTGTAGTGTAGGTGACCCAATACTTTTGTCCCTATGGGGTGTCATACAGAGGGAATGCCTTTTGTGGTGGTGGTTTGGTGTCATATCTTAACCAACAGGTCCACCTACTGGACATAGAAAGAACTGTTACAGTTGTGGGAAACTTGATAACAGGCAAACTTAATGGGAGATGTAAAGCCTCAGTAACCTTTGGCTTCATTTAGCTGACTGGACACACACACACACACACACACACACACACACACTGTATGGTAAAAGTTTTTGCTCTGAAACGATTTTTAGAGAGATGAGGAAGATGACAGGAGGAAACGAAGGCGAGAGAAGAACAAAGTGGCTGCAGCACGATGTCGAAACAAAAAGAAAGAGAGGACAGATTATCTACAACAGGTGCTACATCGTTCACACACACACACACACACACACACACACACACACACACACACACACACATATATTGATCTTTCCTCTCAGACCCTCTTCCTCCCCTAACGACGACCTCTTCTTAATTTTTTTTCCCTCGCCGCCGTCTCAGGAATCTGAGCGACTGGAGATGTTAAACTCTGACCTCAAAGCCCAGATTGAGGAGTTGAAGCTTGAGCGGCAGCAGCTGATCCTCATGCTTAACCGCCATCGCCCCACGTGCATCGTCAGGACAGATAGCGTCAAAACCCCGGAGAGTGAGGTCAACCCCCTGCTGGAGCAGCTGGAGGCCGAGTGAGGAGGTTTCACAGGTTCCGTTTACATTGGAGGAGCAGCACTTATCTCTGGGACTGGATCATTAAAGAGAACCATTAAAGCACTCCTACCATAGGCCAACTCACAACAGAGGAGAATGGATCGGTAGTTCAATTCATCATGTTCTTCTTCATCTATCGCTCCTTATGTGGTCCGGTTTAGTCGTCATCGGAGCTCCAGGCGCCTTCTGTAAAATATTAGCATTAAACATGAGCCTAGTGAGCAAATGAACGGGCTGGATTTGTAGGTAAGGTCCCGGGTGTGAAGACGTGTGTGTGTGTGTGTGCTTTTAGATTCTGTATCACCGTCGTTGGCAGCATTCCAATGATCATTGCCAGACACGTCCCACCGTTCATGGATGATTTTGCTATCTTGATACATTTATGTGTCCATAAACCCACCTTTGTCAATCACAGCCAATTCATATCTGAAGTACTGAAGGGAAAGTGTAGAGACGCTGGAAATTACACGGTTTCATCACAAAATAACAACTAGAGAGCATTACATAGGACATAAAAGCTTTCCCTCTTTGCCAGTACAATTGAGAGAAAAAAAGATTTTTCCAAAAGAAGTTAGTCCAAACCGTTTCTCAGTGAATATCTGATCATTTGTATTGATTTTGACTTATAGGTGTCTTTGCAGAGCAGTCAATCATTCTCTTTCTGTTTAATTTCTTTGTATTAGTATTTTGACGCAGGCGTCATATATGCACATATACATACGGACTGTTTACATTGTACTAAATTTATGTTACTACATTGTTGCAACCAGTTATGTTTGTTTTTTTATACTTTTGTATATGATGTTATATAAGCATATAAGCTATCACAAGAATAACGTTTTGTATTTCTGTAAGAAGTAAATGTTTCTTTTGTACTGGAATTGTTTACTCTAAATTATAAGCGTTATTTCTGAGCAGCAGCGCCACCTACTGGGATCTACCGGTTCATAGCCACAGACGTTCCTGTGGCCATACATTTATTACTGATGATAAATGAAGCTGATCACACGCTTAAATGTATGTTTGCTTTTTTTTTTATTATATGACAATATGATAATGTTCAGTAGAGCTGCAGGCTGTATGTCGCCATTAGTTCAGCGTCCTGCAGGGTGGAGTCAGAGGGTACATCAGGCGTGTGTCCAAAGTGAAAGTTGACATTGAGTGCTGATCTTGATCGAGGCAGGAATGAAGACCCTAGACTCTGAGGACGCTGGCACTCCAGATGCGGGGAAAAGTGCTCCAGGTGCGGGGAAGAGTGCTCCAGATGGGGGGAAGGGTGCTCCAGATGCGGGAGGAAAATGCATGGAGTCCGTGGAACAAACCGCAAACGGTGTCGTCCCCACGCGTCTGTACAAGAGGCGCTGGCTGATGTTGCTCGTGTTGGTCATTTCCTCCATGGCCAACACGATGCAGTGGCTCCAGTACGGCATCATCAGTAACATCACCATGAGGTTCTACAACGTCAATTCCTCCGCCATAGACTGGCTGTCCATGATGTACATGCTCGTCTTCATCCTCTTCGTCTTCCCCGCCTGCTGTCTTCTGGACAAGAAGGGCATGCGGGTCTTCTTGCTGGTGGCCAACGCTTTCAACTGCGCAGGGACCTGGGTCAAGGTGGGCAGCGCGGAGCCCACGCTGCTCTGGGTCACATTCCTGGGCCAGACGCTGAGCGCGACGAGTCAGGTGTTTATCCTTGGGACACCCTCCCCCCTGGCGGCGGTCTGGTTCGGAACTGATGAGGTTTCCACCGCCTGTTCCATTGGGGTTCTGGGGGCTCAGGTGAGTTGATCCATGAAATATTAAAAAAATTTAAAAATTATCTTTTTATCCAAATCAAGATGGAAAAACACACACATTCTTCATCAGGGTGCCACCAGCTATTATAACAATAACAACAATATAAATGTAAATAACTTCATCTATACTATATACTACTACTAAACAATTAAACAGAACATTCAGAAACAGTAAAACACACCACACCAAACGTACACACTGTTTACCCTACATAGCACCCACCTAGCCGGTTTAGCTGTCCTCAGTAACAACAAAGTCTCTCAAGTGTTGGGGGAGTCGACGCTGAAGCTGCCTCCGGCCGGTGCCTTCTCTGGTTATGGTGGGCTGTGAGGTGCTGGCTTGGGTTGAGTCCTCCACCCCTGGTTCACCCTCACATGTGGCAGAGGCAAGTTGGTAGGGGGGCAAGCCGGTCACAGTGGAGCACAACCACCCTGTTCCTCTTGACCAGCCGCACCCTGTACACAACATCCTACAGTCTCTCCAGAACAGTACAAGGCCCCATCCAATGGCTCATCAGCTTGGGGCGAAAGGCCCCTCTTCCTTTCAAGGCTGTAGACCCACACCTGTGCCCCAGAAGCGAAGTCTCCTCTTTTGTAGATCACCGGCGATAAAGGAGGCCGTCACGATTGACCAGGTTGGACCTCTCAGAGTAGAAGGCCTTGGTCTTAGCGTCCAGGGGAGAGACAGCTGGCCGAATACAACGATTTGCAAATCCTTTGCTTGATGTACAACTTCAGTTGCTCAACAGTCCGGGGTCTCTGTTGTCGTATTTTGCGCTTCATAATGCGCCACACATTTTCAATGGGAGAAAGGTCTGGACTGCAGGCAGGCCAGTCTAGTACCCGCACTCTGTTACTACAAAGCCACGTTTGTAACATGTGCAGAATGTACCTTGGCATTGTCTTTCTGAAATAAGCAGGGACGTCCCTGAAAAAGACGTTGCTTAGATAGCAGCATATGTTGCTCCAAAACCTGTATGTACCTTTCAGCATTAATGGTGCCTTCACAGATGTGCAAGTTACCCATGCCATGGGCACTAACACACCCCCATACCATCACAGATGCTGGCTTTTGAACTTTGCACTGATAACAATCCGGATGGTCCTTTTCCTCTTTGGCCCGGAGGACACGACGTCCATGATTTTCAAAAACAATTTGAAATCTGGACTCGTCAGACCACTGCACACTTTTCCACTTTGTGTCAGTCCATCTCAGATGAGCTCAGGCCCAGAGAAGCCGGTGGCGTTTCTAGGTGTTGTTGACATATGGCTTTCGCTTTGCACGGTAGAGTTTTAACTTGCACTTGTAGATGTAGCAACAAACTGTATTAGCTGACAACTGTTTTCTGTGTTCCTGAGCCCACGTGGTAATATCCTTCACAGAATGATGTCGGTTTTTAATGCAGTGCTGCCTGAGAAATCGAATATCACGGGCATTCAATGTTGGTATTTGGCCTTGCTGCTTACGTGCACAGATTTCTTCAGATTCTCTGAATCTTTTGATGATATTATGGTCTGTAGATGATAAAATCCCTAAATTCCTTGCAATTGTACGTTGAGAAACGTTCTTAAACTGTTGGACTATTTGCTCACGCAGTTGTTCACAAAGTGGTGAACGACTGAGCCTTTCGGGGATGATCCTTTTATACCCAATCATGACACTGACCTGTTTCCAATTAACCTGTTCACCTGTGGAATGTTCCAAACAGGTGTTTTTTGAGCATTCCTCAACTTTCCCAGTCTTTTGTTGCCCCTGTCCCAGCTTTTTTGGAACGTGTTGCAGGCATCAAATTCAAAATGAGTGAATATTTGCAAAAAAACAATACAGTTTGAACATTAAATATCTTGTCTTTGTAGTGTATTCAATTGAATATAGGTTGAAGAGGATTTGCGAATCACTGTATTCTGTTTTTATTTTCGTTTTACACAACGTCCCAACTTCATTGGAATTGGGGTTTGTAGATTTGTTTTACTTATTTCGTATTTAGTAGTTGTTCGCTTTCCAGGTCTTAGTTTTTGTTTTTCAGTTTGTTTTTGTCCCAGTTGGCAGTGAAGTTTCTGAGGCTGGAAACGTCACATGGCACTTTGTTGTGATTGGAGCTCAGCATATGTGTTCATAGGCAGCATCTTGTATTCCAGTTTAGAGCCACACCTTCATGAACAACAAACTATTGCAACATTATAAGCGCAGTGACGCTCAAAATCTGGGAGCTTCATTATATTTTTTATTTCCTTTTTTTGTTAAGCGAATTCAATTGCTATTTATTTAGTAACATTTAAAAAGAATGTATATTATTTTTTCAGATATACATTTCACGTAGGCAGCCACAGGGGAAATGACGTGGAGGCTGATATTTCGCAGTCTTTTGCCTTCAGAGTGTGTGTACAGTCACCGTAGCATAAAGCGATCGGGTCCAGGTAAAGTAAACTCACGTTGGTGTATTTTTCGCATAATAGATCGAATATGAGTTTGTTTATTGCAGTTGAAGTCGAGCGATCATATATCGCCTCTTCCGGGCCGGGAAGCGTTTCAGTCTTTGTGTCAAAAGACACCTTTTGATTCTGCCAACATCTGCCATTCAACTTTACCAAACTTCTTCAACAAAGCGCCTGCCGTGCTCAGTCGTCACCGTGACACGTGTACATGTTTGTTTAAAGAGCAGAGTAACCAGCTTGAGGCGCATTGGAGGGAGTTTCAGTTTTCCTCTCCTGCTCCCAAATTCTCCCGTGAGTCTCAGAGGAACTCCGGGCAGCAGGAGCAGGAACGTGCTGGGAAAATTCCATTCGGAAGAAAAGAACCAAAACCCATTTAAACTTCATCTACTACACCATGGTGTTATTATAGTGTATAGTCTATCTTAGATATAGTATATAAAGTTTTATTAATTGGTAACATTTACCCTTTGCCTCCCGAACTAAAGTTTCCCTTAAAATATTTCAAGTTTTGTTTTTTTCTCTCCAATTCTTGGCACTGAGGATAAGTTATAAGATTCTGTTAAGTTATTGTACTTTTGTTAAAATGTGAAACAAACATAAATACAAAGCTTTTCAGTTTGATCACTAACCCTAAATGTGGTTATGATCGCTTGTAAACGCTCGTTTAGTTATCTTGTCAAGCCGGTTTGGTAGGGTTGAATGTGACAGAGTGCTGTCTCATCAGTAAGATCAGCTGCTGAACCATGAATACTGTCACATCATCGTGTCTGAGCTCACATCTGGACTTCCTACAAGTTAACAGTTAACTGAGTGTCCTATCTTTATAGGCTATAATGTGGAAATCTATGACATGGATGTGATGAGGTTGTGTTCACATGGCCCTGATAAGTGGCTAGACTGGGTGCTTCCTGTCTAATACTCTAATACTGTCTTACTGCACAGCAAACACACCTAAATTATTATTGAATGTTTGCTAATTGAAATTATTCCAATTTATTACCGTTTTACTGCTGTAAGACGGCTGTTTGAGAGAAGTTGTTGGCTTTTTTTAAGCTTTATGCTGAGTGGACCTTGGCTTTATCCGTGTGTGTGTGTGTGTGTGACATGTGACTAACTTAAGCAATACAATCAAGTTGCTGTCGTCGACCATCCTAACTAAAGTTCAGGCACAGAGGCTGAGGTCAGGTGTCAGTTTGCTGCAAGGAGAAGAGCAGGAAGGAGGAGGAGTTAGGAATGAGATGGAAAATAACAATAAACGTACAACCATCACATGACTGAAGCCATAAAGGGGACAAATACCGGAACGGTCAGCAGAGATACGCTGGCAGGCAGCTCAGCTCAGGCTGGTGTTTCATTGTCGGGATCACACCTTTTCACCAGCGTTCCTCTTTAAACTGCAGCTCAGGTGCATCTCTACCAAATCAGTGAACCCCATTCAGGGCAGAGCAGGTGAGCTGGTTTAGGATCTATCACACACAAGGAGATGTATTTGCTTTTCCCTCCATCTACTTAAGGCAGCAGGGGGTGAACTGGACAGGCAGGTGTGAAATTGGGAGGAATCATGGATGAGCAGGATGAGCCGCACAAGTGGCGGGACGGTCTTGGCCCGACCTGGGATGATGATTCTCCTGACAGACCACAGAGGAACAGTGTGGGTGAAGAAGGCCACCATCTGCCCCACGGAGGCAGCAGCCTGACTTTGGACTCCTCTGACCTGGACACCACCCAGCCATTCCCGCTGATGGAGACGAGGTTGTATAAGCGGCGCTGGGTCATGCTCTTCCTGTTCTGCATGTACTCCATGAGCAGCTCCTTCATGTGGATGCAGTACGGCATCATCAGCGACATCTTTATGCACTTCTACGGCATCGGCAACCTGGCCATGGACTGGCTGGCCATGATTTACTCCCTCACCTACATCCCTGTGATCCTGCCCGTCACGTGGCTGATAGACAACCGGGGCTTGAGAGAAGTGGTCTTGGTGGGATCGGCCTTCAACTGTATCGGGGCCTGGATCAAGACGGGCACTGCACATCCCAGCATGTTCGCCATGACCTTTTTCGGGCAGTTTGTGTGTTCGGTGGGCAACGTTTATATCCTGGGAATACCAGCCAAACTCGCATCCCTGTGGTTCGGACAGCAAGAAGTATCCACTGCCTGCTCCATTGGAGTTTTAGGAAACCAGGTGTGTTTGCCTAACTTTGGAAAACTATTTTGACAACAATTTTGACACTGGGCAATTGTGTGTGTGTGTGTGTGTGTATTTGCGCTTTGCAGTGGTTGTAAAGAGTTCAGTGTCATCTTATCACTGTTTGCAGATGGAATTACAGTGTGCAAAAAACAGATAATAGGCAGATATGCCATGTGTGATGTACGCCCACTATCTTGTCTGACTTCCGTGTTCGTGTGTGTGTGTGTGTGTGTGTGTGCGTGTGTGTGTGTGTGTGTGTGTGTGTGTGTGTGTGTGTGTGTGTGTGTGTGGGGCACCACTACCAGTTCGCAAGAGTTGGCAGGCTTGTACACTAACGGTCCTGTGTACATTGAGAACCTTCATGCATTTTGTGCTCATTGGTGATTTTGTTTCAAACACTCCCACCTCCACAGTGCGAGTCCAGTTCTATGGTTGAAGGAAGGCCTGTGTGGATTTTCTCACAGAGGTTTGAGCTCCTTTTGAACTCACAGTTTCTGATTTTTGATCTAGATTATTTTCCAAATACAAAAGTTGTTTTTTGAACAAGCCACGAGTTGAAGTAAGTCACACTGAGAATGTTGTGTTCAAGGCCAAAGCTTGCTGGGGGGAGTGTGTGTCGCTTGAAGGGTTCCCAGACTATTTGATAAGGACTTTACGCAAAAGTTTGTCTGATTAGGATCCAGATCCGACATTGCAGGGACGGGGACAGGGATGGGGACGGGGACAGGGACAGGAGCACATTAATGGAGCTGCTGTATAGCAACACATAAGGGACTGTACTTATATTGTACTTTTATCTAAAGTGCTTTACATTGAGGAACCTTCCAATCCCTAGATGAGGCTCTACCTTCCTGAGCCAAGCCCCCTCCAGCTCTTTGTTTATGTCTCTTCCTGTCAAGATTGTTTCACCGTATATTCAGATGTTTTGCCCTTTAAATGATGTATTCTGCATGTGTGTGTGTGTGTGTGTGTGTGTGTGTGTGTGTGTGTGTCTAAGGATGGTGCAGAGTCTAACTTGGGGTTCTGTGCTTCTTACCTGCAGCTGGGTATTGCCTTGGGGTTCCTGATCCCTCCGGTCCTGGTGCCTAATGTGGAGAACCTCGATGAGCTGGCGAAGCACATCAGACTCATGTTCTACATCAGTGCTGGTGTCGCCACCTTTGTGTTCCTCCTCGTCATCATTTGTAAGTCTCAAAGGGAAGCTGACTCCTCTACAGCTGCACAGTAAGCTGTAACTTATCTCATGAACGACTCGGTCTACTGTCACCCAACTTGGTGGACACGTCGACCTGATGGTGTTGTTATAACAACAACAGTTACATTCTGTCAATAACTTAGGAACCATAATTGGAGGACGACGAGGCCTTCTTGTTGATGATGTTGCACATATATTCCCCTAGTTTGTTGTGTGTTTGTGCGTCTTTCCTGGTGGTCGAGCTCCTCGGGCAGTGCTGGTGAGACACTGAGACCCTGAGAGGCAGCAGAGGAGCTCACCTGATGAGCAGCAGCAGTAATTGTTATAATTGTCCACGCTTTGAAGAGATGCGTTCAGACACGATCTTAAAGGCAAACGGGAACATTTCCTGCATCGACCTGCAGAAACATTCATAGCTGAAGTTACTAAAGCTGCACCAGGCCAGATTATATGTTCATTACTTTATGTTGGCGACTCCAGAATTATATTTTGGACCAAAATGTGACTCCTAGACTTCCTTATATCATGCGCCTATCATTTTTGAAGTTGCATGTTTTGAACTTAATGAAGCAAAAACCAAACTTTTGGTCTCAGTTAGCATTTGGGTTCAAAGCAAATGTGTTAAAAGAGACGGCACATATTGCTTATTTGTGTTCAAGTGACAGTTGGTCTTATAGTTTGTCTACATTACATTACATTACATTACGATCATTTAGCAGACGCTTTTATCCAAAGCGACTTACATTACATAACCACCCTTCGCAGAGGGGGGAGCAACTGGGGGTTCGGTGCCTTGCTCAGGGGCACCTCGGCAGGGACTCGAACCAGCAACCCGTCTAGTGTCTAATCTATTGTTTCCAAATCGCAAACAGGGATCAGAACACATGCAGTTGAGCAAATATGTGATCGCAGTAAAGCAAGTTTACAGTGAATGTTCTTCACTAAACACACAGACACACACACACACACACACACCCACACCCACACCCACCCACCTCTGGCTATTTGACTCCTGATATTCTTCTTTTTTGCCCAGTAGTCATTTTGAACTTTAGTGTCAGCAATAGGCTTTGGCCTCTGTGTTTGCACAGATAATCCAATCTTCTGTCTCAGGTCCTGCCAAATGACCTCCTAAAGCACTCAGAGGTATCTTACCTTTGTTCTCTCTTGGTTCTGAATATGAACCTATTATTATGATGGCAGTAAGGCGAGTTTGACTTTTTGAGCATTTGCTTTGCAAGTTGAACTGCATGTTTAAGGATCAAACAGCCTTGAGAGCTTTATCACACACACACACACACACACACTTTTATTTGGCCTCTGTGTTTGCAATCATGAGCAACGTCTGCCTCAGGTTCTTTCACTGTTACAAGCGATCATAAACACTCTGCGGTATCTTATGTGTTCCTTGGCACTGAATAAGCTTTTTTAACCTAGTATCTTGTTCTGTGTGTGTGTGTGTGTGTGTGTGTGTGTTTCGCAGTTTTCCAGGAGAAGCCGGAGCTGCCACCCAGCCAGGCCCAGGCCCAGATCAGGATCCTCTCCCGCCATGAGTACTCCTACACGGCTTCCATCGTGAGGCTGCTACGGCACAAAGCCTTCATCATCCTGATGATCTCCTACGGTGCGTCTCTTCCTGCTTGCCACCAACATGTCGGTAGAACGGAAACCTTTTGTCCAATGTTCCAGTATAAAGTAGAAGGACACTCACACCTCCACCAAGGCTGAAGACTCCTAGACAAAATGTGTTGTAGTATAAAACTGGTTCATGGTGTTGTTCTCATAATATTACTTCATCCTAAGTACTTTGAATAGGTGAACAACTCCAGATCTGTAGTCTACATTAGTTTGTAAATTTTATCCTGATCTTAGCAAGTTTGCACCTCATGATTGATGCAATGATAGTCGGTCATGGAGTTCTGGAGGCTAATGTAGGCTAATGATGTCTGTCCGCGGGATCCAGGAGTTCCTATCTGGACCTCCCTCCATCCCTGTAGCTCTTCTCAGGACAGATGGAATATTTTGTTTTGTTCTCTGCAGGCCTGAACACCGGCTGTATATATGCTCTTTCCACACTGTTGAATCGGATGATCATAATGCATTACCCTGTAAGTTCCAGCTATTGTTTCCCTTATTCTTTTCTTCCTCACTGGTAACCTCAAAGATGCCAAAGATATTTATAATTGTGATAATTGATTAGTCTATATATTATTTTGATTATTAATGGAGTGATAGCTGTACATGTACTATACACTGGGATCATGTGTCATCATAAGAAGGTGTGCAGGGCATCATGGTTGTCTAAAATTGGGCCTGACAAGTGACTCTGTTTTTCCCTTAGGGTGAAGAGGTGAATGCTGGGAGAATTGGCCTGACCATTATCTTTAGTGGCATGTTGGGGTCCCTCATATGTGGCATTTGGCTGGACAAGACCAAAACCTACAAGTGAGATGTTCCTATAACACCATTATTAAGAAAATGTCCTGCACACTGTATTGGAGTACAAGTCAGGATACTGCTTCATGCAGACTGTGTTACAGGAACAAAAACATTAGAAGGAAACCTTTGGGCGTGGATACACAAGAGTAATCTGCACCAGCCTGAACTTCCAGTGCCTCGGGTGTTGTTGTTTCACCTCAGCTGATCTGGTTCACTAAATAAGAAGCATCTTTTCTTACTGTCATTTATTTGTATTAAATTTTCCACACAAAGCAAACATTCCCTTTTTTTTATTACTTTTCTTAAGTTGCTCCAGGAAATGTTGCTTGTTCTGATCAGCCTTGCCACAGGATTCAGTTTGTTAAACATGGATGTAAAGCTTTAGGTCTAACGAGGCTGACTTTGTGCTTTGAATCTATACTGACTGAATTTCCTCTCTTCTCTCCTCAGAGAGACTACAGTAGCCATTTATGTCTTTAGTTTTCTTTCAATGCTGGTTTATACCTGCACCCTCAACCTGGGCCACCTGTGGCTGGTGTTCGTCACATCAGCAATAGTAGGGTAGGTAAACATTTAAGAGTAATGGTTAGATAATAGTTAGAAATTCCCACCAAAAAAGTAGAGGAAAGAAAATAAAGATTTGTATTTATTGCATTGTGTTACCTCAAAACTCGGTCCAAACACAAACGGTGCTTGGCAAGAGCCTGAAATGTCTTTGAATTTGTTGTCCAAATTAGTTTGGGAATTGTAGAGCTGAGGTCTCAGTGACACACATGTATCAAATGTACTTTCTTTGAGTTGTGAAAAGAAAAACTTCCTCCTAGGGTCTTATGCTGTATTTTGGCTTGACCTTTGACCCTTGTCTGCAGGTTCTTCATGGCAGGATACTTGCCTGTGGGCTTTGAGTTTGCAGTAGAGCTCACCTACCCAGAATCAGAGGGGACCTCGTCTGGACTGCTGAACGTTTCGGCTCAGGTCAGTGCGGAGACCAAATACAGACGACAGAGCACAGAATAAACACGGCCTGTCGTCATGGAGATGTGAGCTTTGCACTAATCTCATTTCAGATTTTTGGAATCATTTTCACCATCTCCCAAGGGAAGCTCATCGATCATTGGGGCACCTTAGCTGGGAACATCTTCCTGTGTATCACTCTGTTCATCGGCTGTGTAATGACAGGTAAAGCCAATAATCTGTTAACTCATCTGCCTCCACTGCTCACATCTGATCCCTCACCTCATCCTTGTCCAACCTGCATGTGACCCAACCGCTCCCATGGTGCATTTCCCTGTTGTTTCTAATCCCTTGGATATTTTTCCACAAGGTAAAGCTGCCCTCTAGTGGTTGAAGAAATAACCACTATTTAGGAGAGGTGCAACAAAACCCAAACAACAGTACATCCTTAGCAAACGCTTAATTCACGGGATACCAGCAGCTGTGCATTAAAAATGACAAATACCACCATGAAATTCTTAAATTAGCTTTAAGTTTTTCATTATTCATTCATTTTTTTGTTTTTTGAGGACTTAACTTTTCCTTTTATTTCCCGTTTTCCTCTCTGTCAGTATTCATCAAGTCTGACCTCAGGCGACAGAAGGCCAACATGCTATGTGACATCAGTGTAAGTGTAAGTGTGTTTTATATGAACTTGGCCTCGCTGTGGGGTGCGTGTGTGTGTATGGGCTTTCCTGGTTACATACACCTCTCTACAAAATGTTGTGAGGTTTTATTGAAATATGAATAATCTTGACACGTTAATCCAGTACTAGCACATCAAGGTTTTGATATTCTGGGATGTTCAGCATATAAAAAAATCACAGCAACACAAATGTAATCAATGGTTTACCTTCGATTTCAGTAAAACAGCAAACACTAACAACAAAGATATCAAGAATAATCAGGATTTAATGTTTTCCTCTATAACTTAAAGATGACCTGCAGTGAAAATAAGCAGTTTGACATTGATTCATAAACACCGTCCCATCAAAAAATAAACACAAAATATTGATCAAAGGATGCCATAATTTCCAACACACACGCTTTGACAACGCCTGGTTGTAGCACAAAGACGGGGCCGGGGGTTGGCAGTGTGGTGGGGTGTGCAGGTTGGTGGTGCAGTCTGACACCCAAGTTGTCGTTCCAGGCTGCAGACTCCATCACCTCGGTGCAAGACGAAGGGGCCGCAGTGTCCGGCGAAGCCTACCAACGTCTTTCTTGATGTAAACCCACGAGGTCCCTAAAACCATTACACACACCTGTCAAGGTACGGACACACACTCTCAAGTAATCATTTTACCACAAGGGGGTTTAGACACGGACTGTGGGAACACGGGAGGCTGGGGCTGATTTGTGTTATCCAGGGGCAGAACACACACGGATAAACACACATACTCAGACACACAGAGAAGGAGAGACACAAGGTTTACCAAAACACAAAATGCATGACGGATATTCTTCAGATATTGAATTCTGTGAAGGTTCAAATCAAGAAAGAATGGCTGTTTTCCTCTGACCTGTGTGCTTAATGGATTGTTGATCAACTCACACTGCTCAGAATAGTATTGGGTTTGTGTTGTTGGCCAATTGGTCTCTTCTGAGCATTCTCATTGCTTTATTCACAGAAAACCCCAGCTGACATAGAAGGAGGCATCTCCGCTCAGGCAACAGTGAAAGAGGTGGAGTTTGAATGACAGAGCAGATGTTCCTCCTCTGACACGTAACAAACACTACAGGTGACGCACAGCAAACCTGCATCACACGATGCACTGCACATCACGCTGTGGTGTACGGACACACACAACTTAACACCAAACCAGGCTGCGGCAGGCGTGCACATCGGGAAAGGTTTTATTGAATATTTATTTGCTCTTCAGTGGGCATTTGAGTGAACTTATAAGTGCAATGTAACAAAGATGAACTTTCAGATTTCTTCCAATAATTCAGTCTTCAGTCATGTGTGTGTTTTCTTGTGACCTCAATCTTTATGTTGCTGAAGATTTTCCTTCGAGTCTTCAGTTCAGTAAAGATCACTGTTAATGTCTCTGGGTGCTGCTGATTCCTTTACAACATTGATGCCGTGTGCATCTGAGTGAACTTTGGGAGGTCAGAGTTGTTCCTGTATGATGTCATCTCTCTGACAAACAAAGAAAAGCCTTTGAGCACAAAGTTGATTATGGATGACTGAATGAATGAGTTAGACAAATTCATCCATTTCACTGTTATTTTACATGTTCACTTGTGTGTTTGTTACCGAGAAACGTCATTCTCCCTGTAAAGTGTGTGTGTGTGTGTGTGTCAGTGTCTGAATGTGTGCAGGGTCTCATCATTGTGATTGTTGTGTATTTATGAGACATGTTTGTTCATCCCACATTCATGTTTTAAATCTGGTATTTTACTGTGAATCTGTTTTGTTGGTTTTTGCTCTTTTCTGTGCTACAAAACATTTGAAAGACTTTTTAAAGAGTCAAACATACAATATTGGTGTTTTCTTTCATCTCCAGAGGTTCAAGTTGAGTTTTGCTGAAGTTCTACAGCAGTTGGTCCTTATTTATGTTGGTGTTGTGTCCTTATTTAGTGTTTTGGTTCTGAGCAGTAGAAGATATTTATGTTTATCGCACACAGTCACATTCTAATGAAATGTACACTGTGGATAGATTTTTATTTAAGTTTATAACGTCGTTGCAAATATATATACAATAATAAAGTAAGGTCCAAATCTTTATTGTGTTTATGATTTATGTAATAAAGTGAAATACACATCCAGGCTTCTTAACTGCTGCTCACTATTTGGCATCTTAATTCCAATTTCCACCATGCATTTGCAAGTTTTCATACACAGTGGTCACATTTTTACTTATTTAAACATAGAAATCTACTGTAGAACTTATTTATCAGGTTGACAACACAATGTCCATCTTAGTTGTGTACAGTCATACTTCTGTTTGGATAATTTTGCATTGGGAACTTTCTGGGATGGAAGGTCAGGTATTGTAAAATGTTCATGTAAACCCCTTAGTATCTTAATAATAAAATATAAACCTACATGCATCAATTGATGTCACGTGACTCTTTCAACTGTGACACCGTGTGGATATAAATCTGTAGAAAATGCTCTTCATGGGATGTCACAAATGTACATGTTGACGTTTTGTGCATCACACAGGGACAGACAACAAAATCATCAACCTGCTGGATTCAGTTGCGTTTCTTCTGTCGAGCTCCGACTTCCTCTTGCGTCTCTGGAAAACACTGGAACCCGATCAGCATTCCGATGATGGAGAAACCTGCCAACGCAACACAATCTTTCCATAAGGGCTGTGAGCATAATGCCGCATCAAACTTAAGGAGATCTACAAAATTGAGTCTAGAGTGTAACAGTGTGTGAGAAATAAACTACTCACTTGCCACAAGGAGAGGTGCCATGACACCGATGGTCAGTGGTGCTGTTTTATAGACAAAGGCCTCAGACAGAAAGTGACCCAATGCCAGCACAAATGTCCACAACGTGATGTGATACAGCCTGCAGAGGACGGCACGACACAGAGAGACAACACACAGTGTATGAGGACAGAAAGGCTCAGCCAGAGCTTTAAAGAAGGTGCATGAAGTGACAACTCTCCTACGTTCTGTTCTGGATATCGATGGCACAGGCACAGCGGATGATAGATGACAGCAGCGTCCAGATGCCAAATGTTCGAGCTTGGAGACCGTTAACTGAGGAGAGGAAGAGAAGCCGATGCTCATATTAAGAGCAAATCAAGTTTAACTCCCCACATGTGTGACTGGGTGGAGAGTAAACACGTTAAGACTCCTATGTTTTGTATGTGTCACTTAAGCGTACTTTCACACAGTATGATGTCATAATAATGTGAGATAAATGAAGTGATGATGGCAGTACAGGGTTACTGTCTGCAGGTCATAGTATCATACAAATGTTGTGCTTTGTGACGTCATTATACTGTCACGTACATTTAAAATAGTGTGGTAAGTGATCGCATCGCAATGATACCACAATCGCACAGATAACGGATATTGATTATTGTGTGTATGTCTCACCAAACTCTGGCGCGCCCGTGTAGAGCTTCTCAGACAGAAAGCTGTGATCTCTGAAACTCTGTACCGTGTTTCCCACCGCGATGACGGCCACCATCACCAGCCAGCTCCGCAACACATTCAGGAAGCGACTCATGTTCACTGACACACACACACATCCCCATTTGTTTCATGCGACGCATGTTATCAGCTGGTTATACAGATGTTTGATACCTGTCTGACACAATACAAGGCTGTGTAGCACCTAGCAAAATGGCACAAATATAACATGGTATCTAACATGATATCGCAGGGTAACACTGCTGTAACCACGGTTTACTGGCGAGGCGTATTATTGACAAAAATGTACAAAAAGTGCATTTATTTACCTGACAGGATGTATACAAGTACTCCCTTGACATATTCCTGACATAAAACAACCGAATAGTTGTGTGAGCGAAGGTTGTGTTTTCAATCTTGGGCCATCGGGATTGACCAATGGGAGCGCTCGCAGATGGGTCCATCGAGTCGACCCATTCATACGATTGGTGGATTCACGTGACTAAGCCCCGCCCTTCCAGATCACTGACCAATGGCTACCCGAAGTTGCTGTCACCTGCCTACTACGGCGACGGTACGCTCAAACAGAGAGGCAAAGAGAAGAGGTTACCCTACCTGTTGTTTCCGCCTTCGTTTAAACTGGTTCCGTAGCAGGACTGTACCGCTTTGTTTTTCCAATCAGACACATATAAATACAACACAATGTTGTTATTTCACTTGTACAATTTAGCACAAAAGCGAGTTATCAACATTTGGATCGTTAACTGACAATTTGGCAAATTTGGGAGGTTTGGGGTTCGTATATTTATCGATTCAGCGCAAATTTTGGTCAAATTGTCGGATGGGATGATCACGAAGTGCGCATGCTCTCTGCTATGTTGCTACTCAGTTGTTGTAGTAACCAGGAAGATTAACCGCGACGCTCAGCTGGTCCTGGTCCTATTAGCTAGTTAGCTATTAGCAGACGCTATCTAAACAGGCAGGTTTATGTTGGATTCTCGTCTCATGTCAGCACAGAGACACTGACGTCTGCTGCACAATTAGCCTCGTTAGCTCACTAAAGCTGAAGTAAGTTGGATCAATGATTTAGATGTCGTCTGTTGATGCAAGTTACTTCGCTAATTCTCTCTAGACCAACTGCCTGTGTTTTATTTTACAAGTCTTAATGTAACTACCTACTGCTATATGTTCTGTTATTGTTCTACAGCTTTAAAATCACTTACCGCTGATATTTTTAATTAGATAGCTGTCACGCTGATGAGCTTTAGCTTTGTTATTTATTTTACTATACTTCACGCTGTTATTACGAGCTGAAGTGTTAGTAGTGAGCGCATGTGTGCCGCTGTGTGGATATACGGACGTTATAAGGCTGAATTATGTTTAATATCTCATAATAAAATCAACCTGTAGGTCCTCACAGTAAGCGGAAGTACACTTGATAAGCGCTAATATACTTATTGGAATGAATTGAGTTCTATAGACTTCATGTCTCATACTTTGTTTATGTGCATTTAAGGAGTGTGTCTGAATGGATGGACATTATACTGTGATACAGAGATATAATTACAGTTGCTGTCTGTGGTGTTACGTTCAATGACTGGTAAAGGTTAAAGGTCACCCAGATGAGGTCATCTCATCCTTCATCTACATAGGGTTCATCTTGGCTGTGTTAGTCATTCTCTCTTAATCTGTAATGAAAATGCAGGAATGTAAACACAATTCTTCACGTTCCATGAATAAATGTGTGAGGAGCAGAAACAAGCAAGCAAGAGAACATCGACTGTGATAAAGATCACGTG
The DNA here is from genome assembly GCF_046128005.1 of Genypterus blacodes. Taxonomy (NCBI): domain Eukaryota; kingdom Metazoa; phylum Chordata; class Actinopteri; order Ophidiiformes; family Ophidiidae; genus Genypterus; species Genypterus blacodes. The sequence goes on from NW_027466916.1 coordinate 1,868,825, forward strand.
TGTGTGATATTTTTGCTTTTGGCTTTTGCAGGTTGTGGACATCATGATCAGCCGTTATACTTGATCTGACGAGGAAATGCCAGCTGTGATCCAGAACAAAGAGGAATCTGAATCCTCCTCAGAAGACGAACAAGAGTAAGCGTTTGTTTTTAGCCCCGGTGACATCGATCACACTGAGCTCCAGAGAGAAACCATCAAAGCTCAGAAGCAACCAAACCCCCCGCTTAGTCCAATATTGTAATGCTCTAATGTACAAGTAAGACAAATTGAGTGTGTGCTCTCTGCGGGACAGATGAATCATATCATCTCATCTTAAGGGAGGAGGCTTCACACAGGCATAAATAAAATACCTGACCCCTGAATTCCCCAGTAAAACGGGGGGAAAGTCCCAGTTGAGCTGAGTTTAGTTTGACCCCTGTCCTCATCATCTACAAATGCAAAAATCTGACACATCTGTGCAAACGTCTCCCCCGGACCACACAGACGTTACTGTAAACCAGAACATTTCTTGGAGTGTTGCGTTAGAAGAGTATTTAGCCGGAGTCCTCCTCTGTCTGCTGGGCTCTCAGTCTGCTGATCCTCCTCACCTCCTCCTCCTCCTCCTCACCTCCTCTCTAAATGGAGCTTTCTCATTATTGTGGCGCCACGCTGGAATCAATCACGTTTTTTTATTTTATTTCTCTTGCTTTTGGCTCTTTTCCTTCACTGATTGTCTGAATTTGTAATGGAATCTCTGCGTGTGTGTGTGTGTGTGTGTGTGTGTGTGTAAGATGACAGAATATAGCCTTCCCCTGTCTTAATTATTGATGGCTGACATATTTAGACTAAATGAAGACGGACTCCTCTGCTCTGTTGCATAATGAAACACATTCACATGGAGCTGCTCAGTCGCACCTGTTGGTCTTAGATAGATCTTCTCTGCCAGCTAATTCCCTCCTAAGCCGTACTTAGTTAGACTCCACTGAGAGCCACCGGCCATCAGCAAAAGTAGCTTGACCCGTCGAGGGTTAGAGTTGAACGTTCAGGGGATGGCGGCTTCCTGTTCAATCGTACTTCAGGAACAAATGAGGAGATGTTGTGACTAATAAAGCCGTTTAGCCATCATGTATTTGTCTTAAGGCTGTTTTATCAGAGCGTTATTGTTATTTCTGATGACGATGCTCTCTCTCCTTCCCAGTCTGTGTTTGTTTGTATATTGCAGGTACTGGTGTTTCTCGCGTGCTCCCCCGTTTCATTTTGAATACCTGCTTTAATGGCTCGTGACCAAGCGATGGCAGAGGAAAGCAGATCTGTCATGTTGTTTGACAAACCTAGATACTTAAAAACAGGGGCTGCAATTGTTTACACGCCCCCCTCCCACACACATACGCACACACACATACACGTTATCCCGAGCGTCCCGTGCCCGATTGACTTCTTCTCCATCAACACGCTCCCTTATCTTAGCTCTGAGCCTCCTGATAAGCCGGGGCTGTGTCTGCTGCTATCTGATGGCGGGTGCAGTTTGACCAGGGGGGCGTGTTTGTGAGGCGCATGTATGTGGGTTTGTTATCATCCAGGCACCTCCTGAAACTGTGTGTGGTTCCGTCTCTATCTGCCCGAGTGAACTAAACACCGTGTCAGGGTGCATTCCCTCAGCGTGAGGTAAAGATCCCCACACGGGCGCGCTCGCATCATCATTCTGCTGGGATCCGAGCCCAAGGGGAGTTGAACCCCAGAGTGCAGCCTGATGCTTTTATGAGCAGTGTCTCTGTAAATGTCTTGTTTCTACCAAGATGGTCTGATTTCAGTGTTGGCTCTTCTCTTTGTGTAACCCTCTTCCTAACCTCCTGTTTCTCCAGTATTCATCACACTTGCATTGCCTGGAGCGGCCTTAGCAAGAAGATCCCCGTTCTCCTGTTTCTACCTGAAGCTGTCATATCTAAAGATGCTGGCGTCTGCTCCATCGGAGGTACGACTTTAATCCAAAACAGAGCCCGGAACATTTCTAATAACGTTTCACTGCCTTTATTTCCTTCTTGGGGGAGGGTATATATCAAATGAAATCCCTTTGTCCTTTCCCTTGCGGCAGAGCGATACGGCATGGCCTTCAAGCTGGTGCGCACAGAGAGCCGGGTGGTGCGAGGGATACTGACCAATCACGGCTTCCATGAGGTAATTCTCTCCACTAAATCATGGAAATGGTTTGAAGGAAGACGTCTCCAAATCCTCCCAAAAAAAAGTGCATTGTTTTCCGGCAGCACGTGTTATTTATGCTGGGCTCTACTGTGCGGGATTCATAATGGATTCCTCTGCCTTTTTTATTCCCCTCTTGATTGACAGCGCCTGTCTGGAAGCCTGGGAATGCACTCATGGAAAAGAAACAAATGATCTCAAGAGCATTAATCCTGTTTCGCAAGGGCACACAATCCCCATTATGTCTCTTTCCAAGCAGTTACAATTAATTCCCTTTTTATTTCATCTCGATGCTTCTTGACTCCCGCTAACCCGTCATCAAAGGCAGACGAGTGTCTTCACCAGCCTCAGCAGAGCCAAGCTTTAATAAGGCTTTATTACAAACATCTGTCTCTCTCTCTCTCTCTCTCTCTCTCTCTCTCTCTCTCTCTCTCTCTCTCTCTCTCTCTCTCTCTCTCTCTCTCTCTCTCTCTCTCTCTCTCTCTCTCTCTCTCTCTCTCTCTCTCTCTCTCTCTCTCTTCTCTCTCTCTCTCTCTCTCTCTCTCCTCGACCCCGAGCATCCCAGAGCGAATCCCCGCCTCCTAACGAATCGCTGGAACCAAACGAAACAAAGCAGATAAAATGACACCGCGGTGATGAAATGATCCAGCGTCTCCAAACCGGCAGGCCGTATTTCACCAGGTTAGCGGCGGCGGCGGCGGCGGCGTGTTTGGTCTGCTGCTTAGATTCGCTCTAGCCGAAACTGTCACAAGCGATGGAAGTCAGAACATAATCCTGGTGGCTGGAAACTCCACAGAGCTGCTTCAGTCTGAGCCACCATAACATTTAGGTTTCTGAATGAGAATGTCATCTTAAGTCTCACCGCTTTGTCTCTTCAGGTTCACCCAAACAGTAACGACTTCAACCTCATGTGGACGGGCTCTCACCTCAAGCCTTATTTGCTACGCAGCCTTCAAGACTTCCAAAAGGTCAACCACTTCCCCAGGTATGACCTCCCCAGCTGACTGACTGACCGACCGTTTAAACATATAAGCCACTCTGAAGTCCTTTTCAGTGAGTCGATGTGTTTGTTGGCTTGGCCTGCAAAGTACATTTCGTTTGGACCGGTGCCTCTTTGAAGCAAGCGCATGAATCAAGCTGTCAGGCGCCGGGCGTTTTATTGCCATTCTGCTTCTATAAATTATGTCCTTTATGTCAGCGTCGGAGTTGTGTCGAGCGCTTGAACGTTTTAATCTTGCGGCCCTTGTGTTGGTTTCCAGGTCGTATGAATTGACGCGTAAAGACCGCCTGTTTAAAAACATCCAGCGAATGCAGCAGACGCACGGATTCATGAACTTCCACATCGTTCCTCAGACGTTTGTGCTTCCTGCCGAGTACCAGGAATTCTGTAGTAAGACGCCTCTCATCCCTCTCAGCCCTTATGATGTCATTACTCACGCTACACAAATACTGTAAATCACTGCAAACCTTCTCCTCCTCCTCTTCCTCTCTGCTTTCATCTCAGGCTGTTTTTCTAAGGATAAGGGCCCATGGATCATCAAACCAGTGGCTTCTTCAAGAGGACGAGGCATCTACTTGGTTAGCAACGTGAGTGTGTGTGCCTCTGCACCAAACACCCAATCAGACCAACGCTGACCTGGGATACACACACGCACACACACACACACGATCGAGTCGCTCCTGAATCTGCGTTTTAAAACCTCACACACCAGAGTTCAGATGACTGTAAACGGAAGCGTGGGACCAAAACAACACCATGCGTTTCCTTGTTTATGGGCTCGTGAACACGAAGCAAAAAAAGTCTGAAGCTCCCTGGGGATGGATCACATACATGCAGTGATCCAGGCAGCATCTGTGCAGAATAAATCTAACCTTCATTTTACAGCTTTTTGAAACTGTAAGCCAAATCTGGATGTCTAGCTGTGTGTAAACATGCAGGTTTACACTTTGATCATAGTCCGATTGAGGCAATACGTATATTTCCTCAGATGTTGTGTATAAATCACACAAAAGCTGCACTTTACTGTATTTATCTGCACTGAAATGAAGGGAAAATGCGACCAAAATGGGCAGAATCGGTAAGATAACACCTGAATATGGATGAATACAGAATCACAACATTTAAGTGAATCTCTGTACAGATGTATGCTATAGAATATTTATCCTCTTTAAAATATACAATCATACTCTTAGATATACCTGAACATGACTGCAGATTGTGTCACCATCCTGCAGTTGCTGTAATATAGTCAGATGTGTGTGTGTTACTATAGTTAGCGGTGGTAAGTAAGTTTAGTTTCGTGCCAGCAGAGAGGACGGAGGATGAACAGGCCCCTCGGTGGTCGAGTGTGTGTCCTTTCTTCTGCGGTGGTGTGTGAAAGTGCTGCACGGCGCCTCTTAATTTGTATGTTCACACACACCCACATTAAAGGAGAACTCAGGGGAAGTTTAGTGTAAGCACGCCGACTTAAAAATACTGTGGGAACGTCTGAAGGGGCTTTGCCAGATGTTTGCGCTGGTGTAAGCATCAACCCGTGTTTTCGACATTAATAAGCGGCGTGGAGTAAATCACACCGGCTCTTCTGGAGGAGCTCCACCAGGTCCTCACTTTTGGACAAACGCACGCACCATTCTTCTTCTTCTTCTTCTTCTTCTTCTTCTAAGGCATTTTTATGAAACAGTGGAAAGAATGTCAGAGTGATATTTGGAGAGGAGAAAGAAATACGTTCATTTTTTTTTTTTTTTTAAGCCTCGAGTTCTCTTTGAACTGGAGCCAGGTTCCTCCTCCTCCTCCCCCTCCCCCTCCCCCTCTCCCCCTCCCTCTCCCTCTCCTCCCCCCTCTCCCCTCCCCCCTCTCATCTTCTCGCAGCTCCGCCACCTGCAACACATTTCAGCCTCATAAATGACCCGTCTCCCACCACGCGTTGTGTTTTTATAGACTGTTATTGAAGATTGACCCGCTGCGGCCAATGTCAACGCGCCTGCTTGTTTTTGATCCCGTCGCTCCTTTGATGTTTACGAGCCGCCCCCTCTTTGTTATCCAGTATCACATGTGTTCACTTTACAGGAAATCATACTTTTGGTGGGATTGTTTGTGTAAAAAAAGGTGAAGCGAGCCGCAGCACCGCCTGGTTAGAGCTCAACGCCTCAGCTGATTATGATGATGTCATCCTTAACTGCTCCTGTTTGTCCTCCGCAGCCAAATCAGATCTCAATGGATGAAAACATCCTGGTGTCCCGTTACATTCACAACCCCTTACTGATAGACGGTGAGTTCGTCCTCGCCACTTGTTGTTTTAGTTCCAAAGATGACCTGATTGACCTTTATTCTTTGTTTTCATCGCAGAATTTAAGTTTGATGTGCGCTTGTACGTGCTGGTGACGTCTTACGATCCTCTCCTCATCTACGTGTACGAGGAAGGCCTGGCCCGGTGAGCTCACACACACACACACACACACACACACACACACACACACACACACACACACACACACACACACACACACACACACACACACACACAGGCTCAGAGCCACCACTATATTCTCCTACTTTTAAAGCCGAGGCCTCCATAAAGGTTCATTTTAGTTCTCTTGGGTTGATTTCTGACAGAATGAGACATAAATGTAATGTGTTTGAGTTGGGAGGGAGTAAGTGTGTGAGTTGGGCTCTGTGTGTGCTGCTGAGAGACACACACACGCTGCCTGCTGGGTTGGTAAAATAAGAGAGATGGTTTCCCTCTGGAGTCAGTGCCGGTGCTTCACCCTCAGTGTCCAGAAGGGGGCAGTGTGAACATTCCGTATCCGTGCCGCTGTGTGTGTGTCACGGTGGCTCACACAAAGCGCTCTATTGTCTCAGCTGTAAGATGTGCCCATAAACATTGAGCTGCTTATGGGAATGTTCACAGATAACAGCTCATGATGACTTTTAGAAGAAGAAGAAGAATTTATTCATCCATAAAGGCTCCAGCAGTGGGAGATACGTAGGTGACATTATTAAACCGCTGCGCTCTGATAGGGAGACGGGCCGCTGCTGTCCTGTTTGCTGGGATGGATTATCAGCTGGCATAAATCATTGTCCAATTCTGATTCCCACTTTTATCTCTTGACATTCCTCTGGCTTTTGGTATTCAGGTACACAACGCACGCCAAGGAATTTTTAATATTGCACATGTGGCATCTCTCTCTCTCTCTCTCTCTCTCTCTCTCTCTCTCTCTCTCTCTCTCTCTCTCTCTCTCTCTCTCTCTCTCTCTCTCTCTCTCTCTCATACACCGCCAGGGACAAATCTCTCCTCAAAATGTCCCATTCTACAGTCAAGTGTGCTTATTGTTGTGTGGATTTGTGCAACGCTGAATGATTGAAGCCGTCGCTCGTCTCCACAGATTCGCCACCGTCAAGTACGAGCAAACGTCAAAGCACATCAACAACAAGTTCATGCATCTGACAAACTACAGCGTGAACAAAAGGAGCAGCGACTACGTCAGGTGAGCCGTGATCACAGGGAGAAGGTCACTCGTTTGTTTTCCTTTGCGTTGAGGACGGTTAACTGGAAGCAGGATTGACTCATGCGTCTGTTGTAATCACAAACCGCCTCTCTCTCCCTTTTCAGTTGCGATGACCCTGAAGTGGAGGATTATGGGAACAAATGGAGTATGAGTGCAATGTTGAGGTATTTGAAGCAGGAAGGGAAAGACACCGCATGTGAGTCAAACTTTCATTCTCTCCTCACCTTTTTTTTCTTCTCCGGGCTTTTAACATTCGTGGGAAGGACGGTGGGAATCGCTTCTCAGCTTCTTGCTCTCTGTTCTGTGTCTCCGTTCAGTGCTGATGAGACAGGTGGAGGACCTCATCATCAAAGCTGTGCTGAGTGCCGAGCCGCAGATCGCCGCCGCCTGCAAGATGTTCGTCCCCCACAAGAACAACTGCTTCGGTACCGGTCTCATGTTTTTCACCCTAAATAAGCCGATCGGGTCGACAGAAGCAGAACGTTTGAGAAATATACATTCAAATCATGTTCGTGTCTGAACTGTGAACTCTGGGAAAGCTTTCTCCTCACGTTTACACACACACACAGACACACACACACAAGCAGAGCCGCACCCCTTTACATTTCCTCGCCCTTTCAGATTCATTGTCCCGCAGTTCCTCCGTAGTATTTCTCCATTGAGCCGGGCCGAGCTGGTAGACAGTCATTCCTCAGCGTGGAGCCTTCCTGCCTGTTTGCAGCTCTCTGACTGGCTGCCCGGGTCGCTGAAGGCCCTTGTTGACTGAGGCAGGAATTCACTTCTTCTCTTCCCTCTGTTGCCATTCAGGTCTGTCTGATTTGGGCCGACTGTTTTCTTGGCTACTCCTGCCCAGCAGCCGGCTCGTGTGAACTCCATTTTGGAGCCATTACCCATGTTAGTGTTGGCACTAATTGTCTCCTCTCCCTATCCCTCTCTCTCTCTCTCTCTCTCTCTCTCTCTCTCCCTATCCCTATCACTATCCCTCTCTCTCTCTCTCTCTCTCTCTCTCTCTCTCTCACTGGCACATTGGCTAAAACCTCCCCCAGTGCTTCTTTGTCTCTTTTTCATTCTCTCCCATTTTCTCGCACTATTTTCTATTTGTTTGTCTTTCCCGCTCCCCTGCCACACACTCTTTCACCTCTCAGATGTTAGGAAAATAAGGGGCTTTGTACTTGTGACAGGCCTCTGTAGACATAATAGCCACATGATTGCTGGTTGTTTGGGCTGTATTGGGCGCATAGCAGCACAAACTCACACCATCTGACAGCCGCCTGCATAAAGATGCTATCTGCACGCCGAGCGCTCCTCCAAGGCCGGGGAGGAGCGGCGCAGCTAGGGTGTGAATATTAACTCTGCAGGTATTAAAGTGAAAACACGGCTGACAGAGACTAAAACACACCTGAAACACACAGGCAGGTAGATCACAGATATCCCTTAATGCTGCTGCGTTCAAATGCTCATCCAAAGATCAAGTGGTTCACACGACTTCAGTGCGGAGGAGCAAAGCAGAGAGACAGTGTGGGCGTCAAGCTGGAGGGGCAGATCCTCATTTATCAGTCTGGTAGCATCAAGAGTGCAGAGGTTACAGCTTGTAAATATGACTTCAATGGCAGTTTGGCTTGTTTCCTAATTTCCTGCAGCACTTAAAGGCAGCATAAGTCTTGTGGAGTTAATGAGAATGACAGATGCACCCGGTGTGTAATGCTGTGCGTGATAGCGTCCTTGTTACAGGTTTAGAACTCAATCCTGCCATTACGCCCCGGCAGCAGGATCATTGTGTGGCACAAAGGCAATTAGATCCTTACACCTTGTATTAAACTCTGAAAAAACACATTGTGGTCTGCTGTCAACACGCCCATTACCGTCCTTCAACAGTATCAGTTCGCTATTGAATTTGGTGTAATTTTGTTGTCTTCAGACGGCCCCGAGCGTCTTAATTACAGCATTCAGAGTCTGTCTATGGGATTAGGTTTCCAAGAGGGAGACGCTGGATCCAGAGGACCACCCTCATCCTCCCACTGCCACAAGCTGGGCCTGTTGCATGCAAACTACCTGCGTGAGGGTTGGCAAGTGGGTAGATAGACACACGGGCACACACGCACGTACGGAGGCATGTAGGAACTGGCGTGGAGTGTGTGTTTAACAAACAGGCCGGCCCGTCTGTGCTTCAGGGAGTCCAGTCAAGTGTCCCTGTGGGCTGTTTCTCGTCTCTTATATAAAATCCAACAAAACCGCCGAGGAGTCATGTTCTCCCAGCCTCCTCCTCCTCCTCCGTCTCTTCCGCCTCCTCCTTCTCCGCCCGCTCCAGCACTTAAGCCTTACATTCCCGCTCCACAACGTACAATACACACAGCCTTAATTCATCCTCTGCACCGGGCCTCAGCAGTTGCCATGTACCAATAAACAGGTAGAGTGAAGCAGCAAAGCATCAGAACACGCCACAGTAAATAACCTGTGTGTGTGTGTGTGTGTGTGTGTGTGTGTGTGTGTGTGTGTGTGTGTGTGTGTGTGTGTGTGTGTGTGTGTGTGTGTGTGTGTGTGTGTGTGTGTGTGTGTGTGTGTGTGTGTGTGTGTGTGTGTGTGTGTGTGAGAGGCCAGAGAACACCTCCATAAAAGCCGCTATTGTTTAGATTTTTTTATGCCGTCTCTAACTGGCCTGGAGGGAAGCCAGGGAGGAAGACCATAAAGAACAGTACAATCTTAATTTGCAGTGAATTATTCCCGGCCATTTTAAGCTCTAATAATGGCCTCAAGCTTTGATTGTTTTCTTCCCCTTTGCTCAGATTACGACTCTTATCTTAACTGGCGCTCTGTAACAAAGTCTTTTTATAGCTCCGTAATGTCTGATGGGGGCGGAAATGAAAACAAGAGGTTTTTTTTGCTTTTCATTGGTAAAATGTGTCGGAGTGTGTGTGTGTGTGTGTGTGTGTGTGTGTGTGTGTGTGTGTGTGTGTGTGTGTGTGTGTGTGTGTGTGTGTGTGTGTGTGTGTGTGTGTGTGTGTGTGTGTGTGTGTGTGTGTGTGTGTGTGTGTGTGTGTGTGTGTGTGTGTGTGTGTGTGTGTGTGTGTGTGTGTGTGTGTGGGGAGAGAGAATGCCACCCATGCAGCTCCTCACTGCTGCCTTGTGATTAATGGACGGGCTTTCTGCTGAGGGATGCTGATTACGAGATGTTTTGACTGAGATCTGATTAGCCGAGCCAAAGGCCGATTTTATTACACAGCAAACATTCCACTTACTGGTCCTGTGTTCCACTGAGCCCCGGATCCCCCCCCCCCTGCCTGAGAGGGGAGCCGCTCTGTCAGACGCTCTACAGTGCAGCACCACGCTTGTTGCTCTGACACCCAGTCTCTTCGTGAACACGTCAGGCCCTTTTCACAACAAAGCTGTTAACTCTCCTCATTTGTCGTCCTCGCCGTGTTTTCGTGTTTCTGTCTCTCTGCTCGGCCGCAATTTATGTCGGAGTGATGTAAGAATAATTCGTTTGTCCTCCTCTCTACGGTGGAAACACACATGAAGGAGATGCTTGATGTTGTTGAGGCCCGGGTGGGGACATCTCTGTTTGTGCGACGCTTGTCTGTTGTGGTTTGACTTTTCCAGCAGCGCCCATCCAGTAATAAAATCCTCATCACTCTCCCCTCCCTCTTTTAATGGCTGTGATGGTGGGTGCTCCTCTCCCTGTCTGTGATGCTTGTTGCGGGCGACGTTTAACAGCCGTGTCCCCCTCCCTCCCCTCCCTCCCTCCCTCCCTCCCTCCCCGCAGTGGTCGAGCCACAGAACAAACGTGTCTAGCAGCGAGGCGGCGGCTCTGAGGGTTCGAGGGGCTCAGGAACGGCGTCTGTGCCTAATTGGAGGAAAATGGGCGGCACATGGAGTCTGCTTGTCGGTGGGGCTGGATGGGGGGCTGGACGGGGGGCTGGTGAGGTGGTGCAACATCTCCACCACCACCAGCAGCACCATCGCTCCTCTCTCCCCATTGTTGTGGTGACACTGATGAGGCTGTCCAGGCTCTAACCCAACTTAATGCAGTTACTCCGTCCTCCAAGACCAATACCACACGTTTTATGACACACGCACACACACACACACACACACACACACACACACACACACACACACACACACACACACACACACACACACACACACACACACACACACACACACACACACACACACACACACACACACACTCTCGCTCTGTGTGTTGTGTGTTTTTATACACAAGTGGAGAATAGGATAAGTCTGCAAATGGAAAAGAAAATCCTCCTGGTCTGCCACTGTTCCCTCCCTGGAGGCTAAAGAAGTTAAAAATGGCTCCCGGCTTAAGGATGTATAGCAAACTTTGTGCTTTCTGTCATGAATATAGAGTTTGCAGTCATCACGTCCAGCTTTCCATGTGAAATATCTCCAAACTGCACGCACACAATGTAAATATAGGAGGATAAAATATGACATAAGTGTTTTGAGGAGGTAGTGACAGTCGTAATTCAAAGACTTAAGTGGTGTGTGTGTGTGTGTGTGTGTGTGGGGGGGGGGGGGGGTCATGCTTTGTGAAACTTAATGAGCTTTTAACCTCATTGCATGAGTAATGTGCAGGCTAACACATGCAAGCCATTCTGCTCCAGTGGAATGGCTCACCTATCATTATTCAGGCGAGTGCACGGCGACGCCATCGCTCGCTGTCACACCGGCTTTTGTGTGATTAACACTGGCATTGACCTTACATGCTAGAATAAACAGTTTGGGTTATGGCATCTTTGAATCCCCCCCCAACCCCCCCCTCTAAAGAAAACCCCCTCTGGCCTTTTGTCAACACACTCGCTGCTCTTTTGAAGTGCGTCCATGGCGGCGCTTTCCTCTGTCCCTCTGCAGAACCCTGTGGATCCCCAGGCTGTAGCCGGGGGGGTCGCTTGCTTGCTTGCTTACTGGCTGGCTGACTGGCTGGCTGGCTGGCTGGCTGGTGGTGGAGGTGACACTGGCCAGAGCAGGACGAGGCCTTTCCCGGGCCACCTAGACCAACCCCGTGTCCGTATCAGTGGAGGGAACATAGAGGGAAAACAGATAGAAACATGGGAAACATCCACGTATTTATTTACAGCTCTGCAGGTCTGGAGTCGCTGCTTTATCGCACTTTCTGCTCTCTGCGTTGTGTCAAGCCTCTGTGTGAGATAGCATTCGAAGCGTTGTCCTCGCCGGTTAATAAACAGAGACAATATCAAGACGGCGTGAGTCTCCCGCTAATGAGAAAAGGAGCGGTGGCCTTTAGGAGAAGCTTCACAGCCACAGTTTGTGTTTGATCTGCCGTCTCTCTGTAAGCAGCGGCAGAGATGAGATGTGAGCGTCCTCTGCTAATGTAACGCAGCCCCGTCCCTCAGTAGCGAGGCTTTAGTGTGTTCTCCCCATCGCGAGTGATTGGATGTATAACATGCGTGTAATCAGTCGCAGAAGACGCAGAGACGTGTTGCCAGCGACCACATAACACGGCAGCGATAAGACTCTGCAAACCACCGCTTTGATACTTTATCCTACAGCCTTTACTTCCAGAGAATAACCATATAAGTTTTTGATTGCACGTCTTTCCTCCGTCCTTCCAAGCGTGAGGTGCTAACCGCCTGATCGTCTCTCTCTCTTTCTCTCTCTCTCTCTCTCTCTCTCTCTCTCCCTCTCTCTCCCCCTCTTCTTCCCCTCTCTCTGCAGAACTGTACGGTTTCGACGTGCTCATCGACACCGACCTCAAACCCTGGCTGCTGGAGGTGAACCTCTCTCCCTCGCTGGCGTGGTGAGTGACGGCGTCTTATCGACTCATCGTTCAAGAGGCGACGCCAGGGCGGCTCATCATTTCATCCTTTCATCTCTAACACAAAACATCTTTCTAACCCACTTTACTCAAACGGTTGTTTTTCTTGGAATGCGCCGGCCGCCGTTATTCTGTCCTTCTCAGATATGCACAAACATCATCTGGATAGGATGGAAGGGAAAATGGCACACAGGAGGACAGAACCATCAAACTTGATTCAGTTTAAACCCAGCCTGAGGTTATAGTTGTGTGTGTGTGACTGTGTGTGTGTATCTGTGCAGCAAATGAGTCATTTAGCTGTGCGATGCGGGTCGGTGTACCTCCTGAGTTGTTTCTTTTGTAATCCTAATTTGTGTTGTTTACAGCGACGCACCCTTGGATCTGAAGATAAAGGCCAGCATGATCGCAGACATGTTTTCACTTGTAGGTGAGTGCATGCTGGGACAGAAACCTCCACTCCCACGTCACAGATGCTCCTTCCTCTCGCTCTTCACGTCGTGTAGCTGAACTGACACTAAACCGCGAACGGCCTGATAGCTTCTCTCGCTCGCCAATGTTTCTATGTGGCCGGAGCCAAACCCCTCAAACCCGTCAGACCCGTCAGACCCGTCAGACCCGTCAGACCCGTCAGACCCGTCAGCTATATGGGGATAAGAATGCTGCTGGCACTCACATGGAGACCTTAGAAATACAGGAGAGGCCCTGAAGCCTCCATAATGTTAGGATCCTCTGCATTTAAGTTCCTCTGCAGCTCTCTGTTGTGCTCCCTTGTAACCTTGAACCTCTCTCTCTCTCTCTCTCTCTCTCTCTCTCTCTCTCTCTCTCTCTCTCTCTCTCTCTCTCTCTCTCTCTCTCTCTCTCTCTCTGTCTCTGTCTCTGTCTCTGTCTATGTCTGTCTGTCTCTGTCTACCTCTCTCTCTCTCTGTGTCTGTGTGTGTGTGTGTCTGTCTGTCTGTCTGTCTGTCTGTCTGTCTGTCTGTCGCTCTCTCTCTCTCTGTGTGTGTCTGTGTGTGTGTGTGTGTGTCTGTCTCTCTCTGTGTCTGTCTCTCTCTTTCTCTCTCTTTCTCTCGCTCTCTCTCTCTCTCTCTCTCTCTGTGTGTGTGTGTGTGTGTGTGTGTGTGTGTGTGTGTGTGTGTGTGTGTGTGTGTGTGTGTGTGTGTGTGTGTGTGTGTGTGTGTGTGTGTGTGTGTGTGTGTGTGTGTGTGTGTGTGTGTGTGTGTGTGTGTGTGTGTGTGTGTGTAAAGCCTCCTGGAACCGAGTCAAACCAGATTCCACTGTGCTTTATCTTAAGTCCACCTTTTCAGAAGCGTCTCCCTCCACATGCAGAGATTGGAGTCGGGCTTCTGTCCCGGCAGGTTGGGAGCTGGTGAATGCGTTCATGGATAATAATGGAGCTTAAGAGCGAAGGGGAATCAAACCCCTGCAGGCGTCATTAATTAACAATAAATGACTCGTGGACAAACTTGTCAACAGAGGTCTTAGTTGTTTCCCAGTCATTAAGCTCTCTTGAGTAACTTGGATCATGCGTGTGAAGCCGGAGCGAGGATCTGGAGCACGTAGACATAAAACAATGTGTAGCCCCGAGCAAAGATAAACACTGTTTACACAACTATTTGCAACAGCGCAGGAGTGTGTGTCCCTGCCATGTCTCCTCCTCGCTTATTACATTCTCTCATGCAGCAGGAGAGCTTAGAAATATGTGCGTGAGATGTAGCACACACGCGGTGGCACACACACACACACACACACACACACATACACACACACACACACATACACACATACACACATACACACATACACACACACGAGACCTTTTTGTTACTCTGCATGTAGCAACAAAGTGTACAGATATGATCCAGGTCTATCTCCGGCTTTCTCCTTTTGATGCCTCGCTCCATGCCAGGGGATTAGACTTAATGATATTGATGTAGTTGCGTATGTGTATCATAGTGCGTGTGTGTGTGTGTGTGTAAGCAGCTTCAAACCTTTCCCTCCTCCGGCTCATTAAACGAAAGAGTAGAATTGTAAATTGTCAGTTATCTTTGGACCGAAGGTGTGTGTGTGTGTGTGTGTGTGTGTGTGTGTGTGTGTGTGTGTGTGTGTGTGTGTGTGTGTGTGTGTGTGTGTGTGTGTGTGTGTGTGTGTGTGTGTGTGTGTGTGTGTGTGTGTGTGTGTGTGTGTGTGTGTGTGTGTGTGTGTGTGTGTGTGTGTGTGTGTGAATAAGCAGAGGCATGTAAAACATAGCACGTCTCTTATGCAGCAAACATGTCAGTCACTGTTGGCTGATAACACTTGGGCTCCATCCCAGACCTGTAAATAATGACAACATTCCATTAGCGTTCATTTTCCCTCCCTGTGTGTGTGAGCAGCTGTCAGTCTGCACGTCACCAGTGTTTGTAATAATTGCCGTGTTTAGGTAAGAGGATGGCACAGGCCTGATTCTTATCTGACAGCTGGGATGAGGCAGCACAAACAGCTCCGGGCTCCCGGCTGTCAATAAGCTCCCTTCCACTCAAGTGTGGATGCGAAGATGCAAGGTAGACATTGTGTCTGTAACATTTGTGTTTCAATGGAATCCCAAGTGTTTTCCTCAAGTGATGCGTTTCACCTGTGGCTGCTGTTTTGTGACTTTTGTGACTGTGTGCGACGTGTGTGTGTGACTTGACCGTGTCTCTGCAGGCTTTGTGTGTCAGGACCCTCTGTCACGGCAGCCTCGCTCTGACCGCTTCACCCTGGACCCCGGCCTCAAGCCTCCAGCCGTGAGGACGCAGGTACTGAACGTTCACACACACACACACACACACACTCCTTGCACTCATTTACCCCACTCTTCTTGTGAAACGTTCCCTCTCGGCCCTTTCTTCTTTGTTGCTTACGCTACATTCCTGCCGTTGCCACCGGGCTCCTCTCTTACCCTCACGGAAAAATTCACTGTAATGAAAAACAACTGCAGATGTAACTCCAGCGCTTGAGTGACAACAGTTTGCGAGCGCTACATTCTGTGGCTCATTGTTTTATCATTTCTAATCAAGTGACTAATGCTCCCACTGGGCCTGGTTGCTTAATGATGCTACGGCAGGCAGCTAATGTTCTTGGCTCCTTCTAGTCAACTACTGCACCCAGATTCAGATTTGGCCCCGGAGCTGAGGAAGACACATTTCTGCTCCACCTTTAGTATATTAAAGGCCTGTTTAGACACTGGGATACCTCTCAGACAGATAAAGATGTGTCAGTGTTTTATAAGTGTTTCTTATAAATGTTGTACTAAATGCTGTGTGTTGCTTTGTAGCGGCCTTTTTCTGCACCCACAGCTCCTACATACAGCAGACGGGTAAGTTCTCCTCTGCCTCCTCCGTATTAATCTTCTCTCTCTTGCTCTCTTGTCCCTTTGCCTCTCCCTGATGCCTGTTACATTACCGGTAAGAAATTGCTCTCAGCTTTCTCTTTCTGCCACTTATTTGATTATGTGGCTTTACCGTTCTTCATAGTGACAGACAGACGGCGCATATTGATCCCTAATGCTATTTTTTACAAGTGTTCTCATTACATTAGCAAAGTGGCCCCTTTAGACAAAGTGCTCCAAATGCTGCAATGCGCCACTCGGCTCAAAATCTCCCAAAGTTTTGCCGTGCAGACTCGCAGTTATTCAGCCGTACCTACAACAAGTGTAACACTAAACCCGGGCTGTCACACAGGCTGCTGAAGAACTCCAGGGGCCTATGGGAGAACCTGTTCTCTCCCCGTCCTCTGATTAGGGGCAACAGATGAGACCTTTTCAGAGGGATTAGGTCTTGTCACTCCTTGGCTGCCTTTGCATCCCCCCCCCCAGCCGCGTCAGACAAATTCAATGTAATCCTCCTGCTATTTAGATGACAAATTCTGTATGTGATCCTCTGAGGTTATGCCCTGTCGCTTGGCCCGAGCTCAAACCTGCATGCCAGAGTCGTCAATCACAGCCTGGTAGTGCATGTACATTGGAGACGCGGCCAGGAATGCCAGGGAATCAGGAAAAAGCAGCATTTATGTGGAGGAAAAGAGGATAATGTATACAATATATGGAGCACATCTTGCATTTATGAAAGAGTGTTGTGTTTCACATCTGCAGATTAGGGTTTGCCACTAAAAGAGGCATATGTGTGTTGGGAAGAAGGCATGGGGTACATGTGTGGTGTCACTACACTGTGATATGATCTCTGCCCATCTTCCCTGTAGCAGCAGAGGCCCACATGCGGCAGTAACCCAGAATCAGACTGGTCAAAGGACAGGCTAGGGACCAGACAAGGCCAGGGAGACAGCACTCTGACCCTGACCGCCGAGGAGGTAAACACAAAGGCAGTGCGTGTGTGTGTGTGTGTGTCATGCTGTGTGTGGTACTGTTGCTTTTAAAACAGAATGTACTTGAAAGAGAGAACGTTCTGGTTTCTCTCACCGCCGCAGATCAAAGTGCTGAGGAGGATCAAGGAGGAGTACGAGAGGCGAGGAGGCTTCATCCGGATCTTCCCCACCTCAGAGACCTGGGGGCTCTACAGGTAACGAGCACAGGCATTAGTAAACACCACTGATCCTCAAACCTTCTCTGATCTCACCACTGATAGCAAAGTCTGACGAGCTAATGTAATGAAGAGCATAGTGTATTTTACATTTTGCAGTTGAACAAACCGGTAGTCTCAGAGCAGTGTGTATCATTTCCCAAGCAAAGTTCACATCCCACAGTGACTTTAAGTTGTAATGGCATTAGCAGGAAATCCATTTTTGCTTGCAGGCCATATTCCTATAGGAGGATTTGCTGCTTGATTAGAGTCATGTCTCTCTTAGCAGCGCGGCTTTGGTAGCATTTTCTGACTTATTGAGAGGTCTGGGAAGTGATTATGGCCTTAAACAGTGCCTGCTCTCTGAGTGGCTGTATCACAGTAGCCTGGGAGATGAGGGGGGTCCCGGCTCATTCTGGGGGCCCCTGACGCTCTGATGATTGTAATTTCCTTATTATCTCCTTCTCTCAGTGGATATCTGGAGTCCAAGACATCAATGAACTACATGCTGGCAACCAGACTTTTCCATGGAAGGTAAGCGTTTCCACTGTGGTCGGGACGGAGGGGGGAAAACTCTCCATCAGTTTGTGGGAATGGTTGGAATCTAACGTTGCTGTTTGTTTGCTCTTTTGATTGGATAGGTGAGGAACAGTACTCTCTCTCACACGCACACGCACACACACACACACACACACACACACACACACACACACACACACACACACACACACACACACACACACACACACACACACACACACACACACACACACACACACACTCTCAGACACACACGCAGTCATCTTTTCCAGTGTGTGTCCAGTGTCTATGTGGCGTTGCGGCTTCTGTTTTGGGGGCAGGAAGGGAAAGATAGTTAAGATAAACGGAGCCTTTCTACTGAACCAGGTTTTTGTTATTGTAATACAACATGTGTTTATGTTATTTAGCTCCGTATAAGCTTTCATGTTTGAACCGCAGCTTTCAATAGAGCAGTATTGTCTGGAGAATTCGCCATTTTCCACATTTTCTCTGTAAACCATATTGGAGAGGCGGGTGGGTGCGTGTGGCATCGTTATTTATCTTCCATCGTCTCTGAGCCTCTCTCTCTCTCTCCCTCCCTCTCCCTCTCCCTCTCCCTCTCCCTCTCCCTCTCCCTCTCCCTCCATCACTCAGCTCCCTGCACACACTCCTCACACTCAGCACAGCTTCAGTTTGAGCTCAAACTCACCCCCAGATTTCAGTCTGAAGGGGAGTAAAGACAATCCCCTCGACTTCAACTGTAAACGTCGTTCTCTTACAGGCTCTTGGAATAAACTGACAAATCGCTGTGTGTGTGTTTTGATTCAGATCTGGATCGGAATACAAATTAAGGATGATTTATTTTCTATTAGAATAACTCATTTGCAGGCATCTGCAGTCTGTGCTGAAGTATGTGCTCCTGGAGTGTGTTCTAGTTTCTGACTGTTATTGTTGTTATTACTGCTTCTCTTGACCTCTCTCGCTCCATCTCTCAGGAGCGTTAATGGGAATGTGCAGCTGCAGGTGGATGCTGTCCATGTCTGTCATGTGGTCCAGTATGAGAGGAAGCTGATGTCTCTGGAGGCGCGTAAGAGGAGACAGCGCCACCTGGCCCATCGATCGGCTCCAGGGAAGAAGAAATTGGGTAGGCCTGATGTATTCTGGGTCAGCTCAGGAAACTTTGCTTTAAGTCCCATTTCAAAGGAAGGACAGCGTGGCTAAGTGGGAAATCAGACACTTTATTGAAAATTTGGTTTCAATAAAGAACTCCCCTGTGTCACAGTGAGATTGTCCAAATATGACTCTGGATGAGTTCATTTCATTGCAGCAACAATAAAAGTACATTTTTGACTCTTGGTGTGTGCAGTTCAATCCAAAATGACATCGTGTTGCAACTGACATTTGTCTTTCCTTATTATGCTGCATACCTCAGGGAAGGAATCCAAGGCCTCCCCTACCGAGAGCAGCAGTCAGGAAGTAGAGGAGTGTGTTCAGGAGGAAACAGAGGAGGAGAAACGGGTTCTTCAGCCAGTGTCTCGCAAGGCTTTACTAGTGCTGCAGAGTGAACATCTGGCCACTCGGCTGGAGAGCTTCCACAGCAAGGCCCTGCCCGGCTCAGAGGCAGCCAAGCGCGGTGCCAAGCCCAGAGTAAACCTGCTCTACATCCTCCAGCAAGGCTGGAACCTCAGGTTAGTCTGTGTCCCAGACCTTAGCTCACACTGGAAACCCTCATCTTCCTCTTCCTCTGTCCCTTCTGTTTAGTATTATGACATTCACCGACCAGAAGAGATGAGAAGAATTTAACTATTTACTATTCATGAAATCCCCAGGTGATGAAATTAGCTTTCTTTATCTTTCACCCCTGAATGCTTCTCTGATAATAAAGCTCCATACTCCTTCCTTTAAAGGTCACACAGTCTTGATCAAGTCTAAGCAGTTGTTGAACATTTTAACAGATTGCATGGCACAACTGGATGACATAACCGCCTGCTCTCTACCAGCTTGACGTTGAACTAATGGAGGTGGAAACAGCGTTGCAACCAGATGATGTCATCTCTAAAATAACTTGCTCCATGTTGGCAAAGTGTGAAAACATCTTTATTTTCATTTAATCTCTGGCTGAAAGATTGCATGCTGATAGAAACCACAGCACAGAACAGCAGGTTGTATACATACTACTATACTTAAATACAACTCCAATTGCCGCCTGATAACAAGTCTGAGTTTGTAGAAATTCCTTCAGTGCTTGTCAGGACTGTGCACCACGCAGGCAAATTATAGTACAGTATATCATTGTTTGTGTTTGACAGCTTTTTTCCAAAACATATTTTCACTGTGGCGCTCCGACAGTCCCGTTTGCAAGTTCAGCTGGGACATGAAGACAATTCATCATCTTGATACTGGTGCAGGACAAGCTACACTCTGCTTCAACAACTCTTGGCTGGAACTGATACATGCCTGTTTTTGTTTTCTCTCTCTCTCTCTCTCTCTCTCTCTCTCTCTCTCTCTCTCTCTCTCTCTCTCTCGCTCTCTCTCGCTCTCTCTCTCTCTCTCTCTCTCTCTTGACTGGAATGACGGTAACGGCTCATGCGTTTCGTTGTAACATCTGTATCAGAGATTCCAAAGCAGCAAAACAGTCTTTCCTGTCAGTTCCAAGGAAATTGACTGGAACCGCAGTGTGCAATCTTTACTATCAACTGTTGAGTAATGAACAGGAGTGTATGTGTGTGTCTCTCTCTGTGTGTCTCTCCTCTCCCACCGCTCCACCTCTGGACCTCTGCCCTAAAGTAATTGCCTCTCTCTCCCTGCTCTCTGCAGTAAAGTGCAGGCCCGGATGGCTTTTTCCTCTTACCTGCAGCGGGTCAAGCAAAGGCTGCTGGCAGAAAGCAAGAACAACGGCGTGCCAGCTGGGCCAGACAGGGACGACGACCAAATGGTACAGGGATATGTGTATGATTATCACATGTAGTGATTGGGAAGTCTTATTTGTGCATAATCAAATCTCAGCTCTTCCTAAAATGAGAAGTCAGAATAAAACACCTTTCCTATATGTGTTGAATGCTCAGGAGTTGGTGATTCGCTTCCTGAAGAGAGCATGTAGTAACCTTCAACAAGACATCATGGTGGCTCTTCCCAGCCACCACCTCCCGCTCCAGGACCGCAGGCGCCTCCTGGCCCACCAGCTGGGGGACTTTCTCCACTGTTACAATAAGGTCTGACTCCTGCTTTGCCACCTTGTGATTCACACACACACTTTCTCTTGTTTTTCTGCAGCAGCAGGTTTTATCTGCTTTGTTTTTCTTCTTATCTTCTCAGGAGACTGAACATATGGTGAAGAAACAGGACGATAGCAAAGAGGAGCACTGTGTCAACCCCGGTGTCTTTCAGGAGTATATCGCCAGTGCAAGGTTAGGGACTTGGCAAGCTCGCTACTATTGTTCCGTGCTTAGCGCCTTATTGTTTCAATTATAGGTGCTACTGAGTAAACAGATCTCAATCTGCTGTCCACATTCATCTATTCCCTGTCTCTGAACAGTGAGAACGATCTGGAAGAAGTCCTGACATTCTACACACAGAAAAACAAGTCGGCCACCGTCTTCCTAGGAACGAGAGGCAGAAGGGATGAGAGAGACGTTTGTGCAGTGAGCGCCTCAGCAGAGCCTCTTAAGCTCAAACATGACAATCCAAAATGTGAGTTACATCCTTTTTCTTTATATAATAACTATTACTCACATTCTGATTTATGTTCAATTTCAACAAACTTCCCAAACTCTGTTTACATGCTCTGGTTAGGACATTACACTAACCAGCTAATATAAAGGGAAAGTAAGTGTCCTTAAGCGATGCAAACAGGTTGTTACAGCTGTTTTATAAATCCACAGAAGTAAAGGGAAAACATTTAGTCATGAATAGTCAAGGAGAGGTCAGCTTCAAACTATTGGACCTCATTGGGAGAAAACAAATGTGTGTCAGAGCCATGGAATGGCTATCTGGTGATAAAAGAGCTCTGGCTTCTGTCCTCTGAACAGCTCTGTCTGTGGCCAAGGAGGATTCCAGCACTTCAGAGTCTTCGCTCTCTACAGGCAGATTCAGCAGTGACCCGGACAGCAAGCCCATTGGAAGTCAGCCTTCTGTTCATGCTCCTGGAGAAGAGCAAACAGCGGTTAGAACCAAAAAAACCCAGCCGGAGATCCGGGCCTCTCAGCACTGCTCCAGTTTCCCAGCAGCTTTAGCCTGCAGCCATGTCAGCCTGCAGCGCTGCTCTGCAGCCCCCGCAGCTCTGCCTCTGCACTGTCCCCCTCCACCTCCCCCCGCCCAGCCCCCCTCCTATGCACAGTCCATAGCAAAGTCTCAGACCTTTTCCCACCCCCCAGCATACACCCCCGCCCCCATGGTCCATCAGCCTCAGAGGGCGCTGTGGACAGCCGGTTCCTCCGGCCCCAACACAGCGTCTGCCACACAGACAGCACAGGTGCTGAGGAGGATTCATTCCTTTACCTCCCCTTCATTCAGCTCGGGGGCAACCTCCTCTTTCCCAAGTGCCACGCAAATCTACAGTCAGAAGCTGTCTAGACCCACTTCTGCAGGCCAGCGTAAGCATGTTCTCATGGTTCTCTACATTTAACTCTTAACGCTCGTTTCTTTCATCTTGTATATTGTCACGTTTGTCTCTTGTGTCTTTCTTATCTCAGTGATCAAGAGGAGCAATTCTGATAAACTGAGGTCGAACTCAATGGGGGCCTTCAAGGAGTTTTACTCTCTGTCTGACCAGGCTCAGTCTAACCAGCAGGCCATCACGTCTGTTCTTCAGAAGCTGGCTGACAAGCAGGGTGCTCGTCAGTATGCCAGCTCCAGTCAAATCAACCTGCTGACACAGCAGGTGAGTTCATTATGTATTTTAAAACTCTACAACATACTGAGCTAACAGCTTCAACCACCTGGAGTAAGTAATCCTCGCTGTGCTCCATGTAGAAGAATTTGTGTTTGAGGTTGAGTTATTATGCAACAGTAAGCTGATCTGTGTAACGCTCCGGGTTATGAAGCTGGATGGAGCTCTTCCACAGTAGTCTCTCACTGTGAGGTCCCCGATGTTCCTCTTTGTTGATGCATGAACCTGGCTCTGACCCCACGCTGACTGGCAGCATGGAGCTGCTCATTCATTCAGCAGAGCGGCTGGAGCCGGTGGGTCTGCTGCCTTGTACTGTGCACCTTCAGCTCGCCTGCAGCCCCTGGGCCCGGGTGGGTGTGGGGGTGGGTCTGGAACTGGGACTGAAGCTGGCTGGCCCGAGCAGCGGTGAGCCGCATCTCAAGCCTCGAGCTCTGTGTGAGGTCTCATTATCAGATGCACCATGGGGGAGTGCTCTCTGTTGATGCTTAACACAGACGCTTTTTTGTGGTAATTGATGCTTATAAATCGAGGAATGTGGCAAATTGGCACTGAGCAGAGGCACAGCAGCTCTCTTGGCTCCATCACCACCATCTTCTTTCCTCCCTGAAGGTTTGTCATTGGGAGTGGGGAGCCCCTCCTTCCTTCCCCTCTGCCCTCCCCTCCTTCCCTCCCTCGCCTCCCTCGCCTCCTACCCGCTTGCCTCGCTGGATTTATTCTGTCAGTGTTTTCTGTGATGGCACTCGACCACACAGAGTGCAGTTTTTATGACTTCCCTTTTGCTGTCCATTATTCTTTCTATCTGAAAGGTGTTTGCTATATTTCCCATAAATAGTTAATCCTGGGCATGGCAGCAGCTCATTTTGCAGGGTGAAATAGTCCAGTGTTTGCACTTAAAGGCTCAGAGTACATTTGCCTTTTTTTAGACCCAGATTAGAAGTCATTAAATCACTTGCGTTGCTAAATGGAGCACTTTCTAAAGAAGAACAACACCCTGCTGCACTAGTTGACCTCCAAAAATTTAGTAATCACTCGCTGTCATGCTAGCACACGTACACAAAACAAACACTGAGACATGCCACGAAAAATCAATATGACTGTGAATCCTCCCTGTGTGTGTGTGTGTGTGTGTGTGTGCGTGTGCGTGCATAGTTCTATACATTGGAGTAATGTACTGTATATATGCCACAGGTAGTGCAGCATGACTACTTTTGATCTCTTGATATTTGCTAGCCCTCAGCTGTGTGATGTCAGAGTGACTTCATGCATTCTCAGCCTTGAACCCGAGCTCATCATATCGTAGCTCTCATCAAAGTTGTGATATATTTCAGAATAATCAACAATCTGACATTTTGGCAGTATGGCACAGCCCTAACTCACATTGTACTCAAACTTGGCAGCCTCTCAGCTTTCTCGCTGGGCATTTAATGCTGCACAAGGGACAGAAAGTAAATGAACACCGCAGCAGTACTGCCCGCCATTAGATTGCAGCTCTGGCTTTGACTCCTGGGCAGCATAATACGGGAAGTGCAGTTGTTACCATTGTGCTGATGTGGTCGTAAACACTTTTTGGCCGGGCAAATTGTGATAACGGATTCCGTTAGGGAGGGTGGGAGGGTGGGAGGAAGGGGGCTGACTGACTGACTGGCTGGCTGGCTGGCTTTTGTGCTGAGTGTAGTCTGGCTGTGCTGTGTGCGTTTTACACAGCTCCCAGATCAAAGAGACTGAAGTGGTCAATGCAGGGCAGATCAAGGCTGCCTGTGAGAGAGTGTGTGGAGAGGCGGTGGGTGGGTGAAGGGCCGCTCAGTCTGCGGTGCTAATTTACACAATATGGGCGCTTAGTTATATTCATGATTCATTAAGTACTTCCATGGCTTTAGACTGTGGGGTGACTGTTACCATGAGGTGCCACTGAGTTCAGCTGTGTTGTCTGATACTTCAACCCTGTGTGCTGATGTTCCAATAGATCAGGATCAATCATCTTTGTCCTCTGCCCACAGCTGACCAACCTGAACCTGGCCAACAGGGTGCTGAGCAGAGAGGGCTTCAGTCTCAACCCCAAGGTCCGGCATCACGGTGCTGCTGTGACCCAGGGGCCAGTGAGGGCAGTCCACTCTTCTGGCACAGATCCATCTAGCACCACTGGGTGAGTCTGAATGAAGAGGATACTGTTTCCAACACCTCCTAAACACGCAAGCGGCTCCATCTCAAAGTCACAGCCTGGAATCTTACACGTGGATTCGTATTTGCTGCATCTTTAAAGTGTAATAGATCCTCCAGGTTTGGCCCATCAGCTCCTTCACTGTCAGGAGGACGAGTGTTTCCAGCCATCTTTACAGCCTCCAGACTCCTTAAAAGGCTGAATTTATTTTCTGTGCTCTGGTGCCAGTTTCATTCGCCACCCTGGTGTGTAAAGTAAACAAACCTAAGGCTCCTCTCACCTACGGCGGGTGAATCTGGCACCGGATCATTTTTCGACAGCTCCCTCTCTCTGTTAGCGCACACAGCATAACTCTCCTCTCGTAGAAAGAACCGTCATTCTGGTGAAACTTGACCGTTTGTGCTCACGTGTCTTTATATATTTTTTTTCCTGCCTTTCCCTGAGGCAGCAGAGAGGGAATAGCGCCTTACAATCTCATTGGGGTCTACAGCCAAGATAAACAGGGTCTCTCTCCCCTGAAAGCTTGGATTCTGAGATGCTGCCCTGCTGTAGAGGCACAGAGCCGCTCCAGGGTCACTCTCCTGTCACTGAATCAACCATAGAAAACTATTTATCTCTAAATATGTTGCGTCATGTTGTGCTTTCACCTTTCACCTCCTCAATCCAAATAGATGTCCTGACGATTTTCTGTCTAATCAACTCTTTACAACCTTTTTACTGTTGATGCTTAAGATTGTGTGAGCAGTGTTTTGTCACACTCAATAGAAATTAAGGGCTTATTTAATGGCCTCTGACCAGTTTCTAGATTGAAGATTGTTAGTCTTTGGAAAAGGCCCGAGGAGTGCCAACACGCCTCTGGGTAGACTCGCTCAATACGGGCCTGGAAATTGGCTTTCTGTTCTCTTTTTTCGAATTGAGTGTAGCAGCAGTCGACATGGCCGCCAGCAGCTGGGGAGTGTGTGTGTGTGTGTGTGTGTGTGTGTGTGTGTGTGTGTGTGTGTGTGTGTGAGTGTGTGTGGCGAGCTGGCAGCTTAAAATATTGCATTGGATAAGATGGGTTTGGTGGGGTGGGGGGTGCAGGATCAACAGTTACTCACCCACATAGTCTGTGTGTCTGCTGGAGGCTGGCGACTCATTGGCCCGTCCTCCCCTGCAGAGGAGGCGAGGGAGGGAGGGAGGGAGGGGAGAGCAGAGGGGATGGGCGAGAGGAGGAAGAGAGAGGAGGAGGAAGAGGAGGAGATGGATGGACAGAGTGAGACCACGGGCCACGTCTAGACGAGGAGGACAAACCTGCAGGCTGAGTCATGAAGGGTTAAACACCCACAGTCCCACTCTTATTTTTACAGTGATATGTAAGTGACAATGTGTCCGATAGTTTGCTCCTAATCTTGGGATCAGTGTTTTTCCAGCCCGGGCCTTTCTTCTTTCTTATATAGGGGAGTTACTGGAATGCCTCCGCCCCCTTTTTTTTCCTTTTTTTTTCTCTTTTTAAATTCTTTTAATTCATTTCCACAAATCAAGAAAAGGAGTTCCGATAATCTAAGCACAGTCTCTCATCTTGTCTTCGGAAAGTTACTTTTGAATCTCCAAATTCAAGTCTGACCATGATTGCTTTTATGGATTATACTTTTCTTTATTGTCCATTACATCATTCCCTTGCATAATTTTGCCAGATACTTTAAATCTGTTTTATTTTGGTGCTTGATTTGTCTGAACACACAGCCTGAGCACAGCGTCACATTTCAGTTTGGTCCCAGTCTAATAATAGTACAGAGCAGGAATAATATTGAATTCTTTTCTCCATATAAGATATCAGAAGAAGCTGATTCTAAACCTCTCCAGAAAATACACAACTCCCTTCATTTTTCCATTTGTTATTGGCCCAGAATACAAAAAGGGCTCTTGTACCCCTTTGCTCCCAACGCTTAGGTTTGGCATGCACCTCTTATTGCAGTGAAATGTCTTTAATAAGATATTAGGATAAATTGCCTTGATTTCGCCCCGGCACTGTTTCTTATAACACAGAGTTTCCTGAGTCCCTCCCCCTTTACACTGAGGGCCGCCGCTGTGTGCCAAACATACTGAAACTGTTAAGCACACTGGCTCTTAAGCAACCACAGGGGTGAAGTATGATGGCTTTCAAAGAGCGGCGCGGCTCTTTGAAGTGCCGCTGCCAGGATCTAGCAGGTATGCTGCCTCAGCACTCTGAGAGCCGCTACCTTCCTCCAGCGCACTGACAATCACCAGGGCCTTTGAACTGCTCTGTGCGGCTCCACACACACGCTATCACATTCGCTTTTATTTCCGACGCTGGACCTCCTGATACATTTCTGACGTTCTCCATTCGCCGCACACGTGAAATGATTTTAGGACTTGAAAATGCTTTGATTCAAATCTCACTCCATGTCTCAAATTCTTTGTATTTAAAGACGATAAGTTGGAGTTTGAGGGAAGAAGTTGAAACAATATTCAGTGGTGTGAAATTCATGAAGTGCCACATGTTTGGATTTGTCGTCGTCGTTGCTGTAGCTCATGTGTGATTGACAGAAGTTCTCCCCACCCAGGTTGCCCACCTCCGTCTCTATGGTGATTGATGGCAGTCAGACTTGTTTCCTGTTTCCATGAGGATATTTAATAAGCTCTCGTCCTCTGGAACCTTATTTGAGGAGAGGAGTGTTATGACAGTTGTAGTCGAGAGTTGCTGGGTGCAGAGAAACTGCTTTTCTTAACAGTCACCATAAAACAGTGAGGACTTATTCCAGATTGTAACAAGCATGAACCGTTTCTCACCTTCCTGTGGAACCCAGGTAGGTTAAAGTCAGGCACCAAAGCATCAGAGTCTCTGTGTCAGCCTCTTCAGGAACAGATCCCATATTGTTGTCACATTATTGCACTGAACAAGGTAAAATCCAAATAACGGCCAGAACCCCCTCCCCCCTCAAACACACATACACACACTCCTACTCCTGAGGCGGCTGATGTCTACACTGACCAGGCTAAGGGCTTTGGGGTACAGTGCATGATGTCATCTCAGACGCTCCGTTTTCCCACATTCACGCTGAGTTAGATTGATGCAGCACATGTGCGCAACTTGCTAACAGCTAACACTGCTGTGTTATTCTAAGTCATATCAGCATATTAAAGGACGCCGAGCACAGCGGGGAGTAAACTGACACCCACACGCAGAGCGCCGGCAGGCAGGGAAGTCCCATATAGTTGAAACACACCACATGTGCTGCACTGCTGATGAGAAACTCAGATGTAGATTTGTTCTCCTTTTCCATCTCTTTTTCCCCCAATTTTCTCAGTTACTTTGTTGAAATTATACGTCCGGGAACTCCTGAATTTGAAGTCACGAGAATCTACAGTACAGTATATTCTGTTGCGTTGCATTGTGTTGTCAAGCCGTTACATTGTTCCCAAGGAACACACGCTCCTGAAATGAAAGCTAATCAGTTTGGGAGCGTATGCTAATAAAATGCTACAGCACAAAGGCTCCCTGTGGGGTTTTTCCGGCACAAACTGCAGCCGACGTAAAGGAAATAACAACCGCTGTCAACAAAAGAGCAAGGTTGTGTTTTGTCTGCTGGGGTTGTAGACGCCGCGGCCTCGCCGGGTTCACAGACCGACCCTTTGTTCGCAAAACGCAGAAATTGAATCGGCCGGCGGTCACGCGAGCCGTTTGTGTGATATATGCGCCCTGATGTGAACTGATGGATGCATGGGCGTGTAGCATGTTCACATGGATTTCAGGTTCCCTCGGGTCTTTGTTTGTTTGCTTTATCATGCCAACACTTAAACCCGGTCAGATTATTATCCCCCAGTGTGCATTGTTGTTCAAGATTAATTGAATTCTAATTTTAGCCCTTATCTTAGTCGGGTTCTAAATATATGGCTGCAATTGTGATTTGGGGGTCTGCGGTGTTTTCTCTAGCTCCTGCACCGGTCAAGTATTATTGCATGTAATGGGAGGAATTTCCAAGAACTGTTCCTGTCATTAAGCCCCTCAGGGAAGCCGTTTCTTCAGCTGCATCCCGCACTTTTTCCCCCTCCTTCTATATTTTTCCTCGCAGCACCCAGCAGCGTTCTTGATGCCATTATTTTTGGCTGAGGTGGCAGATACGCAGCAGTCAAGCACGTCTAAAGGGGGGGACTAGTCACCATATTGCTTTTACGGGGGCCAGGAAGAAGAGGGGGAAGAAAAAAACAGGATACTGAAACAGGCTTAGGTCTAATGACAGATAATCCAGTTACAAACTCGTGGAGCCGGTCAAAAGGTTTACTTTCCAGGTTGTGGCTTTGTGATGTGGATGGAACGTGAAGCTCTGAGAGGGCGGAGGCACAAAGGGAAAGTTTCTCCTCCAGCCCGTGCTTGCCACAGACGGGGACTTGAGGCTTCTGCGGGCACATGGGCCACCAGCTGCCACGCTGCGAGCTGTCGCCTCCTCTTTACTGTCGACCCCATGGTGTAGCAACCCAATATAGGGAGGGAAATGAGGCAGTAAATGAACGAGCACCACATCCCCATTTTGGTTGGATGCTAGAAAACGTGACAGGGAAAAGATGGAGGCAAACACTCACAGTTGAGCCTCTGAAGCCTGAAGCCTTTTGCAATAATCTAAGTAATTATCAGAAATCAAACTGTGGTATGAGCTGTGGTTTGGTCATGTTACTGTGAGGATGCTCCATATGAAACGACCACATGGATCAACAGTAACAAATTGTGCTTTAAGGCTGCAGTAGAAACGTCATCACAACTTGGCCCAATGTATAGAATTCATTCATGACTTTATTACACGCTGTAGTTAACTGTTGAGGCGGACCAGTTGTAATTGAACCAGGGCCATTAAAAACAAACCTGGTCCAAACGTATTCCAAGGGATGTAATATTCAGTCTGTAGTACAACCAAGTATTTAGTCTCCTTTACAACTCGGAGAAATAACATTCAACAAGAGAAATCAGGCGGTATCATTACTGACACGGCTAATTTCCTCTCCGCTCTCCAAGCCCCCGGCCAGTGAAGGATGAGGAGCGTGTTTGGGAGGGACAGAGGCGGAGTGCCTGCAGGCAGCATCGCCCCCAGCCAGACCAAGGAGGCTACCAGCTGCAGTTTGCCATCCAGAAGCTGGAGCAGCAGAAACTCCAGTCTCAACGGTGTTTGGAGCAAAGCATATGCAGACACCAGGTACGCACAGAGTTAATGACAAATGTTTGACTTCTTTGACTGTGAAAGAGAGCTATTGAGTTATAACTCAGGAAAACCCTCATATTTCTGTCTGTTTAAAGTATTCCCTTACCAAAGCACAATGCTGTCCAAAGCAGTGCCAATTGCCAAACGCACCCACATCAAGGAGAAATCTTTCATGTTAGCATTTACTAAGCTATTCCGAGGATCTGTCTCCAAACCACTTAGTAAGATGAAGTTTGGTGGGAACATCCCCACCAGCAGCTCATTCCTGGAGAGCAAACATGACTCCTCACCCCAACATGACATTGTTTGGCTGAGTGACTTGTCTGGGCTGAAATTGGAAGGTGAGTAATGAAGGAATTCCGCCCGAGGGCAGCAGAACGGCCTCGGCCAGAGCCTCCGTGATGGATTTGAGGTTTTTGCATTACATCCATATCAGATTTGAGCTCCATTTGTGTTCCCATCGCAACACAAACAAAAATGGAGGCCCCCTTTTCTCAGTAGTAATGTAGCGACATAAAAACCTTTTAGTCACGCTCGACTTGCTGTGACAGATGGGATTTGGCTTTTTTCTGCGAGCGATTAGAAAAGTAAAAAGCTCTCCATCATTTAATACAATATTATTTTTATATTTGTAGAAAATACTTAGGCTTTCTCTCTTTCTGCTAAGTGGCCCTGAGTTTGTTTATTTATTTTCCAGTGGCTGTTGTGGAGTCAGAGTGCTGCAGACAGAGGAGCGCCACAGGGCAGCTCACTGGGTCCACCCGTACTTTTTCCAGCCCGTCCTGAGTAATGCGGCGGCTCTCACGTCATTGTTTTCTTCGTCATCTCAGTCGGGTCTTAATTAATGCATTTGAGGTGATATTTCTCTTGGCTTGGTCTGCCAGTCTCTATGTGAAAGTGATCCCCGGCCTTGCCTCTGTTCCATTCCGCTCCTCGTTCCCTCACACAGCTACCTGTCTCACTTCACCAGCTGACCTTATTGCCAGTATTTCCAGTCACCCGCCGGTGACTGGGAATGAAGCTTAAGGAGGCAGGAGTCAAGTTTGAAACGGTGCTGCTACATCACAGTCGATGTGTTTAGACAGAGCCAATCCTCTCTAACTGAGGTCATAGGCAGACTGACACTGGGTTTGCTTCTCTCATCATCAAATCGGAGAACCCACCCTGTAATCCTTGCCGCCGCTCCCCTGGTCCACCCACAGGGATGAAGCACCTCTTCCTCTGAGGACTGTGTATTTCAGTCCTGCAATCATTCCTTGATCGTGAGACACCTGTATTTGTCAAGGAATAATACACACATAGCACACATCCATTGTTGTGGCCGTGGAAACAAATTCACTCCACTCCACTTCCTTTTCCCTGTCTGGGAAACTTTATTGAAGTAGTATTTGGATTAACTCTAACGGAAGTGTTTCTTGGAGGGCAACAGCTCATATACATATGCTGTGTATGAGTGTGTGTGTGTGTGTGTTTGCTTATTTGAGAGAGAAAAGACAGGGGGCTGTTCCGGCGATCCAATCCGTGTTCCAGTTACTGGGTGCAGACTGCATGGCTCCTCCACAGGCTTGGCCCGGGGCCACCTGGCAGCCAAAGAAAGGTGCCCTTCCTGGCCCCGCTCAAGCTGAATTGCGGCCATAGACCTCGCAACCTGGAAACTCAGCTTCTCATTTATCAACACAGAAATTACATCAGATATTCCCTGTCACACTGCCGGCCCCCTTTGAACGGCTGCACTGCAGAGCTGGAAAACCATTAGCTTGTTAGATAGCCGTATAAAGCTGCAGAGAAAAATAGCATAGGCATGAGATGTGGAAGGAATGTGTGCAGAGCATTCCCCAGCATCGCAAAGGACAGAGTGAAATGTGGCTCTTAAATATGATGTCAGAAAGAAAATGTTATTTCCCTCCTCGCAGAGCTTTTGAAGAGCAGGTTGGATAAATAAATAAATAATGTGGGGAATTTACTTTTCGGTGCGGGGGAATTGCAAAAATGGTTGATCTTGTTTTCATACCAGATGGCATTTCATAAATATCGGCACTAATTTACATCATTGACTTTGATATTTCACTTTAATGAACCCAGAGCATTTTTTCCCCATGAGGATAAAATTCCAAATCTGACTGCTCCTCCCTATTCCTCTTGGTCTGGAAGTTGGGTACACATTGCAAACAAATTGCTTGTGTATCGTATCATCGTCTGTATTCACACACTGGAGATGCCTGACATGTTAGTCTACGATACTTTTCTCTCTTTTGTTTCAATAACTGTCATATGTATAGAAGTCTGGCCAAGAAATACAGGGTTCATGTTTCACCTGACAACTAGAGGGGCGCTCTTTAGAGTTCATACCTCCGCCAAGGCCCAAGGCTCTATCTCTCAATTATGACGTTTAACCAGACCATGATCAAACTAACAAACTAAGGAGTATCAAGATTAACTATTTTCTGAGACTTGAGACCTGAGACTTCCGGTTCAAACATTAGAGGCCATAATGTACATTACAGCGCCACCATCAGGCCAACCGGTACCAAAACTCTACTGGTTCTTCCCTCAATCATGTCCAACCTGCCCACCTGCTGCTATGAGTGATTGAACCATCACCCCGAGCGACCTGTAGCCTGCAACCTCTCTGTTTGGGGAGACGAGACAAGTCAGCACGCATCTCCACAGCGTTCTACTGATATTGTGGTCTCATTGAAATGTAACTCATGTGTTTGTTTATTTCTTAGGCTCTATTTCCAGACCAGACGAGTGCTCTACAGGCCCAGGCTCCTCCGTCAGAATCATCCTCCTTTCACACCCGGCCCAGTCACAGCCACGGTCACAGCCCGGCCCGCATCGGTCCCGCTCTGGCCCCGAAACCACCAAGCGGCATGCGAGAGGGCCAAGGCAGGAAAACAGCAACTCAGCGTCTCATCAAGTAAGAGCGGCTCTGCAGTTGACTCAGTGCATTTAGTCCTCACAAAGCACTTCTGTTTCCAGGCTGCGTAATGAGCTGGAGCTGAATGTTTAACAAAGTCACCATGGTTGCACTGAATGGCTGCTTGTGGACTGAAACAGGCTGCGTGAGTTCAAGAGGACACGGATAGAGCTAATGAGACTTACAATATGTTTGTAGTGGAGTGCTCCCAGTCTTTTGGCTGCGGGGTGTATCTGCCTGTTCAGTAAACAACCTCATCACAGGCCTGATTTCTGCCTGAACCGTAAACAGAGTGTGGTTCAGTGGAAGGACCCGGGCCCTGAGCTCCATTTAAACCCTGTTTAGTTTGGAGATAAGCTGAACAGCACAGGCAGGGAAAAGAGAGGGAGAGGAGGAAGGAGGAGGAAAAGGAGTGAAAAGGGACTGAGAGCGGGCAAAGTGCTGTGCGAGTTTACTGCAGCATCTGGCTGAATGACACAACAACAACAAACCTTTGTAATCTGTCAATCCAGTGTGTAAGAGGAAAGGACAGGGCGGTGTTATGTTGTATACTGTGTGTTCTTATTGGGCCTTTTAGTCATATTGGAAACCTAAAAACATAGTAACGAGATGAGGGCTTATGAACACCCCCACTAATGTGTAGTGTGTGTGTGTGTGTAGGAGAGAGAGAATCTGACAGCAGGAGAGGACAAACTTAACAGTGGCCTCTCTCTCTCTCTCTCTCTCTCTCTCTCTCTCTCTCTCTCTCTCTCTCTCTCTCTCTCTCTCTCTCTCTCTCTCTCTCTCTCTCTCTCTCTCTCGAGCTTAGCAAAGGGAAATGACAGCAAATCACACACACATGCAGAGATTTCCACTAATTTCTCACAGTTGGGCATAAAGAGGGAGTGTTCACAAATAAGAGTCCACACACACACACTCCTTTGTAAATTGCTATCAGTGGGCCTTTATGTCGGCCTGTGCTTGGGTGTTTATGTTGTGATATATGATCCTCTGTCAGGGTCTCCATTCACCCGCCGCGTGCTAACATGTGTGACAAATGTACGTAGGCCGGTTAGCTCAGTTGGTTAGAGCGTGGTGCTAATAACGCCAAGGTCGCGGGTTCGACCCCCGTACTGGCCAAGAAGCTTTTACGCAATTTCCCCCTGAGATTACTGAAGGTCTTTCTCATGCTGAGGTCGTGTTTACACAAAGCAATTTCTGTGTCAGGGTTTTAATAATCGGTCATTTATTAGAAGGCCATGAAGTTGTTTTTGTAACCCACACCTCGCCTCAGAACCTCTTGACTTCCTCGTATGTAAATCACTTCCCAGACGGTCTTGTAGTCATTGTTACCTCTACCTGTCTGACTACTCATTTCTCATTTAGTTCTACCGAGCAAACAAACAGAATGCCTGTGATGTCAGCGGACAGGCAAGAGTTAATAGGTCATGGATGCAGCTCAGGGGTTGCAGTGGTGGTAAAATAAGGTGCAGTGTTTGCTCCCGTGTGTGTGTGTGTGTGTGTGTGTGTGTGTGTGTGTGTGTGTGTGTGTGTGTGTGTGTGTGTGTGTGTGTGTCTCTGTCTCTCTCTCTC
This sequence comes from Genypterus blacodes, assembly GCF_046128005.1. Taxonomy (NCBI): domain Eukaryota; kingdom Metazoa; phylum Chordata; class Actinopteri; order Ophidiiformes; family Ophidiidae; genus Genypterus; species Genypterus blacodes. The sequence continues at coordinate 1,903,084 of NW_027466916.1, forward strand.
TCTTCCTGGCAGTCGCTGTGTTTACCCTCTGCATGTGGAATTCCAGAGCCCCCTCACACTCTCCACTGTCCTGCATATTTGTGGTGGACCAGTGTGACAGGGGAGAGTGTGGGAAAAACGGAAGTTTCTGGACCAAAAAATGCACCGATGGAAACAATGAAAAGAAAGAATAAAGATGGAGGGAGGGGGGGGGAGAGGAGAAGGAGAGAGAATGTAAACTAGGGTCCAGCAGGAAAAGAGATGATTGTTTGCAGAGAAACGGTGGGATAATGAGTTGCTTCCCTTTATTTCCAGCTCTGATTTCAGAGGTAATGGAACACCGCCTCATGTGAAATGAATCCCAGTGCAGGCAGAACTTCCTCCACCTTTAAAAAAAGAACGTCTCTGCCGGGTGTAATCGGAACGGTTCAAGGTTATCCAGCCCTCCCAACACCTTCACACTCTCACCAGCTGTTGAACTGTAAAGCTGTGTTTGATGACCTCGTCTCACTATCGCCCCGCTGATCAGCAGTGACAGTTGTTAGCTGAATGTTTTTTCCTTTTTTTTTTTCTTCTTCTCGATCACAATGACATTCGGGTTTTTGGTTTTGCTCACGAAAAGGAAATGGAGTGAAGCCGTCTGTTGATGCAGCCAAATACTTTCCTACCCTTCAGATGATCCTGCTTTCTTTCTTTCTTCCTGCTCATTCACAAGAACTCATCCAAACAGAACTCAGATCAGTGTGAAGGCTTTTCGAAATGATTCATTGTGACATTGTTTTTTTTATAACAGGTGAAATTTGGTTCAGATTCTAACAAACTTCTTCCACCACGTTTTGTTTCGGCTCGTTCAGACTTGGCGGAGGTACTGCGTATCCATCTAGACACATTAGGTTCCAGTTGATGTATATCTGCTCTGTCTGGCCTGCCTTTGATTTCTACACAAAGTCCATTGGCTACTGCGTGTCACACCGCAGGGCAGGACTCGTTTGTCCATCAACATGCCACAACTGCCAACTCCTTGAGCTGCGAGGACTCAAAGTGGTATGACTTCAGTGGAGGCTTTGAAAGGAGCAATTTGTAAGACAAATAAATGAGCCTGTTTGGTATTTTGTTTGCGAGGTTTGGCCAGTCGCAGCTGTAACTACGGAAACCCAGGCTGTCGTGTGGCATTACTAATAGGGTGACAATTACAGCAGCACCATTAATGTCAGCCCTGCTGCTGCTTTCACTCCCTATTAATCAGCCGCAGCAGTAGTTAGTTTCAAAGGATACTGTATACACACAGAAGCTGCCAAAAGTGTGTTTATGGTTAGACTTTATCCCCGTGGTCAGTCTGAGTAGCATTAAGACGTGGCCCCCTACCTGCCCGCACAGAAAGTACGACTATATTACAAAATCAGGTTCAGGCAGCGACTTCAGTGAGCTAAAGTTCTCTAAAGGTTGATCTATTATCCCAGGATCCACAGTGCAAGTTCAGATTTCTGTCTCACCGACGCTGCCCCGGTTCCTGGAGTGACAGAGTGAGAGACTGTTGACAAAGAAAGTGATGTGAAGAACCCGGAGGTCAAGTTTTTTTCCCCCCTCCACATATGAAAGGAGTCGCTTCCTGTCGACGTATGCCACGCTTAAAGTGGGCCAGTGCTATTTGTGGTTGTGTAATGGTATGAAAGAACAACTGTGCAGCCCCTTACAAGGAGGCAGTGTGTGTCCTCATTACCTTGTTAATGCTGCTTTGGCAAGCTGCTGTTATAGGGCCAGAGGTTAATGCCAGCTAAGCTTTATTTATTGTTCTCCTTAAGAAATGCTTAACAGATTGGACGTATAAGGTGGCAGACATGTCTGCTCCTGCGCCCACGTCTTACCTGTTTTTCTAATGGCTCACTGGGTGAAAATGCTGTCTTTGTGCAGATGTTCTGTGCCGTGCGATGATATAAAAAGCCCTCACCGTGTCTTATACTATCACCACAGTCATCTTACCAGTGTGAAAAACACATCACCCAAGCTGAGCTACCATGGAGCAGGAATTTGCCTCCTCCTTGTCACAATAGCTCATGAGCAGCACTCAGTAAACACTTAACCTCAACTGAATGTCAAGAAACCCTCAGCGGTCCACACTGACTCAACACAAACACGCAATGTGCCGACCAGTCCGCTTCTCTCCTGTGCGTTGGAGGTCTGAACAGTTCTGATATGGACTCGGCTCAGATCCACAGGGGGTTCAAACATATCACCTAGATTCAGACTTGTTCCCGTCCCAGGTCAGATCTCGGTTCACAGGAACCGCATGGACCCGATGAGGGCTTTGGACTCACAAGTAACAGTAACATTATTATATTTACTTACATTGAATAGAGCTCAGATTACAGCATACATGGGTATAAGACAGGAGAGCTCTGTTGGCTCAGCACCGTGCGGACAGTCTGAGCTTTCGTCTCCGTTCACTCAAACTTATCTTGTTTTCAACTAACAGGCCGGCGTCCACAGAGAGTCCAGCCAATGGAATCGTGTCCAGCGGCCAGCATATCTACCAGACCATCTGCAGCAAAACAGGTGGGTCCAGTGCCGCCGCTCCACATGTGCTTTATATCCTGTGAGGCTTGTTTGTGCTCTACTCTTTGCATCACAGTTAGATAAACTAGTTTAGCTCAGTGCTGCCCGCAAGGCGCCGTCTGACAATTACACGTACTGACATATTGTCTCCAAGCAACCATTCAATAACGCAATCAGCAAAGAGAAGTGTGTTAGAAGTTTGTGTCCATGTGTTCTTTCTGCAATTTAGAGATAACCAATCGCAGCTGGACCTCATTTGCATATGATCGACGCCCAAACAGAGCTCTGGTTCTCGAAAACGACAAACTGATTAGCTACAAACTCGATTTACAAGCTGGATTTGTGTGGATGTTTTCATAAACAAAGTGAACCACACTAAAATATGGCTCCCTTAATATACTACTGTATATTTTCCTACACAATTACAAAAGCTGTTAAAGAGTAAGTACTACATATGTTCATCCCAGCCGTGTGTGTGTGAACAGTCCATGTAGAAAGTCCCCAGGGGGCCGATGTCATTGATATGATCTTTCAGTGCCTTGTGCCACAGCAGCCATGTTTATGCCAAATGGACTCGTAGATGAACGGGCATAAACAAATGAACTTTCCAGCGCGGTAATCTGCAGTTTGATCATATAGTCTCCATGTGTCCAAGTGGAGAGGTCAGATTACCGCTGAAGGATAAAGAGGCATTACAGCGATGACATCTCTCTCCTGTAATGAGATCCAGTGATGGGAAGGGTTGGGGCATTCCCATCTGTTGGCCATTCCTCCTCCGCTCGTGATTGCTGCCCGGCTGCTTAAGCCCTGTCCAGTTGTACCCCAGAAATCACATCAAGATGATGAGAAATGCAGCTCCTTTTATTATTTCTTTGTGATCGTACATGCAGTCGCACTCTGTTGTTCCGGCAGGCGTTGCACAACTCTTTCCATCCAGGGGTCAGAGCAGGGGACTGTGGGAAGTGTTGAGCGTACTGCTGCACTTACATTGATGCTAAGCAGCTCGATGCACACACACACACACACACACACACACACACACACACACACACACACACACACACACACATCTGTTTGTCTGATCAAGGCCGCTTTTTTCCATAGAGCTGCTATACGTTAGGATTCGGAAATCACACCATTTGTCATCATGTGAGCATCACGTTTGGAAAAAGAAACCGAGATCAGCACGCGTTTGTCCAAGTGAGCTGCTGGAAAAATACAGTAGCTCTGCACCTCCCAACTCCTCCACCTCCACCCACCACCTCCCTACCCCTCCACCTCCCCCTCCACCCACTAGATGAGTGCGTGTCTACGAGCAGAACATTTCTTTCTCTTTCATTCTCCCCTCTCTCCCTCTTAAATATGGAGGCTGGCGTAGGTTAACAAACATCTTATAAACTCATCAATTACTGTAACCGGATCTGTTGGGAGCAGCTTCTGAATTTCATGAATGCATTTTTTCCGTCGTACAGAGGGCGCAAAGGGTGGTGGGGAGGGTGGTGGGGAGGGTGGGGGTGAAGGGGATGCTTGACTCTGGTTCCTTCAAAGCTTTGCAAAATTTAGTCTAAAACAAAGACGGGACAAAAGAATGAAAGCATCTCTCTCTCTCTCTCTCTCTCTCTCTCTCTCTCTCTCTCTCTCTCTCTCTCTCTCTCTCTCTCTCTCTCTCTCTCTCTCTCTCTCTCTCTCTCTGTCTGTCTGTGTCGTGGGGCAGGTTTGGCCATGCACTGGGAATGCAAGTGGGAGATTGATTTGGACAGAGAGACTCGGTGTAGACTTGGTGGGGGGGTGGGGGTGGGTTGGTGTTATTAGAAAGGGGGCACGCAGCCTTTGTGGAGCTTTGGAGTGAGTCAGGGGCTTTCTGCCTGCCCGGTGCACCTTTGTTAGCGAGATGACTGAGCTCCCCTGATCCATTCTGACAGGGAGTTAGAGCGGGTCCAAATAGAAGAGCATTCTCTATGATCAGCTGTCAACCGTCATAAATCACACACTCCCTTTATCTCTCCCCCTGCCCGCTCTTCATCTGCTCCTCTCCTCACTCATGAAGCGCTGGCTCTATCCTTCCCGCCGTCCCTCGCCCCCTCGCCCCCTCGCCCTCGTCCTCGTCCCGTCCCACTTTTCTTCCCCTCTTTTCCTTCTCCTTTAATTTTTAATATGAGATAAGTAGAGGGTTTTAATGAGGACCTATCAAAGCGAGCGGATCGAGATTCTATCAGCCACATGTGTTTTACAATCCTTTTCCTGAAGTTGTCAGGGCGCCACAGAAACTTTCTCACAGGAGATTTATTGGTTTCAGTTTGAGAAGGAAATGAATCTTGCATTTGAGCCTGATCGCGTCAAGATGGATATCTTAAAGCGCTTTCTGTTGAATAAGGCCGAGGTGCCATGTTGGAAAATAAAAGGTATTTATCGAGCGTCACCCCCCCTCTCTCCATGTATTATGTAATCTTTTGGTTGTTTGATCGAAAACCACTTTGAAGAGAATTAAAGGCTCACGTCTCTTCTGTGTTTTATTAGTAGATTGGATTCATTGTGTGCAATCACCACACTGATTTCTTGGTATGGTGTGTGTGTGTGTGTGTGTGCGTGTGCGTGTGCGTGTGCGTGTGCGCATGTGTGTGTGTGTAGGGTGGGGGGGTGCAGCAGATCAATCAACGAGGTGTGATTTATTTTTTTCCTCCCAACTATGAAGTTATTTGGATTCAAAGTTACAACATTTTTCTGTTTTTTTTATAAACTTTTTTCTTTAAACAAGCGTTGTGATACATTTTTTCACTCATTGAGATTCACACAATGGGCAGTGGAACCCTAACAGCAGATAATCTACACAATCTGACACTAACTAAATGAGATTTAAACTGTAAACAAACCGTATGAGGATTAAAGAGAAGTGTTAAGAAAGAGTCAAACTAACATAACTCAAGGCAACAAATCAAGTCTGTCCCACACCAGGAGACAATAATGCTAAACACAAACAGCTGAATCCAGAATCTGACAGTAAAAGCTCAGCATGAAGCCTCAAACGTTTAGAGAATAAGACGCAGCAATGCCGTCACATTAATCACTCAGGAAAACAGAGCTGGCTCAATGATATGCATCTGATTTCTCACCAGCGTGACGCTTCCAGGGTCAGAGTGTGTAAGTGAATGCATTTCTCTCCCGCCGCTCCTCCTGAGTTTGTTGTCTTTAGTCATAATTGTCTCATCTGAGCGAGAGTAGAGTCTCGTCCCTTTATCTCTCTTTTGCTGAGCTAGAAGAAGCTGCTTCCAGCCGTCATGTCACCGGATTGGAAGTCGGGGAGATGTTTTCGTTTTCCAGCTCAGTCAGGCCCCACGGTGTAAAAGAGCACCAAAATAAACAGAGTGTGCAGAGAGGGAATGAAAGGGAATACTGTTTGGGAGCACAAACACAGCGGCTCCAACTGTACTCGGAATGCCTTTTCTACTGGCTGCCTGGCCCGGTGCCAGGCGATAGGCTGAGGTGGCTGAGAGTGAAGGGACAGCCAGACAAAGGACAACTCTGAGCTCATGTGCTGGTAACCACCATGAGTAGGACGAATCCAAGCCAGCACAGTGAGGAAGACTTTGTTTCATCCTCTGAGCCCTTTGAATACCTCTGCTTTCTTCCCTCAGGTCTCTATGCGTACCGTAAGCTGTTCCGTGGCCAGGAGCCCAATCACAGATGACAGGAAGGCGACCAGAGACCCGGCCTGCCACTCTGCCGGCTCGACAGGTGTCTCTGCATGTAACTACACACCCGCATCCTCACAGAGGTGTATTCTGGGAAGAGGACAACAGCAAGACATGAAAGCATGCCAGACATCGAACGGGGTCCTATTCATTTCTCTGTGATGCAGCCACAGACATGCAAGAGGATCGCCTGCCGGGACAGGAATGCCCAGCTTTGACGCAGGGCGGGATTTTGTTGCGTAGCACAACATCAGATAGCCTTTTTACCTCCCCCCCGCCCCTCCCCCCACCCTCCCCCGCCTCGGCCCGCGTGGCTTTACCCAGTTCAGTTCGTATCCCAACAGTGGCCCTCCCTCATTCCCTTCATGCTACTGATGCCACACAAAGATTGAACTGACAGATTTCCTTCAGCAGATGGTTCATGGCTCTTCAGGCCTGGCTGGCATCAGACCAGCAGGATGCAGCCTTTGATTCTGGCAGTATTCAGACATGAGGATGAGGATGTAGCTTCATCATCACAAAACAAAAGTCAGCCAAATGTCAGAAAGGTGAGGTTCACGAGTTCCTGCTAATTGATAAATATCCCATCCAGCGAACGCTCATCTCTCTGCCACGAACGATGCACACACAGATGTGGTTTCTGGCACAACACGCACACACACACACACACTCATTCCTCCTTCAAAGCCATAACGTTGCCAGATCAGACACTGTGTGATTATTAAGGTTTTGTATCCTTTGCTTGTTGGCTTAATGTAAAAGGAAACTCTGATGATCGCAGCCTAATTATGATTGGTTGCTGCCCTCTTCATCTCGAGGATGATGTAACATCTTTGTTTTGACAGATTGTTGTGTTTCTATCAAGGATCCGATCGGCTCACTCCTGCTGTTCAACTCCACATGTTCTTCTCTTTCTCTCCATGGACCAAAATGAATATTTTTAACTTAACGATAAATTATTGCCTTAGTATTTATTGACAGTATTGAACCAAATAGAAACTTTTGGGCATTCTTGGACGTTTGTGTAGCTCAAAGCCTAAACAGATGTGATGGTTGATCCACTCGGGGTGTGTGAGTGACATCAAACGTCTCTCTTCTCCTGTGATGTTGGCAGAAACACTTGAAGTCTGATGTCTGCATGTCTCTCTCATATCAGACCATCTTCATCACCTCCAGTGTGATTTTTGCACAGATTGTAGTTTTCACTTGACACACAGATGAACGGTGTCAGGGTTGTTTGTAATGTATTAAAATGAAAGTTGATGATGTGTGTTTACTACTGTGTGACATCCTCTGCATGTTGTAGAGCCCAAACACACCAGGATGTTACTTTGTTTACAATATTGTTGCACTTCTGTCTCTGATTGTTTACAGTACACATGCACAGTGATGTAATGTTTTGATTTAAAGCTGTTTGTAGCAATCACTGTTCAACCTTACACCTTGTAGAAATATTTAAAACGTGTGTCGGAAAATGTCCCAGTCTGATTTCTGTCTTTTTAACCTTTGACCCTTTAACATCAAAACGACTCCAAAGCCCTTATCGTAAACAGAGAAACTCCGACCAAATGATGAAAATAGAACGACTCTACCCAGGACTGTTCATTCGTTTAATTAAAAAAAAAAGGTTTCCGTAAGTAATAAGAGAAACATTTACAGTATGTGATCAAATTAAGAGTTCACTTTGTGACATTGGTCGTCTCATACAACAGAAAGGTTTCACTGTGGAAGAAAACAAATCCCTGGAGTCACCGTCAGAGGTAAACACAACCATAGAGATATTATTTGGAGTAAAGTTTGGTTTCCAGCATGTTTTCTTTTTTTCCTAAGATCCTTTTTTTAATTCAACAGCATTTCATCCTAAATAAGACAGTGTAGGGAGCGGCGGCTTCCAGCTGGGACAGTCCCAATGTGTCCCAATGTGTCCCGTGTGTCGGGGTGACTGTTTGCTTGATTGGCCGCAGGATCATTTTAGTTTCACCCCCTCTTGACGTTATTCCCGTCATGCTGCTCCAGTCTGCATTCTCGATTTTTGTGTCCCGGAGAACGCTGTGGTCAAACTTCTGTTCCTGCTCCGTGCTTTTGGATGCCACTGTCACCTGGCACTGAGGTACAAGCTGTTCAAAATACTGGAATAGGGAACAAACACAACAACAAAAAAAAAAGGAAAAACATGTAACGTCAATGGGCCACTGCTGAAGGTCAGAGGTCAACGCGAGGTCTGGTGCGTTTGAGAGCGCTGTTAGTGAAGTGGTGTTGGAGAAGTCTTGGTGGTTGTGAGCAGAGGCTTGTTTTTGAGAGAGGGAGACTTGAAGAAGATGGGTGGGGGGGGGTATTGTTGGAGGACATACCATCCCTGACCCCCGACCCCCCCATACCCACTCCTGAGTAGTGCCGGGTGCCATCAGATCCCAAATCTCTCGCTTTTGGGCCCTGGAGCCAATTTAGCTGCACTTGCAGGACTTGACGACCATGTTGGAGAGCTGCTCCACTTTGGGGGTGCGGCCCACATAGTAGAGGATGGTGAGGGGCTCCAAGTCCTGAGGGACACAGCAGGGCGAGGCCGACGCCTCCGGGTTCAAGGCGGTGTAAAGGCTGAGCAGCTTTAGAAGAAGACGGCAAAAGAAGACAAGGATCAGTAAGTGGGCGTACATTTCCCTGATTCTAAACACATTTATCACTCATTCTGCGCCTCACCGAGCTGTGGGTGGTGTCGGCGCTGCGCAGGTAAGGACAGGGACCGGAGCAGAAGTTGGCGTAGTACCCTTCAGGCCTGTGGATCCACCTCCAGCCCAGGTCCTGACGGAAGTTAATGTACAGCGGGCGCACGCAGCAGTTCTCCTCGTAATTGCTAGCAGGGGACAGAAGAAGGTGAAGAGGCGATTACACTCACGCTATTGTAAAGATTGTATACATTTTCCTCCTCGCAGCCTGAGAGGAGAAGAGCTCTGAAATTCCACTCCTAGGTGTGCCCTTATTTTCCCTCTTGGAGTCGGCCCAGGTGTCTCGGTGCTGCCTGTCAGGCTGACAGAGGAACTCCAGAGTTGAGGAGACAGCGTGTCAGAGGAGGTAACGTTCGCGAGCGCCCAGACAAATCCTGACTTGTACGGGGTTGTTGATACCGCTGTGGAGCTCGTCTGGGTGATTAACAAGGCTCGTTCTGTGTTTCTATGCCAATGCTCTCTCGTCTGCCATCTTAATACAACATGACAGGTGATATTTCCATCTGAAGCTGCTTTGGCTGGAGAACCGTATGACAATATAGAGCCGCATCCCTGGAGGACGATCATAACAGCCATTATTCGTTGTAATCTTTATTCTAGCTGACATCTTCGTCTACGAGCATCTATTTGGCGTTTGCACGGTGGAATCAATGAACAATAGGGTCAGCAGTGACTTCTGGGGTCATGGTGTCTTACTTGAAGCAGTAATTGGTGTCATGTGCCCGCTTGCGCCTGCGTGAGGTGGTCTGGGTGTCGAGCCTGTGGGGAGGGAGCATCATGAGGATGAGGTGGGGGTAGAGCTGCTCCTTCTGCTTCTTCAGACGGCTCAGGTCCAGGCGGCTCTGCTCGTCGTATTCAGCCTCCATACCTGCAGAGGAGAAGACGGTTAAAGAGAGAACGCTCAGAGGATTCAGAGCAAAAGGAACAGATGCACTCTTGTAAATGTGCCCGACCTTAAATCTACAGTAAAAAAGGGACGGTCTCCATGCTTGGCTTCTTCTTCTTCTACACCGGCCCCCTGACTTCCCCCTCCTCCCCCACACTCTGTTCTCCCCCTGGACTCACGTCTGCTCATCCAATCTGCCCCTGATAGCTAAAGCAGCGGAGATCACAGGGGAGATGCCGCTGGTGGATACGTACGCCCCTCTTTAATTCGGGGCCAAGCGTCTGAGCGCCGTGGCAGCACATTCCTTGTGGCCAAGCCATTCGGGAGCGTTCCCAGGACCGAGGACCCGGAGGCCCTGAAACTAAGCGAGATACCAGATCAATTGTATTCCCATCATGCTCTGCGTCTCTCTTCGTCTTTCGAGAGCGAAGCAATCATCTCAATAAAATAAGGTCTCAAATGAGGATCACCGCTCGAGGCACATGTTGATGACTGGACGGACTTAAGAGGGTCCGGTTTCTCAGGCCCATAATAAGGAGAGACGTTATGAGTGAAGCGCAGCCAATGCATGCAGAATGTCCAGCGCTAATCAAAGGTTGAAGAGCTGCAGCCCAGCTCTGTGGACTTACTGCTACTAACCAATATGAAACAAGCACGGCTTCAATACCACCAACCAGAACAAACCAAATCCTTCAGATACCGATGTGCAACAATGGAGGATTCCAACACAAAATCCAGCTGAATTCAGGAACGCAAACTGGCTGAATATCTGTTCGGCGTAACGGAAACAGAATCTGACCGAATGCAGACAGAGCGAGTGACCGCAGTCCGACCGCAGAGACGGAAACACCACAACAAATAAAGTCCCAGACATCTTCAGAGGAAATGCAGAGATAACAATTGCACGATGGGAGAGATTAACTTTTTAAATTGGGACAAATTAAATTAGAGTTGAACTTTTGAACAAGAAACAAACAGCATCATCAAAGAAGAATTTGCGACTATAAAAACTAATAATGTTGATTTACCTCCTAATCTAATCCTCTTTTCTCCTTTACTGCGTCTGTCCCCATGATAGAACATGGAACCATCTGAATGCTTCATTTTTCCCACGGCCTCACCTTTGAACTTGACCTCCAGCACCTCGTTGGCATTCTCAATGATGTCGCCGTTGGGCCTGAAGGTATGGCAGGGACAGTGCACGCTGATCTCCAGGCCCAGGTTGGTCTCTGAGGACAAAGACAGGCAGGGGGACAAGGTAAGGAAACGCCATATTGCAAGGCTGGGTCGTGTTGGGAAAGCATCTGGGCGTCACACTCACGTCGGTACATGAGCCACTCCCGCACGGTCTCTGTGACGTCGAAGGACACCCACTCAGGCGTTCCCTTAGTCAGGACGTTCTTGCCCCCGATGTAGCGCTGTTTGGCTTTGGGGTCATCTTTCTGGAGGATCTGCAAGGAGAAATGAAAATGTGACCCAGCTGCATAAACTCTCTCGTGCACACACACTTCTCCTCACACACACACACACACTTCTTCTCACACACACACAGATAGAGTGAACCAGAGTTGTCTGAGCCAGACTCTCCAGAATGCCCCGGGCCAAATGTCTTCTCTTCATGGAAAAAGTGACTCCCCGTGTTGATATCCCCATTTTGCAAGTTAATGCCTGTGTGTTACCCCTCTGCCAATGAGAACCTGGCTGTCCTTCACATCATCACTTCAAACTCTCAACTCCAGCCGCAGTCGCAACACTTTGGGCTTCGTCTGCAGGTATTTCTGTCGGCGTCGGTGTCCTTGAGCGATAATTCGAACCCGGCAAGACTGCAACAGCGTGATTCAGACATTCCTATCTTCCCCCAGCATGTGGCATTTAGCCGAACAAAGGTGTTTATCTGCAGATAGAAAAGTGTGTGAGGTGGGTCGGAGCACTTAGCCCCACCGTAGTGCTGGGATAACTGGGTTCCTGAACATTATCAGCATCTAATCTGTCTTCCTGTGGGAACAAGGGGGCCGAGGGCTGCCAGCGCCAGCCCCCTGCCAATCAGCTCCCCGCCTTGAAGTGTGGGGGCGAGCGGCTCCGCTTACTCCCCTGGCGGGTGACCCTGCCTCTATCTCCCGCTCGGCCCCTGGAAACAATCTGAGAGCCTGACAGTCTGTGTTCGGGGCTGGCCAGCGCCTGCCTCTGAGGCCGTATGCAGTCCGGAGACGCTTGTCTCCCTGGCAGGAAATGTTGGAACCCGATCATTACTCCTCGTCTCTCATGGGAGATTAATGAGGAAACTGAGCAAAAATCCATCCTATTCACCCCACACACACTGACATCCAACAGATGCACTCTTTGCACACACACATACACACACACACGCAGCACAGAAGAACCCTCATAAACACACAAATGCAGGTAGACGTCTATAAACCTCTTGTTGAATGTAGAACGTCGTGCTTGATATTACAAGAATGGACAACTGCTTTTGGATTGACAGCTCCCAGAGAAGAAACGGCCAAATGGTAATCTAGGGTTTCTGTGCGAGCCTTTAAATTTGCTCTAATGTAGAATCCATCCGTCCGTAAGCAGATGGAAGAATGATCAGCGCTTGGAAAGAGGGGAGAGGGATTTGGGACGGTGTAATATAAATGTTTTTATCTTTCTTGTTGACCTTACAGAGAGACCTTTGGAGAGAGCTGGAGCACTTTACACCCCCCTCCTCCCCACCCCCCTGTGTTCTGCTAACCATGGAAATTAACAGTCAAGTTCACAGTTCATACACACCTGGTAGAGTTCGATCCGCTGCTCGTTTCTCTTGGCGCTCGGGTTGGGGGTCCGCAGGGCTCTAAACTCGGCCCGGAACAAGTTGGTGGAGTTCTTCTCCATGGTGGAGACGTTGAAGCGGAACACCTTGGATGTGATGCCTTTGGGGCAGTAGGGGAGGTCATCTGCAGGGAACATGGAAGAGAAGACAGAGCAGCGTCAGTCAAACTTTCCTCTTCTATCTGTTTGTTTGATCAGACTTGGACCCTCATGGTTTCTTTGATCAGATCCCTTCTTCATCTGTTACCTCATTGTTTACATGTTATTCTCCAATCAAGGATGGACATGTTGGCCTTGTGATTATTGATATGCTTAAGATGGAGGATCTGCCACTCTGAGCTAAGATGTATTACACACAAATACAAAGCTTTATTTCTTTTTAACTATTTCTGGTCCATTCTAGGCTAAAGTGAGACGTTAACACGAACCATCTGCTTGTGCTTTACTCGGGCCAAGTTAGCAACAAGTTGAAGTCATGAAATGAAAACCAAATGTCCCATGTGGTGGAGGAACAGGCTGCAGCGGGACGGCAGAGAGCTCCTCCCACCGGCTCAGCGGCTCAACAGGTGCTCCCAAAGGCTCGGAGAGGAGCCAACGACTCCCTGGAACTGAAGCAGGCTTAGCTGGGAACATGTGGGATCACATGGCAAACAGAACAATACCTGAGCCGCCGCGTGTCCAAAGGGGACAGACAGTGTCTCCGCTGAGAAACACGCCACATGCACAACCTTAACCCTTCAACAGAGTGTGTGCAGGTGTGTGTGTGACAGAGATGGTATCTCACATTAACCGCAGCAGAAGCAGCGTTAAGAGACGACCACAGTATGATTCCATCCGAGGAGCTTCCTGTTGCCCACTGAATCATAATACCACAGAAGAGTTTATTATTCTAACAGGCTGAGCACATGCAGCGTCGAGCAAAACAAGCACATTTCAACTTTTTATGAGCCAAGTGGAAACACTCATTTACAGCCAAGCCGTGGCTAATTTATGACCCTAAGTTGAAGCTTTATTACCGGCCCCTCAGTTGGATGCTGGTGAACAGAGGCACTGCACCTGAGGCCCGATCGCACCTTCAGCTGCTCCGGGCCAAAGTTCAGTTTGCTTCCCTGGAACTCACACATCTCCAAGAATCTGTACTTTGTTTGAACCGTAATCCTATTTCACTGTCCTCCCAGCCATTATCTCTTGTTTCCACCACGTTTCCCTATTTATAGGTGAGCGTTCCGGCATTCATCCCCGGCCAGATATCTGTCCACTGTTTCCACACATCCACGAGGAGGAAACCTCAGTAGCCTCTTCCTCCTCCCGCCCCCCCTCACTTATTGTTCCTGCTCCCCCTCTTCTTCCCTCACCGAAGGTGGAAAGCCCCACTTTGAGGGGAGATTTGAAATTCTAATCAAGTCTTTGGTTTCCTTTTGGATGACCTCATTTTCCCATTGCAATGGTTTTAGGTGGATTTTGCATTATGGCTTATTTTTGCCAAGGGTCTGAAAGGTAATTTGTTCCATGTTGGTGAGTGGAGGGGATCGTTTGCATAATTAAGATGAAATACATACACTAATTTCCTGACCCAATCATTTTTACAGAGTCAGGATGCTGACATGAGCTTGACCTGAGCACTGAGGCACTTATTCCTCCCGTATCGCTATTTGAGAGTTATGAGTAATACTTTAGTCTATTGTAAATATTATGAAAGTAAAACATTTAAACCTGCAGCGTTAGTTAAAGGAAAGTCTGCGCTTTCATCAGATTATAATTACAGATGAGAGTTTTATTGCATTAACAACCTCACAAAAAGCGTATTTATAGCCTCTTTTTATAGCTTGGATCACAAATTGATCTCGTTTTTATATTACTGCTCTATTAATTGGAATGGACACGGGCTTTAAAAATGAGGGATTTCATGGTGAAGTAAAGCTGGAGGAATGACTTCATCCTGTCTCCTCTCCCCTCCTCTCCTAACCTTTCCTCTTACAGGTGACATGACCAAAAGCCTCCCTGAGTTAAAAAAAGGAATCACCTCTCTTTCCCCTTTTGTCCGGAGGCTTGTCCATGATGTCACTCTCTCCAGAGCTACGTGGAGGTAAACAAAGGAAGTAGGAAGCACGAGGTAGCAGGTGCTGTCCAGCTGCCGAGGCATCTGAACCTCAAAGGCTTAAGGCACATCAGCACTTTATCTTTTAACTTTTCGGGATCCGACCCCTTCGAATTGACAGATTTGCTTTGAAATGTTGCAATTAAAGGTTTTTCTTTTGCTTTTACTGGCCCGTGACCTGAGAAATGACCTCAGACAGGTCGACTGCGATGGCTGCTTAGAGTAACGCAAACTTTCCATCTATAAATAAAGGCCAAGGTCCTTAACGTTTGAAGTGTTTGATTGGATGTGGACATTGGAACGGACCAGAGCGCTGCAGCAGATGTGATAATGTGATGAAGAAAAAACACAACAGCTCCACTACACTAAGGATGAAGAAGCTAAACGGTTAAAGACATGGGAGTTAGAGGAGTTAGAGGAGGGGGGCTTTATTTTGAATAGGCCAAAGACCTCTGTCTCTGTTTGCTCAGATGACATCATCTTTCTACGCTCCCATATATCAGAGCGGCTGCTGGTCTCAGCGGTGGCCCACGCTTCTTCGCCGGGTCCAACACTGAGTCACTGATTGCCTCAACGTTTCACCGCAATGGCTTTCGCGCTTCACTAGACGCAAAGGGGGTCAGCGGATTCTTAGAATATGGCGCCAAAGGTCACGCCGTCATGTCTGTAAATAGAGAGTATGTGGACGCACAAAGCGAGAGTCGTTATCTCATTTCCTCAACAGCATCTGGTTTATGAATATTAATGCTAGAATGCAGCAGAATGCACACGTCTAGGCCTCCGTCTCCTCTCCTCAGCTATACATTACCCAATCACACACACCCTGATTCTAGTTAAAAACGGTGCTGAGTGAAAAACGAAGCTCCAGCGAAACTATAAAGTATTAGAGAAAAGCTTGGGTTTCATATTTTTCCCTCATGCTGTGAACTGAGAGAGAAAACCTGACTGGATTCCAAAATACTCCCACAATTCCAAAAACAGTGAATGTAAAACCCATTATGTCCCGCTGCAAAATGAACTACACTGCAAAATCATCAGGGTGACAGACATTATGTTGCTCCATAGTAAAACATGCCCGTGCTGCCTGTGGGGTTACATAATGGAAAGTCACCATAGGGGAGAGACGTGATAATTCTGTCATAATTAGGCCAATATCCTCCTCAGATGAGCTATTTTGGGGCCAATAGTAAATCAAGTCCCCGTCTTGTATCATCACCGTTGACGGCTGCAGTCTGAGGCCGTGGCAGCAGTGATGTGTCCCGGGCACCTGGCCATCACTGATCCCACTCCTTAGACCTGTGTTTGTTTTGGGAGCTCTCGCTACCTCTGACCAGCGGATCAACCCCCGAGCTGTGTATTTGGAGTGTCAGAAGCACTTTGTGGGACCTGTGAAACGGATTTGATTCAAAGCTCTCACCGGCGCCAGCGGAGGCTCTGCTCAGTGTCACGGCGCAGCATAAACACCTGTTGATTTCAGAAAAACGCTATATAACACCACATGCGACCGAGCAGGCACGCGTCCAAGTCCAGCACTTAAGAGTTCACTTTCTCTGGAGAACCGTGGAGAGAAGTGTTGAGTGAGCTTCTGTTTCTGATTTCCAGAATCACCAGTGCAGCACAGTTTATACAGGAAATGCCAATATGGATGAGCAAGGCAAATAGACCGGAACGCAGCTCCGCGCTACTAGAAAGGAAGAGCGGGGAAATATAAGACGGAGAGTCGAAAAATATTGGGGAACTCACGGCCAGAAAATAGAAATGAGGTATTGGAGTTGGCAATAAATACGAGACTTAACTGCCTGAGAAGTTTCCTCGCTTAGGAATGTGTCAGGCCGAGGCTGGAGTTCCCATGGCTTTGGTGTGAGGTATGTATGAGGAATGGCGCTCGTTCCAATTAGACTGTTTACTTTGTCCTCCTCTCCGTTACGCGCCGCGCCGCGCCGCCGCTCACATGCAGGCGGGCGCGTCTGTGCGTAAAACGAGCCCGGACGCCGGCGGGGAAAGTCTTTAGCTCCGGTCCGCTGTTTGTTTACCGTGTTGTTTACGCTTTGTGACGCAACGCACGCGAATAAAAGGCTTTTTGGCGCGTGCTGTGCCAGGCGTTGCCATCTAAGCAACATTTGGAATAATCGATTTTAATGGGTAAACTCAGATGGCGCCTTGCTCGTCCATACTGCGTCTGTTCAGCAACAATTGTCTCTTAACATTAGTAGGACAGTTGGGTTAGATCATTTGTCAACTTTATATGGATAATGCAGAACATATAGTAGGTTTGGTGATGAATTAGGTGAGATGGTACACTTCAATAAAAACAAACAAATAACTTACTGTTGTCATTGTTGCCATTGATCATGTTGAACTTGTAAATCTCTTTGGCATAGTACTCAGTGTCCGTGTTATCCTGTCCACAGCTCTGTTGCCTGTCTCTGCCCAGCTCCTCTATGAGCTCCTTGGTGCTGTTATAAAGGGCCAAAACCTGATACGGGACTTGACTCGGACCTGTTGTTTGAGGCGGACTGGTCATCCGGAGTTTACTCAGAATCTGTCCCCGGACCGCTTCCACTCTCTTTTTCTTTATGTGGTCGATATCCACAGTGGTGCAAGTGGATAGCGAGAAAGTCATTGTCACACAGTTTGACAGGAGGAACAACAGAAGTGCTTTGCCCAGATTCATATTTCACCCTGTGAGGCTTGTCAAGTAAAAACAAATAAAGAAACTAAATTCCGATTTGAATAGAATCCCTTAACTCTTTAGATTCAGGTCGTGAGTGAGTTCTGTTCTCCGAGGAATCCCATTTTCTCAAGTGCTATGTCATCTTTGCAAAATGCGCGTTTGCGTTAGAGCAAATCCGAGCCATTTCTGAAAAACAGTCTCAACTCTTCATTAAAGCTCCTTATTCTAATATTCATGCCCTCTCGCCACACACAATCATCTCTCGCTTCCTTCCTTCCTTTCCTCCTCAGTTTGCGCTCTTTGCACCGTGTGTGAGTTTCTCCATCGCATGAGGCTCTTTCCATCCACTTGTGCGTCTGCTGCGTGTCAGTGCGTCTCCCCGCGTCTCCCTGCAGCCCAACAGCCTCCAACACTCACCAGCCGCTCTCCCCGCTCACTCTCGCTTTATACTCACACACTGTGACGTTGGCGAGGGAGGGGCTGTAAATTATAGTTTATTCTCGGACAATGAGCTCTATCCTACTCTGTATTCACAATTATACGTGCTTGTATTAAGACTTAAGACAAACCGCGAATTCTTAACTACTGACGTTTATTGGTTCATTTTGTAAAAGGGAGCAGTTTTGGGGGAAAATGTTATTATATTTGCTTAAACGTCACTGTGAAGACATTCATTTTGCTTTTTCCACAGGACGAGACGCTGACGTATCTGAGCAAACAATTGTATATGATTGAATTACACTAAAGATGAACTATATACTACTTCATGAACTTCCCTCCGGTGAGGATCCACATGATACTGTACCTATAGAGCCAAGTCCTTAAGACCTACCCTGTGAAGGTCGCCATATAGTGAGAACATCCAAGATAGATTACAGAGTCAAATCAAATGCAGATGTAAGGACAAAAGAAACAAAAAAGGATGTTTGGGGTGCAGTGGAGCCCAGACAGCTTCTGTGATCCTCAACTATCTGCTACTGTTCAGCTTCTCTTCACTGACATACAACATGCACAGCGACGACATCTAGCGGTCATTACGAGTAACACGAGCTGTTACTCTTGTCCCTGTATAGACTTTGCTTCCTTTGACCCCAGCATCACATGCTTTTTAGAATATAAATATGGCGGTGATATGGATGATTTCAGCTAGTTTCATGTTTGGAAGTCTTTCCTATGATGTCATTTGCTTTCGTGGGAAACAAACCCCTCTAATTTTTGCTCTCTAATAATGTGCTTATATCTAACAAACATTACTACGCCTAATGGAAATCTACAAATGATACGATACAAACTTACTTACAAGAACATATGATACTAGATTTGATAGTAGAGTTAAAAGGCCAAAAGGCAGAGACACACACTATACAGGAAACTGTTTTGTGAAATGTGGAAGAACCCTTATAAGGCCTTATAGGGGTTTGTTTTGGACTTATGATGGAATGGATTCTTGGGGGCATCAGAACAGAGAACCAAGTGTGTGTGTGTGTGTGTATGTGTCTGTGAGAGAGAGAGTTGAGTAGGCAAGTGTGTCTGTAATGGGGGGAAAGAAAGCAGGGCGGAGAGTTTAGAATGATGTTAAATTGAATCAGGTTAAGAAATAAAGCAACTCTCTTTATTGACTTGAAGAATGTAAACAAAGCCCCATAGTGAGCGGTATCAACAAATAAAAACATCATTACAAAATAATCATTACAATAACTGATCAAAACTATTTTAATCCGTCATATCTCACTGAAATACAGCGTTCCTAATACTTTATTTGAAACATTCAACACAACTTTATCCATGTGTTCGTCTGAGGCTTCACTGACTGGACTCGTTGTCTATTAGTGGCCCGTCCTCCTGATTGGCGTTTCCATGGAGAGCGTTGCTTGGCGACGTTGTAGCTATCCGTGAACACTTCCGGCCAAGTGGTAGCACGGAGGGGCTAAATGGACGACAACATCCAACTCGGAGATACTGGAGTTTCGAAACATGTGAGTAATGTATTTCAATGTCTAAAAATGACGTAAGAAAGCAGGCGAGACGTTTCCCGCGCGGTTAACGCTGTTTTATGTTCGCCTGACGTCACTGGAGCGACGGTGTTCGTGGATTGATGCTACCTAGCTGCTAGGCTAACGCTAACTGTAATCCGGTGAATTAGGTTGTTATTGCCTCAACAAAGACGCACAGACGCGCTGTTATGGTTTGTAACTTTAGTTTAAAAATGTCAGGGATGTTTGTCTGTGAATGTTCATATATGTGCATACATCCTGCTTCCTTTGGCGAAGTTCTCCATCATGCTAACCTGGATATTTATGAAACAACAACAACTAAGTGACATATAGCGTCCACAGGTTATAATCAGCTATTTCAAACTTTTTCCTTAAATGAAATGCTGACGCTGACGCAGACGCAGAGCTGAGAATGAAAAAGACTTAAAACGCTACTTTCCTTTAATTAGTGCTTTGGGTATCTAAGTTTGAGGCTTTCTATTCTAGATGTTTACATATCTGGACTCCAAGTAGCTTTCAGCAGACAATGATAAATATATTTCACGTTGTGGAAATCCTCCTGCTGCTGAAATAGAGATATCAAAGTGTACAGTATCTCTCGTGTACCTTTTTATAGTTGCATTATTCATTAAGGTGGTCTACAAAACACGTCAATCTGTTGAAAGATCATTTTCTTATACTCTTACAGACATATTTTAAGGGGCATTAAGATAGTGGCATGTGTGTGTTGCTGTGTAGTACTTGATGTCACTGATGTCGTCGTCTCTTCTCCCACCCAGGTTGCAAAAACAGGACGAAGGGCTCGCCTGACAGCAGAGCAGTCGTCACTTGAGGACACTCGTTATGTGAGGAAGTCTTCCTCATCGACTGGAGAGGTATGAGATCCTCTTCATGACAGAGAGGCTGCATGTTGGTATTTGATCTCACAAACAGTTTTACTGTATATCATGATGAATTCTGATTTGTCTCACGCATTAATCCAAGGACGATGACATGGTAGGTAGCATGTGGTGACTTTATAAGTGGTGACTCTGCATGGCTTTCTTTTTCAAATTTCTTGCTGTAACTTTATACCATTTATAGTAGTATTGGATTTAGATACACTGGTATAAAAGTACTGGCAGTACTAGATTGTCATCTCAAAGATCAGTAGAGAAGCTCACACATACACACACATAGCTAAGTCAATGAATGGCCTTTGTCAGATTTCACACACACATTTCACACACAGCCGATGAGGTCATATCCATGTCATGTTTGCATCACTGAAGACGATCTTGTATCTTTAAGGATGAAACAATAAGTGCACTGACTTTTTGGAGACATAAAGCCTTGAAAAGTATCACATATCACTGTCAGAGGACACAATAGATTACACAATAGTTAGTTTGGATTGATGGTATAAAGTTATAATGGCGTGTTTAATTATGCGGATAAGTTCAAGTTGCCATTTTCCTACATCAGTTTGTTTGATTCATTAAAGCATATTTATTGTCTTCTGTTTTGCTTCTAATCTACTTGTATTGCTCTGAAATATGCTAAAGTTTGTCCTCGGCACTCACATACATGCAACATTGTCCTATGCTGGTTCCATATTGTCACTATGAAGCTAATCATTTCTCACAAATCCTTATTTTCTACCTCATAAATCACTTGAACTCTTGTTGTAGTTTGTTCAGTGATCTGTGCCTCTGCAAACATGTTGGCCCAGATGGCGATAACTTCAGGCTAAATATAGCACAAATATATGACGGAAAATAAGTCATAAATAATCCTATTGGCATTTATGGAATCGGCCGCGTCTCCTAGATTGGCAAAACTGTAACCCAGCCAACATTCGCAAAGCAAAAAATGCCAGAAATGCTCTCGCTGTAGGCTAATCTTCCCAAATTAGGCCAACTTCCCTAATGTATGAACCAGTATTCTCGCGCCCTCTCTGACCTGCTGTGCACATGCAATACATTTTTCCAGCGTGTCGTGCATCTGGGTGGGTTTATTTGCAGTCCCCGTTTATCAACCCCCGGCCTCTTCTGCCTAAAATACCCAACTGATTGGTCACATTCCTCACATCCTTTTAAACAAAGACTCGATTGCTTTTATGGGCTCATAGGGTTTGACCACCGAAAGTTTCTTGCCCTTGAGACCCACCAGAGAATCCTGAATTAGAAAAGACGACAGCCACGCTAATTGCCTTAACCGTCATAACTATTTTACTACGACTGCAAGGTTCATATTTGGTCATGGAGAATTGGAGGCATTTGTTTTGTTTCTCAGGACAGTCGCCGTCTCGCTCTTGGAATCTGACCTTGCTTTGTTTGTTACTTATTGTTGTTGAACAAGATGCCAAATGTATTTTTTTAATCCTAATAAATCCTTGTAAGAAATTTGAAATATCAGGGTTTAATATCAAAATTCCCCGGTTGTCATGAATGTAAATCTCTCCGTCACTAATCAGGCAAAGTTAAGTGAACCTTTCCAGCCTCAGCTCTCACGATTAATGGTAATATCCAGTGCGAGCGCAGCGCAGCTCCCCCTCCTCCTGCCCTGCTTAATGGTGACATTCAGATTTATAAATGGGTTTGGTGAAGGAACCGGCCATGAAAGATTATTTCCTCTTTCATCATAAACGAAAGAAATTCTTCACAAGCACTTTGTCCTCCACAGACCCAATTTAGTAATGAGAAATGTTGTGCCTCTTTCTTTCTTTTTTTTCTTTTTAGTCATTCATTTGTCTAGTGCCCACCCTCCTGTGCTCTGAGGAATTCATTCATTCAAGTGCCGGTCTCAGGGTCCCGCTCTCAGGATCACATTCCAAACTCAATCGACTATTTTCAGAATCAAAGAATGAGACTGAGAGGGTCATTTTTCCTGTGATTCTATTTTGGTGTCAGACTTACGGCCCCTGGCAATTCCCACACTTAGCTCCATATGTTCTGCTGCTGCTGCAAACGGACAGCTATGAAAACCATAATATACACTACAGTAATGGGCTGGCATGTAGGTGACCCTGTGCTCTACATACCAGGCTCTCCTCACAGGAGCTTACAGCACTGCTTCAATACAAAACAAGGCTGAAAATAAAGGCTAAAATACACTTCATTGCCTTAAACGCAGCTGGATCTGCTTCTTTAATCTGAGGTATTACAGACAAGAGTGTCCCCTACTGGCAGAATCTCACTTTAAACACTTACAGCCGTTTGCAAAAGCCCAATTGTCTCTGTCCTTCACGTCTCTGAGTTGAATCTGACTCACAGTTGATGTACTTAGGTATCTAAGGCACGTATCCTGTGTGCAATAATGAAACTGTTTGCTATTAAGGTCCTCTTTTCTTCCAGGGCCCCCCTCCTAAACCAGCCCGGAGGCAGGGAGGCTGGGCAGAAGACAGCTCTGGAACTGGTTCAGCCAAGTACGTTCTACATCCCCCCCCCCATCCCCTCCATCTCCCCCGGCTCCTGGCTGGTTCTCAGACACTGACGGCCCGGACTGCGTGCTGCGGTCGTGGCTTATGTGTTATTAATGAACTCTCATGCCGTTGAATGAGCTTATTTATCAGTGCATATTTGGCGCTCAGGCTGTGAACCAACAAGGTTAGCGAGAGCTGGAACTGAGCGGGCAACTCTCCATTCGTCTTCATCTGCGAGCGAGGCTGTAATTGACATGGTTAATGCATCAGCCACAGGAGGGCACTGTTAGTCAGCTAGACACTTCATCACAGGGGTTCAAGCCACTTAATCAGCCCTCACCACCGCTGTCTGCTCCTTACACAGGGAGCACAACATGTGGACTTCATGAAATATTTGGAACAGATGGAATGTGTTTGCCAAGAGCTTGTTTCTAACATTAGCACTTAAAATGTGAACCGCATGTTTCATTGGACTGTGTAAGTGCCGTTCCTGTCACTGTTTCCACACACTTGCGTGCTTCTCTCGCCGGTCTCAGCGGAGGTGAGAGCATGGAGATTCATGAAGTTTTGCACTCAAGTGAGCCGGCTGAGGTAATTGGACTTATTTGCATGGTGTTCTGCACTGTTAGTGCAAGCAGGGGGAACAGCAAACTCAATAGATTTTCCTTTCCCCTCGCAGAAGGTCAGCGTGTTGCTTCTCGTGTAACCCCACTTGATTCTCCGTCTCAGCCAGATTGAAATACAGGAGGTGTAAAAGGGTTTTGCGCACGCATTGATCCTCTCTGAAACAAAGTAAGTAATGGTCCCCCCTGGAACCGGCAAGGACTTTTCCCTTCAATGTCACCCCTCATGCTCAATCACCGCCGCCCTCCTCCCACTAATCCCAGCGCAGAAATCCCAGGATTTGTCGATCTATCACTCCTAATTGACACTAAATGATCTGTCAGTTTATTGATGAACCTTTGAAACCGGGTTGTCACAATATATTTTATCCCTAACAACTTTTTCCAGACAGTTTTACCATGTCTATCGCTTTGCCTTACATGAGTCTTAATCAAGAGGCCTGTAATGTGTCTTAAGTGTCGCCATCCCCGCCCCCGCAGACAGGACACAGTCCAAGGGCAGGCAGGTAGGCTCCCTCAGCTCCTCTCTGCCCTGCCTGCTCCCTCAGAGCTGCCGGTCCAGGCTCAGGCTGCAAGGGGCCGGGCTGGAGAAGCAGGAGGAAAGGTTATTGATCAGGGATTTGTTTCCTAAAGGTTAATTTACCTGATTGGTTTACTATCCAACACGACAAGAGAGTTATTGGACCACCTATAGCACAAACACACATTGGGCTGAATGATTCTTTTTGTAAACGTTATTTTTGATGTTTTGTTGCTGCCACTTTTGCAAACAGACATAGAGAATAAAGTAAAAAAGGTCAATTTTAGGGAGTCATTTCAGCTTGATGGAAGATTGAGGTCTCTATTTTGCTCCACACTCAGGTTTAATTTATTTGCTAAAGCTCCAGTTTGTATCGGAGCAATTTCTCTTTTATAGGGATTAAATAAAAGTATAGAGTTTGCATGCAGGCATTGTGAGGTGGAAATCCTCGTACACGCAGGGTTTTGCCTCGCCAAGGTTCTGCCTACTGACATACAGTCTGTGTGCAGTGATTTCAAAGCCCAAACCTGAAGAGATGTATTGTAATGCGTCACGTTTGTTTTTGAGAATCCACATTAATTAATTGCAGTAAAGACGTAGCTCACCTCTTGTTTTTTGCAGTGTGAAAGAAAGAGAATAACAGCAAGGGAAAACACTGTTGTACTGCTGAGTCTGTTGCCTTTGTGACCAGTAGGGGGCACTACTCAACCAGGAGAGGTGGCAAAACAATGCACTGGGTGAAAATAAAGACTGTTACATTGAAACAAGTATTAGGTTGACGTACCTTAAAGGCTGGTGGTCAAAACTTGTTATCCTTTGATTTCTATGTGAGTCCTGGCATCACAGAGCTTCTTAAGGCTGTAATAACATAACAGTTCCCCATGTTCCCTTGATATGTGGCTGCTACCTGAGCTAAATATGTGTGCTTAAAAATACTCAGTGTCGAGGTAGGGATGAGTCAAAAACAGCGATTGTGAGTCTGGCATGCGCCGTTCACGCTGAGCTGAGGTAAATGGAGAGAAATCTGAAAATAGCTGCATGATTCAGTGGGCGATGAAGAAGAGAACGCAGAGAGAAAACGGGAGAGCTGCAGAGCCTGCTGGGTCTGATACTACAGGATTACTATCATGATGTACAAACGCAAAGGATGAATGTGTCAGGAAGCCCGTAAGGACTGTGTGTTTATGTTAAATATGTACGTGTGAGCGCTCCGTTCCTCCTGACGCTTCTTCTCCTCTGCTTGTGTACAGATCCTCAAGAAGAGCTGGAGGAGCTGAGGATTTGGAAGAGTAAGTTGACACAACCGCCTCATCCATATTTCATTGGATTCTTCCAGTTGTTGATTGAATTCAGTTATTTTTTGGGGCGCAGGGGTACAAATGGGTGAAATGTAAATGTTGGTTCCTTCTGCAGTAGAGTGAAGAAGGTGCCATGCGCTCAGATTGCCCTTGGTCACGACTAATCCTCGCCTTCCAAGAACAATCACTTAACATGATTAAAAAACAAACGGTGTGACTGAGTTGTCATCACTTTTATTGCCGTGAGGAGCCAAGTTTTCCCGTTATCCTTGCCTTTTGCACATCCTCCCTCACATCAATCTGTGGGCAGAATAGACAGCAGCAGGAGGAGGAGGAGGAGGAGGAGAGGCAGGTAGAGGACGGAGGCGTGTGTGTTTAACTCACCATCACAGCTAGAGTCGGTGGCCAGTGTGTGAAACTAAAGCCGCTGCTCTCCAGAGAAGGAAGTGTTTCTGTCAGACTGCAGTGTTGTAGTAATACTAAGAGGAGATCTTATCTGGGGGTTGCCAGGTTGGTCCCTCAGACTGCACCGCAGCGTCGCAGGTTGCCATTGTGAAGCCCCCCAGTCAGAATGTAGCAAACAGAGCACGTGTCCAGACAGAAATACAGTGGCATCATCAAAGCCAGAGCGGCCCGGGAGGCGGCCACGCTTGCTACCCTGTGATGACCTCACCGTTTTGGGTTGCATATCGAAAGCGTTCAATAATTCATACTCCCACACTTCCTGTTTCTACAGCCGCCGACTTCAACCACGAACTCCTCAGGGATCTGATGATGAAGGAGGTGAGAGCACCCTGGCAGTCCCCCGACTCTGAGTCTGTCCTCACGGGCAGAGTGGAGCCCTCAGAGCCTCCACAGCACATTCAGCCTCCGCACGTACACAGCAGATAAGCAGGAAGTCACATCAGAGCTTTTCACTGTGACGATCCCGACGTTTGTCTGGGTTTAAGTTTGCATTCACGTTTTCCATCTCTGCCTTTGACCTCGTGTGAAAGTGACAAGTGAATAATAATAATAAGACAAATAGGAAGATTAGACACACACACACACACACACACACACACACACACACACACAGAGCCAGTGAGTGGAGGAAATTCAGAAGAGCCTTTGTAATGCCCTATAAACTTCCACTATTTAGATGAAATGTCCCAATATTTTCCCATAATTTTGCATTACATTTTTTCAAGTTTTGTTGAAGACAACAGGAATAATATTATTGAAAATTAAATTCACAAAAATAGGAATAAGTAGGGTTTAAGAAAGAGGCCTTTTCCTATAAATGTAATGTAATTCTGTATATTTAATTCTAATACTCGAAATTTCTAGATAAACAGAGATGTAATTTAATACCTTACCTCTCATTTAAGTATAGATATATGAAAACTGTCATGGTAAACAGGATCAAATTGCAGATCTGAATTGCAGTATATATGAGCCGCATACAGCACATACACATTTACACGCACATTTATTGTATTGAGCGGCTGAAATGGCCGGTTGAACGAAGAGCCCAGTGGTTTGGTTCTCTTGCACTTAATGCCACTGTAAAGATTACTGTGTGCAGGGAGACCTCTTAATACAGAGCCGCAGGCAGGGGCAGTGGAAATTACAGTGCTGAGGGTTAGTGAGATAGCCCCTGCCATCTTGATTATGTCCTGCCCTTATCCCTTATGTCCACTGGCTACGAGCAGAGAGAGAGAGAGAGAGAGAGAGAGAGAGAGAGAGAGAGAGGGGAGGCTGGCCCAGGTCCCCTCGCCCCCATCTCCCCCCATCATCTGCCCCCGCAGCCTCCTGCCGCTCACCTAAAATAGCACCGCTATCACAACCACGCTCTCATCTGCTCCACGTCTCACTCGCTTGCTCTTAGCACCCCGATCTGTTGAATATCCTCCCATAAGCGCCCTTTTTTTTTTCTTCTTTCAAATGCTTCCTATGCCCGAGTAATCATTTCACCGGACCCCCAACGTAGATTATAGGAGCCCCAGCCGTGTGGAGAGAGAGACCCCCGGGTTCTCCCCAAAGTCGCTGACTGCCTCTCGCCTGCCTGCTTCTCGCCTGCCTGCCTGCCTGCCTGCCGGGAGTATGTCTACATTCACAGCAAATTATCCCCTTTTGATATTTACACGCTCCAGCGAGGAAGCTGGACGCGGGCGGCGGTGTGATAAGGATATGCACGGCCCCGCTCGCTGTCAGACAAAGCCACCTTGATAGATGTCCTGGCAAAGGATGGAAGTCAGTGTAGTGGGTAATGTCGGCGGTGATGATGAGAGACGGCGCCTCCTGATGGAGTTGCCCCCCCCCTTTTTTTCTTTTTTTTGTTGTTGCTGCGGATAAAATAACAGGGCCTTGTTTGCCCCGCTCCTCCTTGACCTCCTGTAATAGGCTGGACTTAAAGATGTTGTTCCCTTTCACACTTAATAATAGGCTTTGCATATAGAGAACATGCGCCGGCTTCACTTTGAACTCCCAGAATGTAAACTCAATACAATGTGTTGATGGAGCATTACTAGCCTGAAATGAGGCAGGAGTGTGTGCGTGTGCTTGTGTGTGTGCTTGTGTGTGTGCTTGTGTGTGTGCTTGTGTGTGTGCTTGTGTGTGTGTGTGTGTGTGTGTGTGTGTGTGTGTGTGTGTGTGTGTGTGTGTGTGTGTGTGTGTGTGTACGACAAAGACAACCCAGGAAGCTTATTTGCAAAGAGCTGGACGGCAAGGCTTTTTGATGTCATTGCACTAAGACCATTAAATTTGATTGGGGGTCCGGGGGGGACGGATTGTGCTGAACACTGTGCTTTGTAAATGAGAGGACAAAGTGTCACCGGGGCCTCATGAATATGAAATACGCGCGCCCGCATTTATTTGGATATCAGAAACACAGATGAATCTTGTCAGCGGCTAAACGAGCGTGGCATTTTTAATTTGGTTTCATTAAAAAAAGAGAAAGTTCATCAACAGAAGAGGAGATTTTGCTCTGAGAGGGAAAGTTGACGCTTTGACTGGCGTGTGTTCACAATCCTTCAACCAATATAACAAACACGTCCAGAATAAGAATGATTTCCCCTTTTGTCTCAGCGATGTTTAACTCTTACGGAGCAGTAAGACTTTGCAGGCCGCCGCTGATCCATGTTTCTTCTAGTCCAGTTTATTTTGGGGTTTATTTTGAAGGCATGGTGACACAGATGCCAAGATATTTCCTCACATCAGATGCAGACTTCCATCTCTTCACCTCTATTTAGCTCCTCTATTGACTTTACCCTCAGGCTGCAGCACTGTGGTTAGAGATTACTGACAACCCTCTATGCAGTCCAGCTCTCTCTCTCTCTCTCTTTCCTCTCCTCCTCATGCCCCCCCTACCCCCTCTCTCACTGTTAACACTCCGCTGCAGAGCAAATAAGGATGTGCAGTTGCATTTCTTTACGGCCCACCCAGAGTGAACACACCAGGATCCCACCTAGGTTGTGTTCAGCTGCCATGCGTGTGTATAAATATATCATTGGCATATTTTTAAAGGGAGCCCAGTTATTTTAAACTCATTTTTCCTGCTCTGCATTCTTCCTCAGCTACACAGTGACATTATAATAATAAGCATCGGTACGTAGTCAGGTACTTTCCACTCTTTTCATCCAGTCCCTTTCTCTTTGTTCATCAGTCACTCCTAAGCTTCTCCCTCTCTGATCTCTTTATCCCTTCTTCTTTTCCTAATCAAACAAATAATTTCCCATCTGAAAAATGCTGTGAAACTTCGCCCCGTCCTTCTTGGGAGCGGAGCCTTTTCCTCTGTCCTGTTGCGTTTTGCCAATTAAAGTGGGTTCCCACTGTTTGAGCAGCGGGCTGGCGGCTCCTGGCACCGCAGCCCCTGCCAGGCCGCACTGTGACTTCCGACCCCACACAGATGGGCCCGCGAGCAAATACTCTTGCACATGGCTGGATGCCGCCCCGGTCGGAGTGGCAGAGTGGACACGGAGGTCGGCCTACCGGCCACCGCGGGTCCTGGGGGTGGGCGGCGCTGACAGGGCCCAAATGCTAAGGTAGCAGGGGGTGCTTTCTGGGGAGCCCCTGGCCAGCACCCCACTCACAGCGGGAAGAGCTGCCGCCTCGCCTGCTGAATATTCATGGCCGCATGGCTATTGTGACAGGGCAGCTCTTATGAGGATGTAGCTGGAGAGAGGGAGGGAGGGAGGAAGTGCCACACACACACACACACACACACACACACACACACACACACACACACACACTGTCACACAAACACACACCTTTTAGCAGCTGTCCGCCAGAGATTGAATGCATTTTTCATAAAGAAAATGTGAGTTGATGATAGATCAGATTTGTTCTGTCCTGTCCACAGTCTGATGTTTCAGTCTCTGCCCCACAGATATTCCAGTGATTCCCGACCTCGATGAAGTCCAGGAAGAAGATCTCACCATGCAAGTAGCAGCGCCACCAAGGTAGTGAATGAAATAAAAACCAACCTTTTATCACTCATAGTTTCCTCCTCCCACAGAGCCGGTTGGTCTCAGGTGGTTACAGACGTGAGCTCACCTCACTGAGGACTCTGAGGTCACCTGACCTCCGCTGGTCCTGTTGCAGAGAATCCTTTGTTCCACAGAAATAACAGTTTGGTGTGATTTATGCAGCTCTGTTCCAGGGGTCCTCACTAACTGGGCCCTTTGATTTACAGGGCAGTGGGAGACACACAGACATGTGTGGGCTATGTAGCAGGGCTATGACAGCGGTGGAGGTTATTAGGCTGGGGCTCGCTCTCTGTGCCAGATAATATCCACATTGAACTCATTGTGGGAGCAATGTAGCGTGTAATGTGCAGTAAGTAGGACTGGCATGCATTGCTAGGCCGGGCCACTTTGAGAGCCCCCCCACTTAATTCCGACCCACAGATAAGCAGCTGGGTTTCAATTTGAGGCGTTTACCACTTGGCAACCGCTGCGCGCTCTCTGTGGTCTTTGGTGAAGTCTTGGAACTTCTTGCAGCCTCTCCTCAGCTGTGTTTCTGTAGAATGCAGCTGTTGAAATAAAAGGCCCGATCAACTATTCCTCCTTTCTGACTCTTTCAGCATTCAGGTGAACCGGGTAATGACCTACAGAGATCTGGACAACGACCTGAAGTACTACTCTGCCTTCCAGACTTTGGTAAGTCAAGGTCTTATATTTTTATACCTCTCTGGCTTTTCCTCCCTTTCCTCCAGTCAAGGTGGTCCATTTAGCTCAGGATGCTTCAGTTAGAGACCTGTGTTTGTGCAAAGCTAAGTGGATTCTCCTGCTCTCTTCCTTCAGGACGGCGAGATTGACTTGAAGCTCCTCACCAAGGTTTTGGCACCCGAGCAGGAGGTGAGGGAGGTGAGTGAGTTTTTTTAGTAAATATAGCTTGTGAGCTCCCAGAGAGGAGCGGTCCAGCTGTTTCTAGAGCGCTGGGGGAGGTCGCCGCTCTGTCTCCCAGGTAATCAAGATTTATGATGTGTACATTAACACCCTCTGCTCTCCTTCCCTCGTTTGCTCTTTGCTCCCTCTGTTCCCCTTCTACTCCTTCTTGGTGTTTCTCCCTCTGCCCCTCTAATTCTTGTGTCCTCTCTCTCTCTCTCTCTCTCTCCCTCCCTCTCTCCCCTGTTCCGTCTCCAGGAAGACGTGGGCTGGGACTGGGATCATCTGTTTACAGAGGTGTCCTCGGAGCTGCTGACGGAATGGGATCAAGGAGAGAGTGAGGATGCGGCTGCGTTGTCTGTAACGTGAGGGAGAGTGGACTGGGACCTGAGTGGCTCCGGGGGGAACGGGTGAATATTTACTGCTCACACACGGGCCAGTGACTTTGGTTATATTAACTGTAATTACACTTTGTTATTGGGAACCTTTGCTTTGTAACATGCACATATATCTTGTCTTTTCTAAATAAACCCTTTGTTACGTGTCAGTGTGTGTGTGGGCGGTCCTCCTGCCTGTGTGGGTTTGCTGCTCCTGCATAGTGCCGCCATCTTTTCTTTTATACTTCAAACAAACTTATAAACAGCTAAAAGGCACGGTGACCCCCCCCCCCCATCACCTGTCACTGATAAAACTCCCCACCACCTCCCCCCCCCGTCCCCCCTGTCCCCCCCCGTCCCCCCTGTACCAGCATTATCAACATCCTCATACAAGTCCAAGGTTGATAATCACCTAAGCTGAAATCCAGTTGATTGTGTTCAAATTAACATTCCTCATTAAAGCCTACAACCTTATTGTTATTGACTGTGCCATTGACTTTATCTTGCAGCTCTTCGATAGGAGCGGGCCCTGCTTCACTATTATCTCTAATGCATTGAACACAGTTCCATATTGACACTGGGGGATTAGCATACATTAGAGCTTTTTACTGGATGGTAGGTGTAGAGCGAGACGGCGGCGGGTGTGAGTTGCGTGTTCTTTAGAGTGAAAGAACAGAAACGTATGACAGCACTGAATACAGCACGAGCGTCTCAGGCCTACAGAGACGAGACGGCTCCAGTCCAGAATGTGGATGTGTGTGTGCTCTGACACACTCAGGCCTGATTTGAATTTATGAAATCCCTTGTATCCTCTGCTTTTACCGCGTGCCCGTCGTGTGTATCAGCATTCAGTGTTGCCTTTGGTTCATGTGTGTGAATATAAATGCAGGCCTCCAAAGTCAGAGCAGGTCTGTAAGGGAAACAGGTGTAACATTTACAGATTGTGATTGGCTTCATTCCTGCGGCTCAGAGTTGTCTCATGACATTTGGAGATGCACAGCAAAGTCCTCAAGGACACTCAATCTATGCATCTAACAGCTCAATCACTGCCCATTACAAACAGATCCACATTTCTTTCCCCATTCGGTAGCCCCCTTGAATCAACTTCATTAACTGTAATGCCTCTGAACAAACCCATCAAGCAGGATGTTTGTGCTGGGAATGTTTTTGCGTGTGGCAGAATATTTGAGCTCAGCACTTCAAATGCGGCGAGTGATGTCTGTTTGTGTCTCTGTCAGACAGGCAAACACACTTTCTACAACCTCCACAATTGGCTTATTTAGCCAGACTTAATGAATTCTGCCCATATGCCCTGAGCAGCTGCTACGTTGCCCCTTCCTCCCACCCCTGCCGAGCCGCGAAGTGCCCATCCATGTAGAGACAACCTCTAGCTGTCTCTCTGGAGAAGCCCTAAGCCTGCCACTCCTCTGCTGGCAGAAGGCCGGTGCCGTCTGAGGCGGACCGCGGACGGGCCGAGGACCCAGATTAGGGCCCGGCGATCACGGGTTGCGGCCGGGCCTGGAATGATTGGCCCCAGTGTTGGTGGATCATAGAGGGGATTAGAGAGACAGAGATCCAGAGACACTTTTTGGCACGTGCCTGTATCCAGCTTCTCAAAGTGACCTCTCTTTACTGCCTCGCCTCTCTCTCTCTCTCTCTCCCTCTCCCTCTCCCTCTCTCTCTCTCTCTCTCTCTCTCTCTCTCTCTCCCATCCGTTATGTTTCTCAGCCCATCCCAGTCAGCACGGCCTTTTACTGTCTTACTTTACTGAATTTACTCGCATCAGAACGGCTCCAGAACATGCATTATGTGGAGCGAGGACAGACAGACAGTAGTTTTTTCCCAGAGAGCTTTGTGGTTATGGCGGGCAGCTTTCAGATGAACGGGGCGTCACTGGGAGGTGAGCTGAGTGTGAGGCCATGTTGATTCTGTGTATATCAGATCAGAGGTATGGGCCTCACTGTGGTTTGGGACATCGTTTGTTGTTGCTTGACGTTTTTCTATTAAAATAATGGAGCCATTACTGCTGTAAAAAGTGCGATTGCCCCGGTGTGTGTGCTTTCACAATCCAATCTTTCATTGATAATGTTCCAATAATGACACTATGTTTGAAATTCTTTGCTTTGATAGGTCACATGTGACACGGCGGGCGGCCCAGGCGAGTCCTCGCTGAGCCTGACGCTTATAGGAGGCGACGCTTTCTCTTGTTGAATCTTTTTAAAGCAGTGTTTTGTTACTGAAGTGTAAGTCTTAAAGCTGCAGGCCAGCGTGGAGCGGCGGAGCACGGGGAGTTCTCAGGCCATTGAGTTTAAATGGCTACTTCATCTGTGTTTGGATTGGGTCCGGTGGTGGAAATGACTTTTCATTTTGTGGCAAAGAAAACAAACGGGAGGGAAGTAATACAATTTAAATAAAAAAAGGAACCCCGGCCCCCTCAGAAAATGTTTTCTCCCGCCGCCGCCGCTCGACAGCCTTGTCTTAATGTATTTTGATATAGGGCGCTAATTGGAAGGGTAGAGTAGAGATAATACGCTTCCAGCTCTGCCTAATATGCTGCGGTGTTGACAGAAGTTTATACATCTTATCTGCTCTCAATATCTGCCTTCCATATGGCCCTAAAGCAATATGCTGAAGTGTAATTAAAGCGTTAAGAAAATGGGGAGATGTGGAGATAGAAGGGGGCCCGAAGCCGGGGCCCCTCAGAAGCAGAGTGAGGGGTGAGGACAGACACGGCAAAAGCTCTCGGAATATTAGGACCTGGTTCATTCCAGCGGGGGCCACACGCCTGTCACAGGTCCACCTTCCCTCCCCCCCCTCCTCCTCCTCCTCCTCCTCCACCCCACCCCGCCTGTCGCTGACCCGGGCCGGCACCGCATCAGCCGGGTGCCGCGAACGAGCCAAACCCTGCATCTCTCACGAGCGGATCATTATCAGTTTAAAATGGCACGGACATAAAGCGCCTGCTCCCCCCCGGCCCCCCGGCCCTCCCTCCTCTTCCTCCCCACAGCAGGACGAGACGGTGTTTTACACATACGTTATAACATAAACCTTATGCGAGGTCAGTCTGAATCCTGATTGCAGAGACGGTTAAATGCAAATGCAGCTGTATTCAAATGGTTCTGCTGCCCTTTTGAAACAAACCTCAAAAAGCCAAAGCGCTTCAGCCTGCGTATTGATTTGCAACAAAGACTCGGCTGTTATTTCAAGTCTAAAGGAGAAATCCACGTCACGCCACTGAAGCGGTCAGATCAATATCATTTTTCGATCAAAAGGGGATTTGTCTTTGAAACAGCTAGATTAAACAGATGCTTTTTCATTACAGATACACTGCGCCTTTAAGAGACCATGGGGGGCCGTGGGGAGGGGGGGGGGGGGGGATGAGTACTCTGCATAAGAGACGATGAAAGCAGCATTTTTTAAGACCCTAAAGTTTTGATGGACTGGAAAGTATTTTCAGTGAAGCGCCGCTATTTTGTTTCTCTTCTTCTTTATTTAATATTCAACCGCTCCAAGTTCTTTTTTTGTTTTACCCCAGGTGGGCCCCAGACATGAAAAGGTGGGACAGCGGCGGCTCAGAATGCCCCTGGGCGTCTCGCACCAGTCATGTTGTGTCAAAGGATGTAGGAAGGGGAGAGAGAGAGAGAGAGAGAAAGACACGTAGAGAGAGAGACACAGAGAGAGACACAGAGAGAGAGAGAGACACAGAGAGAGAGACAGCAAGAGAGAGAGACAGCGAGAGAGAGAGACAGCGAGAGAGAGAGACATAGAGAGAGAGTGAGAGAGAGAGAGAGAGACACAGAGAGAGAGAGAGAGAGAGAGACGTTGGAGCCATGAGACAGAACAAAAGCCTCAGTTCTTTTAGTATCGTGAGTTTGGCTGAATTCATTGTAATTATCCTGGCTCTCCTCCTGCTCCTCCTCCTCCTCCTCCTCCTCCTCATATGTTTCTGGTGCAGCAGCAGTTAGAAGGTGAGGTGGAGGTTTGAACATGAAATACAGTCTGGCTCCACATTTGTCATGTATTTTATTATTTCCTCTCCTCACCTCTCAGTCCTGCGTGCGAGGCCCTTCATTTTTCACATGAGTGGTTTTCTTATCATAGTGGTCGCTCTCCTCTGGCCCACCACTGACTTAAAGGCAATAAAACACAAAACATTTCTGTAAAACACGGGGGCCTCTCTCCTTCCCGAGGCCCTGCGATGCCTCTCCGGGAAATTATGATAATAACTCAGCCGTGCTCGGAGTGGCCGGGTCACCGCGAGGGGCCGGGGGGCGACGGGACGGGGTTCACCCAGGCCCTATGAGCAGGGACGGGTCAAGGTGGGCTGTTGGGCCTCACCGCCCACCCCCTCTGTCATAAACCCTCTCCATCACGCCAGATGCCGGCCGCGGCCAGGTACGCGGCTCAGCCTCTTTGTCTTGGGAGCCGCCGGCGATAAAGCAAAGGCTGATGGGAGAGAGGTTGCGCCGCCCCTCTGGCAGCGGCGAGGTCAGCCGAGGAGCTTATCGTGGCCGGCAGAGGAAAACGCCTGAGTCGACACAACTCCACTATTTGCCCTCCGAGGGTCAGAAACACACACTTCTGCTGTTGTGCTCTGAACTTCCTGCTTTATGTTTTAGTTTCTTGTGAGGGGGAGACACAGAGCAGCCAGAGTGCCGCTACCAGAGCCCTCTGCTCGCTTTGTCTTCACCGACCGGTCTGTCGGTTTTGGCAACTGGAAAATGGATGCTTGGGCGGATTTTTGGCCGGGTGTAAGGAGTGGACGGTTGTTGTCCCCTTACACCTCTCGTGTGTGTGAATGAGAAGGAGCGAGGACAGGAAGAGCGCACGTGCTCCACCACCGAGGTGCTGACAGAGGGGATCGAGGGGCCGGGATCGCACCTGTTCCCGCCCAGCAGGGGGTCTCACCACAGCCTCGGCCTTTTCCTGGCATCTGTGATGGGGGGGGTGGGGGGTGCAGGGCGGTCCCTCCTCCAGCGCTCGCTCCACCTCTTCCTTGCCTGTGGGAGAGGAGAGAGCGCTGGAGGCTCCATCTGCCGAGGGCCCGCCGTCGTCCCGACGGCCCGCCTAGGGAAGAGCGTTGCCTTGCCTCCCGCGAACCTGCCACGGGGGTCTCACAGTGGTCGACCACGGCGCGGCGTATCGCACGTCACACGCCAGCTGGCCGGGCTGTCTGCACTGTAAACACAGACTAATGATCAACCCACGTAAACACACAGCAGCCTCTGAGCCTCTGCATGGTGATGATGATGGTGAGGGAGTGGGAGACTCTGGGCTTCATGGTGAGTTGGCCTGGAACATAAGTACATCAGCTCCATTCCCCGTGTGTGAGCCTGTGGAGGGAGGCTCATGGTCACAGTGGGACACGGGTAAAGCTCCTGTTCACTTCTCCCGCACATCACAGTCCGCCGCTTTACTGCACGTGTGCGACATCACAGACCTCCCAGTGCTCCTCAAGCCCGTGGGCTCCAGCCGCTCCACCCGCTGAGCCTGTAAAGCTCTCTGCTGGATCTCTGCAGGTTTATCCACACATCCACACACAGTGATGCGCCTCAGCGTCATGCCGTCCTGTCACGGCGGCCTTGAGCTCCTGCGTCTCCAGAATGAAGGACATCCGCGTCTCGGCCTCGTCCTGTCGGCTCTCGTTCAGGATCTCCTTGTCCGTGTCTCCAAAAGCTCTCTTTCCTGAAACTTTCCTCTCCTTCAATCAAATTACAATTATTTTTAACATCCCTCCCCCCTCACCAGATAATTTCATATGTCCCGCTATCTCATTTGACGTTTCGCCCCAATGTCCTCAACATGTGCATTTATAGATATAAATATATATAGGGGGATATAAATAAATATCTCAGATGCAGGATGGGAGGAATGTGACATTGAGCGTTCTTCCCCAGTTAGGCAGGCAGAGGCAGGCAGAGGCAGAGAGGTCACACGGCTGCACTGAGCTCCTGGCAGCTCGGGCCCCGCTGGTCCACTGGAGTGACTTAGCTTCATCTACAAACTCGCAATAAATATCTGGCCATCATTTATTTTAATTCACTCCTTTCTTGCTCAGATGGAATGGATTCTTAACCTTGTAGGACAAGGACACACGCATGCTGCCTGCCTTGCCTTAGCTGCTAAATTATTCTTCATTCTTCAGGGGAGGAATAAAAAAAAAAAAAAAAGGGAGTCCGGCGTTGCTCAAACGGTCAGCTCCAATGAAAAGCGCGCCTGAAAACGTTGTCACTGAACCCCCGGACAAGGGAAGGAAGGGGAGTGGGCAGGGCAAGACGGTGAGAGAAGAGGGGGAGAGAGAGAGAGGAAGAGGGGAAGGGGGGAGTCGGCAGCCTCCAGAGTGATTTATTTGCCAAATCAGGACACAATGAGTCGATTATGAGTCCTCTAATAAGAGAGAGTGTTTGGGGACCCACTAATTGGGCATGATTGAGTTGCAGTCTGGGAGCCGGGCGAAAAGGGAACCTGGTCGGCGGCTGTCATGCAATCATCAGCTAATCAGAGCTTTGAAATTAAAACTGCGTGTTTGGGGTAGAGGAGGGGATAATGGCAGGGACCTGCCGGAGCTCTGAGGCTCACTGAGGCGGGCGGCTGCCAGGGCGTGTGTGTGTGTGTGTGTTTGTTTGTCTCTGTGTGCTTATAGGTACAGTATATATATATGTGTGTGTGTGTGTGTGTAGGGGATAAGAGTAAGTTATTGTATGTACTGTGTGTGTGTGTGTGTGTGTGTGTGTGTGTGTGTATGGGGCCTCTCATCTCTCACTGTGGTCTGGCTGTTTTTGATGAGAGCACTGAAGGAGCCGTAATCAGTCTGCCCTTGTGCTAATACTGTGTGTACGTGTGTGTGTGTGTCCTCAGCCATGTATCTCCACATGTCAAAGATAGAAGATAAATGCAGAGCCAGTGTTATTACAAAGAGAGTAAAATAAGATAAAATAAAATAAAAATATTTGAGAAGTGATATAATAATGTGCATCCAAATTTTGGATTTATCAACATTTTAATATTTAATCTTTATTGATGCCTCTTGATTGTTTTTATGTTGAAGCTGATCATCAACATGTTGCTTATTATTGATTATCTGGAGTTAATGTGGCCTGGCTGCAAAACAAAATTTGGAGGGGTGATGAATATAAATAATCAATTTCATCATAAAATCAGTTTATTATTATAAAATGTGTTCCCATGTATTTGAAAAGCTTTGATAAAAATGTAAAAAGATGAAGGAGTGTTTGTACAGAAACAATGCAGGTTTAGATTGTACACTTTGCATAGTCGTGTCCCTGTGTCGTCACTAGGGGGCAGTGTTTATCTGCAGAGCGTGCTGAGAGTAAACACACGAGCTGCTGCTTCTCTGTGTGTTTAACGGACAGTTGAGCAGCAGAATATTACAACCAGGATGGAACAGAACATCTGGAATAGAGGTAAAATACAAGATAAATGGCTTTGAAACACTTTCAATATTTGTTTGACTTTATTTCAGTTATTTTGACATGATTGGCCACATTTTAAGGCCATTTTCCATAGTTAGCAGTTTGTTATATTTGTCAGAGAGCAACATTTATATCAATACATCTCCAATCAAAGTTAGGGAAAAATCATAGAAATAATCAATCAGACTGACCTGTGAGAGTGAAAACAATTGCAACAGAAAATTTGAGGCCCCGTCTGAATCTCAGTTTTTAACAAATCAAGTATCAAAGCCATTATTTTCAAATGTACACCTTTGTTTTTTTAACATCTCATCATTTATCGTTGCCAACCTCTCAGTGATAAATTGTTCTGTTCAGATAAGAAATCCTCTGAATATTCCTGCAAAATTTTAAAATGAATTTTCCTACAGAGATGTACGGCATCTTTACTGTTCACTTGTAAGTGTAGACTGGCTGCTGTGGAGCTTTGTGCTGTTGGATTTAGGATTTAACACAAAACATTTATTAAAAAATGTGAATGAAATGTACAAAGTTCATCACGACATTGGATTATAAATGGTATTTTATAAAGTTGTATAATGGAATAAAATACACAATTCTAACAAAACCAAAATCTCCACTGAAGATAATCTGTCAAATAGATTTTTAACTAAACACAAATGTAATATTTTCAACACAAAAGTAAATTTATCTCTTGTAATTTCATGTAAAATAATTTTGTATTCTTAGTTTGATTGTGGGAGGTATTTCATTGTTTTTCTATTTTAATACATTTATTCATCTTCTCTCCATGCTGTTATTAAAATGAAAAGAACTCACACACTTACGTCACATTACATTTTACGGCTGAGATTTGATCTGTTTAATTCTTGAAAACAACATTAACTTAATCCTGTTGCTTTTGTTTCCCTGAGAACGGAACTCACCTACTTCCTGTCTGTGTTTGCACGTTTGCACGTTTGCCCCACAAACCAACAAACCAACGCACCCTATTTCTCCCCGTCCTCCTGAGGCCTTGTCTAATTGTAAATGCGCCTTACATCCAAAGAGGGGCCTCACTATAAAAATCGGAAGTGGGTTTCGGCATAAATGGGATTAATTCCCAAAGAATGTCCTTTGCTCTTCCTCCCATAATTTCATTTGCAGGGTCCACAGGATGAATAGCCAAGCAGGCAGTGATGTGGAACTGGAGGACAGGCCTTGCGGGGCCTGTGCCGCTACACCGCAGCCTTCAGGTTATGTTACCTTGATAATGTCACAGCTGCAGGAGCCACACCGCCCACCGCCCACCGTACAGGACACAGGAAATCCAATTACCCGCCTTCTAATGTGTGGGAATTTTACGCTCTCATTTCTTTTAGACTTTGGCTTCAGTTCTGCCCGGGGGCAAAGCCTACCTGAGGAAAAGAAGGCTTGTTTGGATTGTTGCGTATTTGTTTACTGGGGATAAATCTCCATGTGTTTGATTGAATGTTCAGAAAACAAAGCTGGGTTGTATTGGAACCCAGAATTGAATAGTTTTCTCTTTTAAGTGTAAGATTTTACTCCACTGACACCTTTTATGTGCTGCTAATTTAAACCTGATTTGGGTAACACACATACACACCCCCCCCCCCCCCCCCCCCCCCCCCCCACACACACACACACACAGAAGGCAAAGCGGGAGCCACCTTTGCTCCGAGTCAGCCGGGTCTCTGTGATGGCTGCATACGGGAGCAGGACCCCCCACCTGCCTGGACCCCCAACTGTTTTTTGATTTAATTAAAGGGAAGAGGGAGCATCAATTTCAGCCGCGTGGCGGGGAGATGACAGTACACAAATTGAAAGTAAGCATCTCGGCGGAGCAGCGAGGGGGGCCGGTCCATCATTAACATGGAAGACAATTCTGTGTGCAATGTAACAAGATTAGAAAAATTATTATTATTCCACCCCTGGATTCCAAGCTCTGCCATGGAGAGGAGAAAAACAACCCAGAGAAGGAGATTTACTCTTAAAACAACAGCCTGGATGTCGCAATACTGAACTGAATCACATCCCTGCATGGTTACTGACGGATTCATTACACCTCATGGCAAATAGGAGAGAGTTTAGAGTGCAGCAGGGTTTGATTCTGGCTTCGGCCCTCAGGAATGCAGGAGGAGCCGTGTTAATGAACGCTAAAGACAGATGAGTCCCTCTCATGCCAAGCAGGTCGCCTCTATTGGATTACCGCGGCTGATGTTGGGATGGATGGTTGTCTATTTGCCAAGGGGCCATTAGCTTTGGCGGAGCGACCACCGGCCGATACGACCGTACACACGTCGGGCTCAGGATTCCCCTCAGCGAGCTCGACGCTTCAACGAGAGTCAGCAGCTGAGAATTTCTAAAGCGTTGAGACTGTAGTGAGTGCTAATGAGCAATAAACATTTATCATCTGTGATAACACGAGGGTTAAATAGCAGTTCAACTTATAATGACACATTTAATAGGCCTAAAAATATATGGTCTGGGGATGTCGTCGGTTTGTTTACCTCTTTTTTTAAAATTGCAAACTCCAAAGGAAACGCTGAACTGACGCCAGAGTTTGATGTGTGCGATCAATCAATGGCTGTCACACCTAGTTTATGAATGAAGCGCTGTCCATTCCCAGCAGCCACTGGGTTTTGGAGGCTGATGTCATGTCCTCGGCACTGTAGATGTCAGTGGACACCAGGGGCCCGTCGTCGTCTTCCTACCCACGATACAAATGGGCGTGAGCGCGAGGAGCCGCGGAAATGTTATCAATCACCGCCGCGTCCCAGTGGAGCAGCTGCTAGCGTTTGTGTAGAAAGTCACACTCATAGTGATCCATATAAAAGGCTTTGATGTATTAGAGCAGATGAGCAGGGGCCGGCTCTGACACATGACTGACAGCTCATTTGACAGCCCCGGGAAAGTGTGCAGGGAAGTTTCAATCTAATCTAATGCTGCTGAAGAAATGAAATTGTGGTGTGAGATTATGTTTTTATGTTATATCCCCTCTAGGAC
This sequence comes from Genypterus blacodes, assembly GCF_046128005.1. Taxonomy (NCBI): domain Eukaryota; kingdom Metazoa; phylum Chordata; class Actinopteri; order Ophidiiformes; family Ophidiidae; genus Genypterus; species Genypterus blacodes. The sequence goes on from NW_027466916.1 coordinate 1,944,523, forward strand.
AACACGGGCTGAATGGGATGAATATGATGTGCGTGACCCCCCTGGTCGGGGACGTATGGCTACCTATGGAGCCAAACACCACAGTTAACTCCCAGCGGGGACCTGCGCGACCCGCCACTCTCCCCTGGATCCACTCCCGCTCAGTGAATCAGGTTTCTGAGGGGAAAAAACAAGAAACTGAATCCCCGGCTCAAAGCCATATCTGTGGGTAAACAAAAACATTTTTGTGTCATGCATTATCAATCAGCTGTCTCGTGGGGCTTTCCAAACAGGTAATCTCTGTCATTCAATCGCTCCACCGCAGGAGCCGGGTCCTCCTGAAACGGGACACGCCAGTAACAGACATTAATATTAAGTGTAAGAGAGATCGGCTTCTCTCCGGGCTCGCGCTCCTTTTTTTCATAAGAGCAGAATATCAGCTGAGGCCATCTCTCCCTCTGAATCTGTGGAATCAATAGGCCTCATCCTGCAGTATACCTTTACATCGGCACACTGCTTAATGATCTGATGCATTTTTTTAAACAAACGCACATTAAAAAGCAAAGCCGCCGCGTCTTCAGTCATATTTATTGCCAGCGAGGTACGAGCCGCACGTAAAGGTCACTGAGGTCGCAGAACGTTTCTTAATTACACAAGAAATGTAAAATTATTTTACCAGAAAACTATTAAAGCCCAGGAGACTCAAACCTCCCACAATGATCAATCATAGAGGGCTAATTAGCCATTTTACAGCTATTAAAAAAGACACTCAGCCCTTTTCATTAGACCCCATCTATTTCCACACCATTATGGCCTTTCCCCCTTTTTTTTCAACTTTTAAAGGTTATTAGAAACTTCTGGCGCTTTGAGGGAGAAGGATCAAAATCAACTTTTCTCCCTTCTCCTTTTCCGGCGCGCTTGGTTCGGTAAATGAGGTCAGCAGCTGGACCTCGAGCGTTGAGTGTCATCCGCTGAGTTTCCATTGAAACAGACGACTCGGGTGTTTAGCCGGCTGACAGGCCTGATGACGGCCGCCCAGCAGCAACAGCAGTGACCACAGAACCTGATCCCACACACACAAGCAAGACTGTGTGTGTGTGTGTGTGTGTCTGTGTGTGTGTGTGTGGAAACTCACCTTTCCCAAACACATCACACTTCTCTCCTCACCTTTTACTTCCTCTCCTCTCCTCTCTCCTCTTTCCCAATCCCAACCGTCTGGCGGCGTCCATATTCCCCCGCTAATGCCGCTGAAGCCCGGTGAACGTTCGCATTGTCTAAGTGATCATTAAAATTTATAGCAAGCTGACTTCATCCAGCTTGCTAGGCTGCGCTGGCATAAGTCATAATTATGTGATGACAGTGTAAGATGGAGCGTCCACGCTGGCCCCTCGTCCCAGCCCAGTTAAATGATGTAATTAGCCCAGTAAGAGGTGAACGCTCCCGATTGGATAAGTTATTAAATGTTTGGATGAACCTGAGCGCCATTTCCCTAACTACCACTGTCTTCCTCCACCCCCCTTCCTCCCTCCCTGCCCACGCTCCTTCCCCCATTAGCCCATTAGCAGTTATGTGATACTATATGCTGATGGGGCAGCGGACGGAGAAAATGGGTAAATTAAGCCTGACCACTGGTTGTGTCATGGACGGCTCTCGTAAGGTGCCGCTGAAGGACACGGCCAGGCTCCAACACGCCACCGCTGCAGACCTGATAGTACTGAAACGTGACCCCTCTGACCTTTCTGCGTGTCCGAGACAGCGAGCGTGGCATTAACAGGCTGTATGACTCGGCTCTCTGTGTTCAAAGATTTGGTTTAACATATTAAAGCGTATCAGGATCCTCTGCAGACCCTGTCGCTCTGCCTCATTAACTTTTATTTCACTTTGCAGGCTGTTTTGAAGCACTATGCTAAGATTTGCCAGTAGCTAACCAGCTTTCCTAACTAGCTACAGACTAGCATTGCCGGCTTGTTGTTATCTAGCAAGGAGACGTGTCAGGTTTTCTAACTGAAAAGCAACAAACAACAACACTAACATCCTGAAAGACGTCTCATTCACGTTGCATTTCCCAATTAATGTATAATTTAACTTTAACTCATAGCTGCAGTCATTGTTTACGTAGCAGCACAATTGCTAGGCTATCACAGACTAGCTGGAGAAACAGTAATGGCACTGTTTCTCTCAGAGCCGGATTGTAATCAGTAATATATTCATTTAAAGTTAATATACTGTGTGAAAAGAGATCTTTCTTTGGTTAGTAGTTGTGGTATAACCCAGGTGAGTTGTTGTCAGCGGGTGATTAAGGTGGAATCAACCTGACAGCAGCGTCGTCTGTGTAGCTTACATACGTTCTGTAGCGTCGTCACTCTGCCTGAGTGTAACAATCATGAACATGGGTCAGCACGGCAAACATGTCAAATTTAACCCATCAGGTCGCTCAATTTGTCCCTGGTTAAGCTGTAATAGAAGGGGCTGACAGCGTGCCTACCACTGGGCCCTTGAGCCTCGGCGTATGTGTGTGTGTGTGTGTGCGCGCTCCACCAGCGAAGGTCTCACCAAGCGTGACTGCGTGTTATTCACACTGACGAGTTCCACTGTTCACTGTCACCTCTCATTGTGAGGGGAAATAAGCCTGTAGATGGAGAGTCAAGGCCGGGGGAGGGTGGAGGGAGGAGGGAGGCTGCACGGAGAACCACCTTCAGGACCTCCACCCAGAAGACCTCCAATGTTCTGAGGAGGACGTGTCAGAGGCCTCCATCAGGCGCAGAGACAAACACAGATTCAGATCCAGTGCGCAGAGCTGTGTTTGCTCACACATTCTTGCAGACAGCGGAGAAGCCCTCGCCATGTGTGTGGCCAGGTCGGGGGAGGGGGTGCGGGTGTTATGGTGTTTGATTTGCTGTGAAAACCTGAACAGCAGGACTCAGCAGAGTCCAGGTTGGCCCAGCAGGCCTGCAGAGAGTGACACTTCCTCTCTGTCTCGTCCTGCAGAGTGCCTGGACAGTGGGGGAGCGGCGTCTCCGTTCATCATCACCACAACCAACCACCCACAGTGGGCAGGGGGGACTTGGTTATCTGTGTCACCCCTCCGTCCCCCCTCCGTCCTCCCTCCTCCTCCTCCTCCTCCTCCTTCTCCTCTTCTTCGTGCTCTGGCTCTGGCCCTTCTCCAGAGACACCAGAGGAGCCGCTCTCTTTCAGCTCCCTGATTGTTTTTGTTCCTGTGAGCAGACAAATAGAGTTTGGCCTCTTACAAAAGAAAATGCCGGAGCTCATCTGATCTTACTGCCCTAAGGAGTGGCCGGCCTGAAGGGCTCGTGATTGGAAAATTACAGTGCGGCTGCAGCCATATTGTCAGGGAGTCTGGGCCAGACTCCTTTCTGTTTGGGTGAAAGGCCATCAGCTGAATGGCCATCATGCACTTTAAGAACACATCCATCACCGCTGTGGAGTGATTGGCCGCAGTATCTAATTTAGATCTGCGCTATTTATTTCTGCTAATCTCAACGTGGTTAATTTCTCCGACTGTGATGAGAGAACGCACGCATACCACCCACAGGGAAGACAAATAAAAGACATGCGGTTGTAGATTTTGTAGTTCTGCTATAGGAGAGATGTGCGTCTCTGGGTGATAAATACCTGTTGCGACTCAAAAGCAAACACACCCCCATCCACCCACAGACACACACAGGCAAACTCACACACACACACACAGAGCACAAGTGGCTTTCGGAGAAGTGATTACAATTGGGGGTGGGGGGGAGGAGGGGGGGAGACAGTAAAACAAGGGTCTTGTCAGCAGACTCTCCAGATTTCAGGTCAATTTCGCCCCCTGATTGCGTGTATTTGTGTGTATGGTGGGTGTGTGTGTGTGTCTGTGAAGGAGGGAGAAACAAAGTGTGTGTGTGTGTGTGTGTGTGTGTGTGTGTGTGTGTGTGTGTGTGTGAGAGAGAGAGAGAGAGAGAGAGAGAGAGAAAGAGAGCGCTTACTGTTGCCTCATTTGAGCCATCATCATCATCATCATCACCAGGCTGAAACCTGAGGTCCCTCTCCTCCTCCTCTCTTTCTCCCTCTGCTCCTCTCTCCCTCTCCTCCCTCTCCTCCCTCTCTTCCTCCCCGTCTCTGCTCCTCTTCCGCCCCTTCGGCCCTGGCCCTCTGCCTGCTCTTTCATTCACCCCCCATGTTCGCAAATCACTTCTTCCCGTGTCAGCAGGTAAATTGTTTTGTCCTCCCATTCCCTGCTTTCATTACCTTGTGTAAATTAAGCGATATGTCGTCCACCGGTGCGCGCCAGAGCACTCACCGCGCCAACGCCAAAATCATGAGATTTGGCATAATAAATGAAGACAAACTGGCAGTAGCAGTGCTCCTCTCCGTGCGGGCTCGCCTTCATTATTCGCTTAACTTGCCGGAGAAAATGACTTAACCCTGACCTGTGTATTACGTCCCATATTCACTCCAGATAAAAGGCTTTTTACAGCGCACAACAATTTATATTCCAGCAAAGAGGCTGCTTTTCTCTGTCAGTTTTCCAATCTCAGCTCCTGAACACACGTCATTAAACTTGTCTTGCCTTCCTGTATTTGTCCATCAGTCCTTCTTTTTACATAAAATCTGGCAGCATTATTCTGGGATTTGATGGCACCCACTCATTTTTTCCCCTTGGAATGTTTGATTGGAAGAAATATAGCCGGGCCGGGGCTATCTCCTCTCTCCTGTGGAATCATGCACTTGATGAAATAGTGTTCCCCCAGCAAGAATAATAAAAACAGACTTGTGCATTACAGGGGGCTCTCAATCTGCCAGCTGGGCTGAGGAGAGCGAAGAAACCCACCCTGCCTCCTGACAGATTTTTATAGTTATCCCAGCAGATAAATGGAAACGGGTGACCAGACTGGGAGAGGCCATTCCGGGGCTGAGCGTGGGGCTACTGGGGGCTGGACAATAGCAGGACCACAGAGATGTTAACATCACCGCGCTCCTGCTTGTGATCCCAATGAGCTCTGTGGGAAAACATAGCAACCAGTAAGTCAGATAAACAAGCACACGCCGAAGAATTTCAGTTTGGGCGATGCTTTGCTCTGCGTTGTTAGGAATGAGATTGAGAGTTTAAGTCCCGTGTCTCAGAGGGGTCCGGCTCCTTCAGGGAATGTTGGGAGAGTAAATGATGAAAATGTGATTGCAGCTGTCCTCGGGCTGATCGCTTTCTGATTCGGTAGCGTCAGCATGACTGTAATATCAGGCTCAGTTGAATGTAAAAGGTCAGACGCACCTACAGTATGCACAGTGTCTCCTTCACTGTCACTGCAGCAGAATCAAGCTGTACACACACACACACACACACACACACACACACACGCAGCCGCTCAGATTATTCTTAAGGTCTTTAGTTTCTGCTGTAGCTTACAGACACACACACACACACACACACTGTGCACTCACCTGCAGACTGATGCTTGGGGGCCTCCTATGCTTTGGATTCACATATTTATTATCACATATCATTTTTTAATGCAATTTCCATAATTTCCCATCCATGTAACCCAGACCAGCACCTAAAACATATTGTTCAAAGTGTCTTTTTAGTTTAATCTGTCCTCCTTCTGTTTTTATCCAATATTAAAAAACAGGGAAGTGTAAGTCTTGCATTAAGTATTAAAAAAACCATTTGATTTAACATACGTATTTATAGATCAACAAGCATGAATGAAATGATGGAAACAGTTTTATTGTCACAAACTCAAAAGAAGACTATGCTCGATAAGTGTTTGTATGCAAATGTTTCTTTTTAAGTCCACACATTTATTTTCATTCAACAATAACGTTCTAAAATGAAATTGAAAAGTTTCCACTGAACATTTTACCTTCTGAGGAGATAATCGGCCAAAATCGCTCCTCATTTCCACCTAAAGGGCCCTGAGTAATCAGCCAAACTGAACAGGCTAATCAATACAGCTCCAGTGCTTCCACATCGGGCCTGGAGAGCTCGTCTGCACCTTCCTCATCATCATCATCATCATCATCATCATCACCCGCATGCTTCTGGTTCAACATGAAGCGAGTAAAGCAATTCAGAGGAACAAGCAGCTCTTGATTAAATCGGCACTTTCTGATGTTTCTGCCTTCTTTGATTGATCTCTTTTGAGTATAAAGGAATCACATGATGTTTTTCTGCTATTTTTAAGTTTCTAACAACCACAAATTAGAAACAAATTGCAAAAGCTCAAAGGGTTCAATTTAATCACAGGTTTCACTTGAACGTGGATATTTCACTTCCTACAGGTCAATGAAATTTAAATGTATAAAATGTTGATATACAATAAAGTGAGGTTTAGAGTTACAGTCACAAACACATTCCCTCTGTGTGACGGTTTGAGTTGCATCTCCTCTGGTGGCCCAAACATCGCTCTGTGTTTGCCAGTAGTACACACACACTTTCACTCTCGTTTTTGGCAGATTAGCTGTGTGTGTGTGTGTGTGTGTCTGTGTGTGTGTGTGTGTGTGTGTGTGTGTGTTTGCTGGCCCTTCTCCCCTGCTGTCCTCTGTGCTTCACCTCCACAGTGCCAGCAGCTCTCCACTCTGCTGTGTGTTTTCTCATATTGTTCACTCTAATGTACATATTCTCATAACTGCAGACCAGACAGCAGGATTTAGTTCACCAGCTATCAGGTTACTAAATTACTTTCACCCAAGTAAATTAGAGCAACAAATACGTTTAATTGCATTAGTAATTTAAGCACAATGAGTACTTTAACTATGAATACTTGGTTACATTTATTGTCAATACCACATTTATATTTAGTTCAGTTGAGTTTTGTTGAATTTGTGAATATAAAACATTATAGAGAGAATCACTTCCACTGAGACATGGAGGCTCTTAAATGAAGTCAAATGCAGTTCGATGCAGTTAAATCCAGAACACATTTGATCATCAAACAAACAGGAGATAAAGGATAAAATGAGTTCAGCCTCAGTTGCTCAGCTGCTAAATTGACATGTCAGTCGTACGTCGTCAGAGCAGCTTGACACCTCAAACCGCGGCGGTGTTCCATTGGAAACAATGTACAGGAGGGTCTCCAGGTACGGAACAACAAACAAACCTCACTTACTGTTTGATTTGCTTGACAACAAAACAAAGCTCCTGGGGTTTATGGACAAGGTTTCCAGATAATTTTGTTAATAGCTTACGGCACCTGGGGACGCAAACCAGAGCCCTGGAATCCTAATGAGAGACCTCAGGCTTGGCTTTTGACAGTCTGATGGTATTGCTTTGGCCTTTATGCTTATGGAGAAGCAGGGGCACACTTAGCATGGGGAGGAATGACCCGGACAGTAGCCCATATCAGTGGTTCTTAAACTGAGGGATGTGTACCACTGTGGTACCTGAGCCCCCCTTTGTGTTATTGCTCCAAATTATTTATAAATAAAATGCACCAGGGCCGTCTATATAGTTTAAAGTGTGCTATCATTGATTCGGCTCTCTTTCTACTCCACTAGTCAAGAACATAGAAGTTGAGCTATAATGTTAGTGATACTTTGAGCCCATTGGTGGGAAGCTGGTCGGAGCGATTTAGTCACCACTGACTCCTACTGGTGGGTCAGGGGGCCTTCAGGAGGGAGGCCCCCCCGCTCATCCTGCCCTGCTGGGGGAGTAAGCAGGTAAGCAGATGTCGGGGGGGGGGGGGGCGACATCATCCTCAGTGACAAGCACGGAGAATTTATCTTTCCAAGTGGAAGAGAAAATGGGGGAAATATAATTTTTCCCACAAGTTATCAAAATTAAATCGCATTGTCATATTACAGAATTAGCCTTTTGTATCATTAGCAGGTGTGTGTGTTTGAATTGCAGCGGCTCAGCACTGCAGGTGAAGATGGAGGAGGTCTGCTCTCACTCCTCAGACTGGAAAAGAATGATTCAAACAAAGTAAAAAAAAAAAAGGATCTGAATCATTTTTCTGCGTGAAAGTTTCACAAGGTCGTTGGGAGAGTGGCGTTAACACAACACCTGCATACAGATGTGTTTCCTTGTTCTACAAGTCACGGAGCCGTGGGTCTTTAAGCGATCATTATTACCATACAAATAGACAGATCTATTTAACAACCTCCTTTTTATCGCATAACACTTATTCTTTAGTGTTGCTCCCTGAAAGGCACTGAAATGTGTCCCCCCCACCACACACACACACACACACACGCACACACTCACACACTCACACACTCCCCCCCTCCCTTTTTTGTGCAGGGAAATCGTCTCCGGGTTGATAAAGGCTCAGAGCAATAGAAGAAGCAAGGCTGACATCTTCTTAAGAGATGATAGGAGAGCCAAATCAAATAGGATGGAGCAGTCACTCCTTTCACAGATAGGTAGCTCATTTCTGGTGGCTGAGAGTTTGCATCCCTAGTGGCGCTCTGCCTGGGAAAGATAGCTCTCTCCCGGACTCCATTCATTATTTCATTCCCTGCTCCCCCTTTCACGTCCTAACTACTTCTTTTTTTCTTCCCCCGCTTTAATGAGTTGCCTAGTTTTCTCAAGTCTTGATGGAGATCGCAGAATTTAGATTTAGAGACAAAATGTTTAATCACAAGTCTTTTTCATTTGTGGGCGAAGAGGCAAAAATCAATTATTTCCATTAGACAATGCTGATTGGAAATGAATGGAAGTGGTAGCGTTTTGAAACAAAGGCTCGGTGGCGGTGGAGATAAGTGTCAGTCTGGCCCCCCCTGAGGTGAGATATGTGGTTGGGCTAATTAAGCACTTTGTAAACAGTCGCTAGGCTGTCCATGCAAGTGGAGCTGCTTTAGAATGCCAGCACAACCATGAGAACAATACTCAGATCCGACTTTATCTGCGTCACCCAAAGAGACAATGCTGCTGTGTAAGTCTGGATGTGTTTCAGCGTGATGGAGGCCTCTGCGTCTCTGCTGCTGTGCCTGAAAACACATTATCATTGAAACCATAACGTTCTTTGCTTTTTCGCTGCTTGATGCCAGGCGGTGTTACAAAAGTTACAAAAACTTTTCTTTGGCTCCATTCAGCGCCTGACTGAATCAATCATGCATGAGCGGCTGTGTGATATTCAACCCAAACTTCCTAAAGAGCACTTTGCTATCACACCCTGCACGTTCTTTGCAAATCCCAGAGAAAATTATTTATAAAAATGAACTTCTCTTGCAGAGGGCTGGTTGAAAAGAAGAATTACATGAAAGATAAAACACTTTATCGCCAATGAAAGACAAGACAATGTTCATGAAGAAATTGGGAAGATGGTAGAAACAATGAATATTAAGTGCCTAAGAATCTAAAGCTGCTGACTAAATTGAAACTGTATATCCTGAGGGGGAAAGGTTTCCAAATTGCTAATTACCGCCTATGAAAGGAGTCTGTTTCTGATATGTTTGCTTGTGAAAGGCTGCCGCTTAATGAAGCAGTGGCTGAAGTTTTTTGTAATAATATTCCCGCTCTTTGGCTTCCGGCGCTCTCTCCGGACCGCCTCCCAGGCCAGAACAATGGCGGGCCCAGGAGCCCAGCTTCCCCACAGGCCCGGCTGGAGGAGGCCGGGGGCTGGGTACTGAGGGAGCCGCTCAGCATGCTGAAATATGGAGGCGACAGATAAGGTGGCAGCGGCACAGAGAGGCCCTCTCCCATGGGCCCAAGGGGAAATTTGCAGTTATTAAGAGGAAGATGAGGGAGATTAAATGGCTTTTGTACTCGTTTTCACAGACTTTTCTTTTTATTATTTGGGCTGCCTTCATCTGAGAGATGAAAGAAGTGGTAAATGACTTTTTGCTTCATTCAGCAACACACCGGCTTTGAGAGACAACCCTTCATTGTTGAGGGTTGTCCCACATCATAAAACACTTATTAGTCCACTATTGTTTTAAAAAGGTGCGGACGTGACAGAATTACTATAAGCTAGAACTAATTACAAAGTTAACACGGTTATGGACTTTGTTTGAAGAAATGAACCAAATGTCACACAGATTTTAAACAAAGGCCCGACTTCATGCTGTGAGGCTTTATCATCCCTGCTTGATGCCTACATGCCTTCACACAATCAGCTGCATGAGGGTGGACACAATGCAATCCAGTGCAACATCACCACATTTAACTATGGAACATCCAGGATTGATATTTGTGAGCTGTGATTCCACTCTATGGTAGATTTGAGCTGACAATCCATCACAATTTAACAAAGTGCAGCTTTTTAGACGACAGCAGAATATCCAAATGTCATACATGGACTCTTAAATCAGAGGAAAACACGTTAGAAACACGCATTCTCTTAATCATCCTACTACATTGAATTCAACAACTGGATCAATATAATGTACATGCCCAGATATTATATTTTTGTGTTAAAAGCAGAAATAAAAATGACCAAACCCAGTGACACAGAGACAGGAAGCCCACCCAGAGGACATTAAAATCCCAACAGAGACGAGTGTATTGTTACACATCTTTAATATTACAGGCTAAAACTGAAGCTCTGTGTTTTTTTAAATGAACTTTATTGAATAATTCACATTAGAACAAATGTGCACAGACTGGGAAAACGTCCGAACAGTGTCAGACTCTGAAGCTATTTAAATAAACAACGTGTGATGTCATCAAACGAACAAAATAGGGACGGTGATGTCATCCAAACTAACAGCCCTACAAGCAAATATGTCATCGGCTACTTAAACATACTAAATGTAATTCATCTTTGCACTTACACATATTAGACGAAAGTAAACTAAGGATTACAGACAAAAAAAAAATTATTGTATAAATAAGGCAATAAGAAGACAACAATAACAAATAAGGTGGGTTAATTCTGTGTATGAAGGCATCAATAGTGGACTTTTACGGTTACTTATTTAATTTATAACCCGAAAGGTATCGAATCTCCAAAAACTACTCAAACATTAGACTCGCTAATCCCACATATTAATAAAATATAAATGATATTAGGACAAACGCGGCGCATTATTTTGATATTTGCTTTAGAGGAACTATAACCCCGGCGGAGTGATCTCATTGGTGCGAAAGCAGGAAGTGAGTGCGTCGTCCCAGCTGTGAAAACAAAACAAGTAGAGCTGCGACTGGTGAGTGCTGCAAACACTCTGCTTACGTTACAGGACGCGAACATAGATACCGGTGCCGGTAACACACGTTAAGGGTGTTACACGCTGATAATCGGTGTGTGTCGCTGATAGCAAACGGGACAGCGCGTGTGTGTGTGTGGAGGAGAGAGAGAGTGTGTTTCGGCGTGTCCTTGTGCTCCCTCTTGTTATGTAACACACTCCTGATGCAGAGCTCGCTCTCTCACACACACAGACACACACACCCTCTGTCACACACACGCGTTGTTATTTGGCAGACACACACTCGGTTTCGCTCCGTCAATTCGGTGTGTTTGGGCTCGAGCTGTTGTTGACGTGAAAACACTTGCACGAGCCGCACGCATCGCGAGAACTGGCCACATTGTTGACATCACGTAGCCGAGAGCAGCGTCGTCCTCCATTGTCTCGTCCCGCTACCTACGCAAACATTCACCAGGCACACGTTTGATTTTATGTTACGGTGAAAGATGCAGCGTGAAGAAACTGTTTAATGTCGAATCTTCTGATATCCTCCGTATATCGTGACGGGAATCCGTGAATGGAATGCTTAATGGTAGACATCACATCCCTCTAGCGCCTCCTATGGTCGAAGCATAGATGGGGAAATCCTTGGGCCGTCCTGAAATATCACTGTTTACCACAGGGAGAGTCACAAGTGCGCCTGTCAATCATGTCTCTCTGGTGGGAGGAGTCACAGGCTGCATTCCAAAGCTTCCCTTACTTGTGTTTACCTCGTGTTTTAGTCCCGCCCACTTTAACTGCTGTTCAGTAGCTAGGAGCACCAATAACATACTCAACATGTTACCAACAGTCATGCATACAATAATCAATAAGGTGTGTGTACATTGCTCAGTACGTTTAGGGTTATTTTACGGTTTTTGCCTCTTGTTCCTCGACAGCAGCGCCATGATGGATGAGCTGGTGCAGGATCTGGTGTCTGCACTGGAGCAGACCTCAGAGCAGAGCAAGCTGGGGGAGCTGTGGGAGGAGATGGTCCTGAGTCCGCTGCAACAGCGCCGGCAGATCCGCCGACGCCGCAAGCGCCGCTGTGACTCCTCCATCTTCCCGCTGGAGCACAGGCACTGTCTGATGGAGGCGTCGGAGTCGAGCCTGGACGAGGCTGCTAAACACCGCGGGGAGAACGCCGCCGTCACTCCGCTGGCAATTGCCGCATCCGACTCTGACGACACGATCGCAACCGACCAGTGGCACACCCTCACAAGTGGTGCGACCAAGACTCGGCAGGTCTCCTGGCCGGAGTCTGACTCCTTCACGGAGAACACTCCAGGAAGGCCGCTTAGGAGGCGGAGGAAGGTCAAACGCATGACCTCAGACGTCGCCGTGAGGTTGCAGCGGAAGTTGAAGGTTTCCGGCGTGGACGGCAAGCGGGGATGCAGGTCATCTAGGAGGCAACATCTGCACGGAGCCAAGAGGAGGTCCGGCGGTTGGGTCGGAGCCGACAGACAGACTGAAGGAGCCGCTCTGATGGCGAAGGAGTGCTGGAAGAAGAAGATCACGCGCGAGGCCAAAGAGCAGAGGGACGCTGCCGACGAGAACATGTCTGAAGGGTAATGTCAGATTAACGGGAGGTTATCGCTGTGATATTCCTCCTCTTTTCTCTCAATGTCACTGTCAATCGCTGTCATTCATTACATTGTTGTCACACATTCAGACCCACAGGTGAAGAACCGCTCCCCATCTGGCGTCCATTTAGGGTTCTGACAGCTTTTCGGTCCATTATCGGTGATTAATGGGCATTTCCAGGTTTCAAAGGCCTCTGTTTAATTTATAATTTTGCAACAAACTAAATGTTAACCCTGGCATTGTTTAAGGAGACGGGATTAAAACCATTCGGAGGGATGTGCTCCAAACTCTAAAAGCCCTTTTTACCCTTTAAATGGAAAGTTACTAAGGCAGTTAAACCCATAACATAAAAGTCATGGGCATAACTACTATCAGACAGAAGCAATTAAACAAGGCGACATTTAAGATGATCTACACCGCCTGTCTTCATCTCGCCAGTTGTCAATATTCAGCATGTCCTCGACTAAACCTCAGAAATGTATCGCAATCACGCCACTCCACTTTAAAGTATCGAGCTGACATTAAAAATGAATGATGGGAGTCTCTTCATCTTCATCTCCTAAAGCCCAAATGATCACCGGGGAGAGATCTCTGATTGTTACGCCTGCGGGCATCTGCCAGCTCATTATGTCCTTTTGAGAAATATTGTCACAAATAAATAAGTCACTTGCTGGAGGTATTGATTCCCCGCTGAAATGAGGTCGTGTCGTCGTGTGGCGGGGTAATTAAAGCCGCGCCCCTGCCCCTGCGTTCCCAGAGTGCACCTCTCTCCTGTGCGTTTACGTAGCAAAGGTAAATGTTGCCGCTAACTGACTGTAGGGAGAAAGATGTTGGGTATAACGTGGAAGAGAAAGGAGAGAGAAGTTTGGTGATTTATCTCAAACTTATCACAATTATCAACAAACGGCTTCCCTAATGGCGAGAGAACACAACTGGGGATGAAATAATAGAGAGATAGTTAAAGAATAGAGAGAAAATAGTAATCAATCAGTAAGATCTCTGCTAAACGAAGGATTTCTACAATTTTCTGCATATTTGATTATAGTTTTGGTGTTAAAATCCTGAAACGGTTGGCAGGTATGATGATCTGACGGCCCTGTGTGTGTGTGTGTGTGTGTGTGTGTGTGTGTGTGAAGGGTCCAGTCATTGTTTACACTCTCTCCTTCCCGGTCTCGTTCCTCCTCCGCCGTGTATTCCCTTTGATCGCCTCATTATCTGTCAGATCATAAAAACAAAAGTGAGAAGAAGACATTGGCGTTGAGGCGAGGCGGGCGGCGGCGGACAGACGAGGGGCTTTACATCTCCTGGTTTAATTTGTGCTGACCTCTCTAGCCCCTTAACGGTACTTGTTTTCTTACTTTATGGAAAAATCAATAGCCGTTCTGACAGAAAACAGCTCCGGAGAAGAAATAAATGGGAACACCATGGCACGCTGTCAATCATTTCTCACTTACACCACGCCGCCGCTCCTGATTGCTGCTCAGTGGCCTGCCAGCCCACGCTGAGGGCTCAACAATCTAATGGTTAGAAGCCCTGGTGGAGGCAGAGAAACTGAAGGAATGGCGGCGGCCGTATTTATCCCGGCACGCCGCACGCTCCATTTGATGTCAGACACAGATGCTGTTGTCGAAGCGTCTTTTGAACCTCGCCGGATTTCTTTACTCTCCCGTTCATTCCATTAACCTTTTCCTACCGAGCGTCTGGTCTCTTTCCAACGTCTCTTTCCTCAAGGTCACTCCCTGCCTATGTGCAGACGGAGCAGAGCTTTGCTTTTAGCCACCCAAGTGCGAGGAGGGAGTGGGGGGTGGGGGGAGAGAGCAGATGTTGGCAGCTCCGGTTGGGGCTCCACATCCTTGATTAGACCGGGCCCAGGCCTGCTGGCAGCGAGGCCACCTGGCACCCGGGCTGGCCCAGCGAGCGAGCCTCACCTGTGGGGTGAGACGCCATGCCGGGCTCAGCCTCCTGTTCTCCAGCTCTGCGCTCATACTGCTGATGTTGACTCCAGTCGTAGAGCGGGCAGCGACGCAGCTAAGCCGGTTTGTTTGTGTTTTGCTTCACTCGGGCTTTATCGCGTTGTAATGATTGTATTTTGAAAACTCGGCGAGGAGTTTTTGGGAAGCCGGTTTGCAGAAGTTCATTTTCATAAATCTCTGAGACTAATCCAATTACTGCAGCTCAGGGAGGGTGGGATAACCTTATAATCACACACCCATGGAAGAGGGCATGGATTTGGGTTGGGGCGGCTTGTTTGAAGAGCTCACAGATCCATTGTTATCAGCACTTTGCCCCCCTCTGTCTCTGCCTCCTCTTTATTCCTCTGCAGAATGAGCCCGAGCTCAATAAATGGCGGCTAGCACATAATCTCTGTGCAAACTGGCCTGCCTCTCCCAGGAGCTGAGGATTATATCCTAATGATTAGTGCTCATCTGGTTACTGTGTTTTGCTTCACCTCGCTGGCTTGCATGGAGACAATGGAGCCATGAGGGGAATCTGAGAGCTCTGCCCCCAAAACTCTGCTCTGCAACTCTTCCACCCTTCAGATTTGATTCCAGCCGTCTTGTTTTCATTCATTCAGACTCTGTTGTGTCTCACCTCGTGCAGGATCACTTGTATTCTCACTTTTTCCTGCTGCCCGTGGGGGTTTTGTGGCGGCGATGCGAGCTAATCGATGGCGTCTGAACAAACAGCGGCGTGATCCTCTCACTTAAAGCTCGGCATGGAAACCAAAGCCAAGTTCCCCCGCGAGTGTTTGTCAACTTTTCTGAGCAAAGGTCACCGTCGAAGAAAGAGAGGAGGTGTTTCTTTTGGTCTCAAGAAAAATGGGCGCCTGAATAATTCATGGCATTAATTAGGCAGTACTTAATGGAAACGGTCTCACGTCGGCCCTGGGTGACATCACATTACACCTTTAATACTGATAAATACTTAATGGCCGTCTCTAATGAATTGTTTATGCCTGTGATTCCTTTTCAAACTATGCACAAAATCCCTCCCGCAAGAAATCAACACATTTTGCCGACATAGGGAAACGCTACTCAGCTGGATGTTGTTCTTTATCAGGAGTTGTTAAATGAGCTGTTATGTTCCTGCAGCTGTGATTGAAGGATAGTTCAGGGTTTGTCTGTTATGATACTTCAGTCTCTTAAAGGTTGGGAATGAATCGGAAAACTAAAGGGCAACTTGTGTGTATTAAGGACCTCTGTGGAGGCTTGGCAGAGGGACCGGTGTACTCCAGATGCCAGGCCGTGTGTGTGTGTGTGTGTGTGTGTAGAGGTGGGGTCCAGCTGAGCAGAGGCCTGGGGAGCAGGTCTGGAGAGAGAGAGAGAGGGCTGATGGGGGGTCGAGGGACGGTCCAGGACTGAACTGCTTGGCGGGTGCCAGATATCTTCTCGTGGATTCCCCGGGGACGCCTGCTCCCTCTCACATCTGCCTGCCTGCGGACGGAGATGCAGTGGAGATGATGAAGGACCATCTGGCTCCTGATCCCCAGCCATGCCTGGGACACCTTGGCGATGTCGTAAATGCGTGGTATCAGCGCATATCTGACCCTGCCAGCCTCTCTCCTACCACCAAGGTCGACTCCATCACCTCCAGCACTCCTTTGGCCTCGTGACCTTGGAGCGTCTTCAGGTCCCAGTTGAGCAGGCTGAGGTGTGAGAGAGGGGGGAAAGAAAATACCTCAGTCTGGATCTAAGGGAGCTGGGGGTGCAGAGGGAGTGAAGAGGAGGGGGGCGAGGGGGGGGGGTGCCTGGGGGTAGGGAGAAGAGCAGCAGTCTAGTGGCAGCCTACACAGCAGATGTTGGCCAGTTGTTGTGTGGAAGCACGTCTGTGGGTCTCTCTCTCTGTGTGTGTGTGTGTGTCTGTGTGTGTGTGTGTGTGTGGGGCACACCCAGAGGGAGGGGCGGACAGGGGAATGTGTTTCGCTCTCCTGTCATCCTCCACAACACAGGCCAGATTAGATTGGAGCTGACAGCGGAGGATATTCAATTAGATTGTGCATGTCACTCAGTGGCTTCGATCAGAGTCCTCGCCCGTCTGCCTTTGTGTTTCCTATCGCAGCGAGGGAGAACACGCCGCTCTCTGCCTTTTTGTGTCGTCTCCATTTACGTCGACCTCCAGCTCCGCTCCTCTTCATTATATTTATTATTGAATGTTACATGTTAAACATTGACATTACACGGGGCGTCTTACGTTTAGATTCACATTGTTCACCGCTGTACCGTCGGCCTGACCCGGAGAACCCCGACATGTTCCAGATGAAGAGTCAAGACGGAATTCTTCATGCTCACATTTGATTGATATTAAAGGGAAACAAAAGTCAGCCACAATCGTACCTATATGACCCTGACTCTGACTCTTCTTCTTCCTCCCGCAGTGAGACCAGCAGCTCCTGCAGCAGCGACCCCGGCCTCTTCACCAATGACGAGGGGAGACAAGGTATTAGAGAACTTCATCTACGTGGCTTACTTATCTCACATATCGAGCTGTCTGGCCTTTAAGACGGCCTCATGTTGAGTTTGGGGCGATACTGGTGGACTCTGAGGGAATGCTGGGGCCAGAGAGGGAGGGTTGGACACAATGGGCTGGTTGCTGGGCACCCAGGCGACTCTAATAAGACGTTGTCATGTCGTGTTAATGAGCGCTGAAGCCTTTGCTAATCTCATTAGCCGTGGCGGAGCCAGACGGTCTCTGATTTAACAGTTGTCACTACACCTTGACTGTGAGAGGCACGGTTCCTGTGTGCGCTTTGCTGAGTGACAGGTCTGAGCAGAGGGGGAGCCTGGGGAGCAGAGCGGGACAGAGCGGGACAGAGCGGGACAGAGCGGGACAGTCCGGGACAGACTGGGCCTGCTGGGGCTCACAAGAGCTCAGCCCAAACTGGAAATGCAGTTATTGACATGAAACTAGAATGAAATTTGCAGGGCCATCAGATGCAGTGTGTAGTCATGGTTACCTCCTATCCAACGGGCATCAGAATGTATTGGTTTCCTCCCTGGGTCACGTCCAAACTGACCACCAAGTATCATGAGAATCAGCTCAGAAAATAGTGTAGTTGTGGAGAATCTCTCACAGACACACACACACACAGCGTCTCCTCTGTTCTGACCTCCTGTGTGTTACAGGCGACGACGAACAGAGCGACTGGTTCTTCGAGGGCGACTGCGGCGTGGGGACGGGCGTGGCCGGCCTGCTGCCCAGCTGGGACTCAGACAGTCAGCTTTCACTGGAGGATCAACGCCCGGCGCCCACCTTCCTGCAGCCGCCCCGGCCTTCTGCGAGAGGTACGTCAAGACCGGATTTCTGTTTGCTGCATGTTGAGCGCTTAATGTTCCCTTGTTAAGTGTTGTGTTGTGTGTCACTGTTGCAGGGTGTCACTCCCGCCTCAGACGCCTGCCCGGCACCGGGGCCTGCTTCCTCCGCAGGGACAGGAGGAGGCTTCCCAGCAAGGTGAGAGGATTGACACCGTGTCATCTGCATACATGCTGACTCAGGCTCTCTTCTTTACATGGAGTTCACGGTTTGTCTTTGTGTTCCACAGTGCAACACCATGCCCGTGTTTGTGGAGAGGCTGAAGCATTTCTCCCAAGATCCGTACCAGAGAGAGTAAGACACACCGTTTCTAATCACACGCTTCATGTCACGTCTAACCCCGTGTCATATCTAGTTCAGCTCCAGCTTCTCTATCACTGGCTTATTAATTAAACATTGATCACCAATCCCTTGTACTTTCTGGCTGCCTTCCTTTGGAAAGTGAGACTGAAGCCAGGTATGTGACAGCGCTCATCCCCGCCTCTCACCTCTCTTGTTGTTCAGCCGCAGTTTAGTAAAGATTCACTCATGAACATTGGGAGAAAAGTCCCAAATAATCTAATTGTTATTGATACTTGATTACTTGTGTGTGTGTGTGTGTATTGACTCGGTGTCACTGATCAATGGGTGGACGACTGTGGCAGCTTGAGTGAACGAGCACCGGTCACTTTGGTTTAACAATGGGATTAAATTGGAGAGAAATCGGTGAAGATAGGGAAGAAAAACTCAAATTTGAATCCTCCTACTGTATATTAATGATATTCCCGTATGTGTGTGTGTGTGTGTGTGTACCTGAACTACCTGCACTGCCAACATGCAACCCTGGCTCCACGTCCCAAAGCTAAGCGCGGCAGCTTTCACACACAGCTTCACACTGAAACGCAGTCGCACACTTTCATGCAAGAGTTTTCAAGGTCAGCGTTCCCAAATAGAGACATGGAGGGGGAACGTGTTGACTCGGTTATAATGCAGATTCAAACCGCAGCATTTGTGGGACTGCAGAAAAACATTGGAAAAAAGGGTTTCTATCCAAAAGATGTTTGTCAAAGCGTCGCATCGCTCCAAGTCATCCCCCCCCCCCCTCCCCGCACACACACACACACACACACCGGAACCGTTGGATCTGCATGGGGGCACTGTTGAGAAGCCAAGCGGCCCCCCTGGCCTCCAGACTGTGGGACCCCTCGTTGTATTGTTTCCGCTCTGCCTATTTATGGTGCATTCTTAATTTTGTTTCAAGCGCTCTCTCCTTCCCTCCCTCCCTCCCCCCCTCCCTCTCTCTCTTGGGTTGTTTCACAGAGGCGCCGCCGCACTCCTTGATGAGGGGCAAAAACACAACTGCTATGAAAAGCCCCCAACTTCTTACGGCTTTCTTTTCTAAACTGGCCCCTTTCTTCTCCACCTGAAAGGTTCCTTCAGATTGCAGTTTGAGGCATTGTGAATACTAATTTCTCTCTATTAAAAAGCCCTCATATCCCTGCCATGCTCTCATTTGAATGGCAGACTCAGGGGAGGCCTCTTAATTCCTTTATAGTGGGATTCAAGACCCTTCACTTCAAAAAGTATAAATCATACTCCCAAATGAATGAGGTAGAGGGGGGGGGGGGAGGGGTTGACGAGAGGGTCTTCTGATGTGTCCCGTTGGATGGCACGAGCTGAATTTATCTCCCCGAGCTGCTCTCAAATCCACTCTCCAGCGAGACGGCTCCTCTGTCCTCACGACCCGGCTCACCCATTTGCTCCCCCGTTCCAACTCCGGGGGAAACACACACGCACGCCAGCACGCCAAACGCAGAGACGCATCATCTGCTCTGTGCCCCCCCCCCCCCCCCCTCCCCTAAACAATCACAGGTGTTGTACAGCATCGCAACGACAGCGATACGTAGGTGATGGAACCTCTGGCATCATCCTTACCGTGTCCGGGCTTCATTTCAATCGGCTTGAATTTTCATTTCTGTTGTGAGAACGCGGCGGCGTGATCGATTCCTCGCCCTGAGCTCTCATACATCAGACTTTTTCCTTTTGTTTCCAAACACCCTTGAGAGCAAAGTGTTTTCTCTGTGGGCGGAGTGTGAGCATTAATCTTGCGGCGCGGCCAGGTTGGAATGATATTGTATTAATAAAACCTGTCGTCTCCCGTTTGGCGCCAGTTGACGGCGACAATCAGATTTTGATGTAAAGTGATAAAGGCTGCGTGCTGTTTATCCTCGGAACGGGCGGCGTGCTTTGGTGGGATTTTGGCCTGTAATGCCGGGCGGCGGTGGCCATGTTAGGATGCACAGCAGCCTCCCACCTGAGCCCCCAGCCCGCCGCCCGCAGCTTTTATCTATCGACTTATTTATTCCTAAATGACACGGGCGCTGTGAGATAAATCATAGTCTTACGCCACTCCCTTCCCCTGTTTTCATTTTAATTGTGAGATCTCGGTGTCAGCAGTTAGTATATTGGTGTGAGTGGCCTATTGATTATTGATTTGGAGCTATTGATCAGGCTCCCTGGAGACCCTAATCCTTTCTGATTCATTTGAATACCTCTATTCATCTTGAGATCCTGCTCACACCTGAAGCGCCATGTACCGTAATGAAAATAGATGGCCGCTCTGTCGCCGCCGCTCCTCGCTCCTCCTCTGATTTATTATTGTTAATTGATATATTTGCTTTTGGATGTGGGCACCCAGAATTACAATTGACCCTGTGTCAGCGCTGCTTTACCCAAAGGGACCTCGGCGCATTTACAAACGTCTCATACGACCTGAAGAAGTCCTCGTGTCTTTGACGGACTTTAGTTGTCGTCTCTGTCCGTCGCTCGTCGCCGCTTTGTACGAGAAGCTTCACGCCTGGGCTCCGTCTGTTACGCTGCTTAAAACGATTAAATGACAGATGTAAAAGATTACATTCAGTCCTGTGCATTTCTAGCCGTTTGTGTAGATTTAAACTTAAGCCTGTAACGTCTAAAAACCCTGGGCTGAAGGCGGTGTTGTGCCCGGGTTAATGAGGCAGCTGATGGTGTTCTCATGTTTGATTTAGCCTCGTGCCGGGCGTGTGTACGAGCTCCCGAGTGGCCCCCGCAGCAGCTCGCCCCTCGCCCCTCGCCCTCGCCCTCGCCCTCGCCTCCCTCCAGGCCGCGGGGGCCCCACGGCGCCTCTCGCCGCGTAATGAGGGACGAGCCGCAGCGACGGACCTCCGCACATTAAGACCAAATGCATCAGGGTATTACTTTTAATACCGCAGGCGTGCCTCGTGAAATAATGCCACGTTTAAACGCCGGATCGATTTTGGAATTAAAAAGTTAGTTTGCAAAGATTTACTGTGGGGAGTTCAATGTCTGAGCTCTTTATCAGGGCCGCAAATGGCTGGTTATGTGCTGTCCGACAGAGGTACGATTGAGGGATCGATAGGCGCGTGATTTACTAACTGGAGTACAGGTAATCAATAAGTATAAAAGTAAATGAAATATGCATTACTGGGATTTTATTAGAGGGAGGTAGGAGGGAGAGAATAACGGTCAAGCCATTTATTTTTATACGTATTGATTATACAACATAGAGACTTCGCTCACAGCGTGGCCCCGGCTCGGCTCTCCACACCCCGAGCCCGCCGAGCCCTCGTCCTGTGATTTATGGGCGGCCGGGTCGCGGAACACGCCGCCCTGTTAAGAGGCCTGACGGGGCCCCGCCGGAGCCACGTGCCTGATAGGGCCGCACGGCTTTATGTGGCCTGCAGTCCGACATGAGCCACAGCCGTTAACAAGCGGCTCCAATCGCTTCTTTCTCATTCTGGTTCCGCAGCGAGTCGTGAATTGTTTCCCTTTACTGTTTGTTTTTATAGCCGTTTTGAACCGGGGCACCATTTTGTTCTTTCAATTGTTTGGAGGATGAAGTCTGGTTATGTGGGGAAAGCAACACAAGCAGCCATCTTTCACTTGGTCTCTCCCTCTGCCTCTCTCTGCCACTCTCTCTCTGTCTCACACACTCACACACTCTCACACACACGCTGTGACGATCCCCATCAGCTGCTCCCGCGATGGAGCAGACCTTGACCTTAACTCTACATCTCTCGAGTCAGGGCTGTTAAGCTGGAGTGGGGGGGCTTTTCCTATTTCAGACCGCTGCCACGCGGTGCAGGAGGCGTGGAGCAGGTGTAATTTGTTTACGTGAACTCTGCTATGACTCAGCCGCCTGTGTGCCAGCGGCGCTCCTCATCCTCTGCTTCTTCCTCCGGGCCAAAACACAACGCAGCCAAATAGAAACCTCACCAAGAAACACAGCGTATTTATAGATCTGTAGAATTTCTGACGTTTTACACAGGAATGTTTCCCATGTGTGTGTTCGTGTGTTTGTGTGCTTGTGTGTAACGTTTCCTCCGTCTGTGTGTCCACCAGGCGGATTAACATCCCTTTGGGTCCATTATGCACAGGAGACATCAGGAGGAGGAGGCAGACGGTAGCTTTGCACATCACCACGTCAGGTAACACACACACACACACACACACACACACACACACACACACACACACACACACACACACACACACACTGACCAACCCCTGGCTTCCTCACACTGTTTTCTGACACACTGTATTCTATAATGAATTAAATCATTAAGCTCACCTGGTTTTAAGAATAGACAACAGCTCCAAGTCCTCCAGACCCCTCTGCACCCCACCCCCACTGCTATCGGAGCTCTGGTCTCATATCACCATGGTTTCCGTTCGAGGTGTGAACTCGATATTTGGCGTTTGGGATTCCTGCGATGTCTCATGTTTTGTTTCCGGGAGCTCCGGACGGACAGACGGTCGGACAGACGGACGGGCTGAGTTTTCTGCCCTTGTGTAAAACAGAGAGAGAGAGAGAGAGAAATGTGATGTGGAGTGGAGTGTATTGGAGGTGGCACCCAGCAGCAGCAGCCGGCGTGTGTGTGTGGAGCAGTGGGGCTGCCTTCTTTCATTACACTGATGGCTTGTGGCCTTGTGTCTTTGCCGGATTGAAATCTGAATTGGTTTGTCCACCTTTTTGTCTACGTCCTCCTTCTCTTTCTCTCTCTCTCTCTCTCCCTCCCTCTCTCTCCCTCCCTCTCTCTCTCTCTCTCTCTCCCTCCCTCTCTCTCTCTCCCTCTCTCTCTCTCTCTCTCTCCCTCCCTCTCTCTCTCTCTCCCTCTCTCTCTCTCCCTCTCTCTCCCTCTCTCTCCCGCCGCTCTCCACTGCTGCAGCCTCTGTTTGTCATTTAAATAACAAATGCTGGTGGTTGTCCTGATTTAGTGAGGGGTGCGGGCCTCTGATGTATATTAATACGGCCGCACAGTGCACTGTACCGGGCTCCATCATTCATTTGGATAAAAGAGGTGGAATTTAAAACCAGCCGATGCTTTGCTTGGGTACAGATTGCATCCATTTATTGCACTGAGTGATGGAGCGGCCGGGAGCGGCGTCCTTCACCTCTGGAGCGCCCGGCCGCTTCCCATAAGGGGGAGAGAAGCTTCACCCCTGCCCCATAAAGACCCCTCATATTCAACAAGCGGAACCAGAGGCATCCCTCAGTTTCAGCTCCGCACGGCGATGCTGCACGGGGCAACAGTGACTGAATGAATATGTGGAGATTATAAAAGAGGAAAACTTTAAATTATAATGATTTAAATGAGCATTTTAATGAATTTCTTTATTTAAAATGAGACATAACAGTGTGTGTGTGTGTGTGTGGTTCGTCCTCTCTCAGGCCTGTTCAGTGTGTTTTCCTGCCGCTGGAGTCCTGTTCCCCCCCCCCCCCCCTGTCCGGTGTGATTTATCATGTATCCCATGTCGTCCAATGTCAGTTTCTGCAGCCGCAACTGCTCTGTATAAATCTTTACCTTGGCAGGCCGCTGCTCCATGCTTCTCCTCAGCAATCTCACCTCTGCCAGGAGACGCACATTCACTCTGACAAGCTTTTCACGCTCCGTCTACAGATTTTTGGAGCCGTCCTGCCATAAAAATGCTCAGCCACAAAATCAGATTGGGTGATTTGTTGAGTGCAGTTGTTTCCTGGTAAACACCTTGTTTGCATGTTAAAGGTATGTTTACTGCGTGGACCCTCGCTCCCTCCCTCTCTCCCTCTCCTGCCCGCCGCCCCCCCTCCCCGTGTTACTCTCAGTGAACACGACAGGCTGCTCTTTGTTTGAGTTGAGGAGAGGAAGTGAATTGTTGTATGTGTTAGTGTTTGATTTGAAACTCTGTAATCAGGAGTGAAAATGGCGTGCGGCTCTCAGGTGTCTGTCTCCTCGGGCTCCGCCGGGAATTACCGAGGCGGTACCCAGCTGTTGCTTTGTCTTCTTCCTTTACCCTCTTAGCACTTCGCCGCAGTGTGGCGGCGGGTTGTGAAGAGGAAAAAAAGAAACAACTTATCAAGCCCAGGTATCTGTTTGGATTAGATGACCGTTCCATTTTTCAGCCTTAAATTGCCCATTTTCTGCTTTTCTTCCCGCCATCAATCCAACAATCCAACTCAATCCAACAACTCCAGCCTGGAAACCACAACAAAGGCACGCCGGCGTTGTGTTCAAAGCTCTCAGGTGTTATTAAAAGATGAGCTTTATCTCTCCTCTTACATTTGTTTATGCTTCGTCCTGACGCTGCTCAATGCCTCAGATCATTGATATTTCTCTGCTGAGCTCAGAGGAGGATGATTGGTTGATCAGAGTGAGCAGCGTTATGGACTCAGGTGATGGAGAATGGAGGCGGTGATATTCTCACACTTGTGTAATTTTGGGAGAATTATTTGTAAGGCAGAGATGAATCATGGAGTATAAAGATACTGATGGGTTTTAATAGCCTTGGCTGGTCTCACATGCAGACTAATTAATTATTGCAGTTTTCTTCCTCCCCTGCTGTCTCCTGTAATGCCCTTCATCTTTATCTCCACCGAATGATGATGGCAATAAACTCAAACTTATTCAGCGTTCCTTTCAAGCGCAGATTTCCGTTGGGATTCAGATCAACCTGGTTGGATCGGTGTTGTTTATATGTGGGAACGTGGCACGACCGGGTCGGTGCCCAGGCACAGGGCCCAGACCCCCGCTCAGCCCCTCCAGTCAGTCCCCTCTCCTCCCCATATTCACGCGTCTCCGTGCCCGAGGGAGACGGGGGCCACGCTCATGTGTGTGTGACAGATCACCTTCATTGGAGGGGCCCCCGCCACGTTCCTGCCCGGCGGTCCGGCCCCCCTCTCATTAATGCCCAGGCTGGTGCGAGGGCCGTGTGGCAGCACAAGACAAATAACGCCACGGCTCAGCCATCACTTCTGCTGACAGAAATGCAGCCCACCGCACTATTTTGCCCTCTCCTGCTCCCCTCCGCTCCCCTCCGCTCCCCTCCGCTCCCCTCCGCTCCCTGCCCGCTCCCTGCCCGCTCCCTGCCCGCGTCCTTCAGGAGCCCACCCTCCTCCCTCTACACCTGCACCTTCAAACCTGGAGACCCTCACGTGTTGATGCTCCATAACGCGCTCTTTTATTACCGGCCATTACTTTAGTTTTTGTTTGCAGCTCCCTCAGTCAGGTGCTGCACTCCTGACACACACACGTGTGTAAACCCTCTCACCAGGAGGTCTCCATCTAAAACGCCTTTTTCCCCCAACTATGAAAGGGTGTGTGTGTGTGTGTGTGTGTGTGTGTGTGTGTGTGTGTGTGTGTGTGTGTGTGTGTGTGTGTGTGTGTGTGTGTGTGTGTGTGTGTGTGTGTGTGTGTGTGTGTGTGTGTGTGTGTGTGTGTGTGTGTGTGTGTGTAGGTGTAGCATGTGAGCAGAGAGAGAGCGAGAGAGAGAGAGAGAAACACAAAGGCTAATCATTAAAGAGCTATTCAGCCCTGTTCATTTAAGTGTGGGAATCAGCAGGCCCATTACTGTCAATGTGTAATTAGCTGATTAATAAACAGGGGGGGAGGGTAGGCGGGCAGGGGCTGGGGGGCTCCAGGAAAGCCTGTAATGATTGTTTTTAGAGAGCATCACATGAGAGCTTATTAAGATGGTTCCCATTATCACCCACAGTGGAACATCCTGCCGTCCTGCCTCCTCCTGTCCACAGCTAAGCCTCGCCTCCAACGACTTCATCGACCTTCATGTCAAACCAGCGGAGCAGAGTCACGCTGAAGTGCAACGCAACTAACACTGAGACTTTATTCTTTAATATAGACTCTAATTTTGTCGTTAGATGAGATTAATTGTCTGAATAAGCCAGAGTCCCTACATGTGTGTGTGTGTGTGTGTGTGCTGAGTCCAGGATCTGACCCAGGAGCTCTGACCGTGTTTAACCTGAGACCTCCTGACTGTTTGGGTTGAACCTCAGCGCCGGGTTAGTCATCGCTCCCTCCAGAAATATTAATCAATTATCTTGCCCGCCGGATCAGTTTGGGGAAGAAGTCATCTGGAAAGAGGCACAAGCAGCCGATCTAATGGGAACCAGCAAGAGCACATGCCAGTGAACGCTGTAATGCCTAATCCTCTGAGACAGCCCAGAGCCACAATGTCACTTCTACTTCCCTCGTCCTCTGCTCGGGGAGGGGGAGGAGGGAGGGGGGGGACGCAGCCTCGCATGTGACCGCCACTAACTTTTCTGTTTTTTTGTAGGAAGAGCCGGGGCGAGGTTTATTCATCAACGCCACGCGGGGGGGGGGGGGGGGGGGGGGGGGGGGGGAAGCAGGAAAGCACGTTAACGCGGCAGCAATTGTTTTAGAGTTCCTCTGTCTCGGGTGGAAATTGGCGCCGGTTCTCTTTCCGATATTTCCCTTCACACGCAGAGACGGAGGGCTTTATAGGCGGGCGAGATGGAGAGAGTGGAGGTCTTTAAAGAGGGACGGCGGTCAGTGAGATGTGAACACGTGATGATGGAGTCAGAACGGAGAGCGGGAGCAGAGGGAAGTTAAGCCATAGGAGCACAGATTGGCCCTTTAATAACCATGTCCACAAGTCAAATTGGATTTGGCTCACTTGACCAAAACCTCATTAATATTTAGCCTATTAAGAAGAAATTGCTCCAAAGTTTTATTCCACTACATCTTAAAGAGGCGGGGATCCTTTAGCTGCCGACTGAAACGATTGAATGATGGATTTATATTTATTGACACAACGGAGGCCTCTTCCTCACATGACTCCTGCTTTTGCTTCCTCCACAGCTCGCAACCCTTTCCACAGGAATCACCAGAGAGACGAGGCGCACGCAGCCTCCGCCGCCGCCGAGGCCATGGGGGCTTCGGGCGCCACGTGCATTTCCTGCCCGGGCGGCGCCATGAAGAAGCACGACAGATGCTGGACCAAGCATCGCCAAGCCGTTTCACTATAGAAGCGGGAGACTGAACACTCCAAACTCGCAGCAACACAAACTTCAACCAAACAAGAAGAAGAAGAAGAAGAAGAAGAAGAGAAAAACACACACACACACACACACACACACACACACACACACACACACACACACACACACACACATCATTTATTCGTCAAATCAGCATGTTACTGCTAGATGAAGTCTTTCCAGGTAGTATTTTTAAGCATGGCAAATGTTAATGCAATCAAGCCTCGTTAAGCCCTGCACCTCCTCCTCCTCCTGGAAGAAGGGAGCTTGAAGGAGGCTCAAGACTCTGCAGCTCCTGCTTCTGCTCACAGCGTCCAGGCCACCTGCTTACCGCACAGCCCAACAATTATGTCGTCTCTCAGTAGCCCCGGCGTTTGTCAGCAGGGACGAGGGAGGGAGGGGGGAGATGGGAGGGAGTGTGTGTGTGCGTGTGTGTGGATAGCAGCACGTAACTCCGGAGATAGGAGAGCATCAGAATGTTTAGCTGCCACACGCTGGCTTTGGGTTCAGAGAGGCGACCACCGGTAGAGAGCCGCACAAAGTACAGGCCTCCTATTAGCATGGATTTGAAAAGCTACACTTGCTACAAAGGCGCTCATTAACACAACACAGAGAGAGCGTGGTGGCCGGCCTCAGAGGGCCGCCTCTCTTCTGCTCAGCTTACCTTCCATATTCAAATGTCCCCAAACGTATTTAAGTTCAAGGCCGGCTGAGAAACGCCTTGAACGGCCTGTTTTTAGCAGCGGCGGCTCAGGAGCTGTGCAGAGAGGAACTGGGGAGGGGAGAGGAGAGGAGAGGAGAGGAGAGGAGGGGAGAGGAGAGGAGAGGAGAGGAGAGGAGAGGAGGGGAGAGGAGAGGAGGATAGTCCCACGCCTCTAGGAACACAGCATCAGGTGCATGAAAGCAACAACACAAGCAGATCAAACAGAAGGAGTCACATCTTCAGAATCCATTTCCTATAGGAGTCGTGTGTGTGTGTGTTGTGTGTGTGTGTTCAGATTCACCTGCACCTTTCTTTTCTTTTCCGTGTTGAGTTTTCATTCATGTTCCTAAATTATTCCCGGCACTTTTCCCGGACCATTAGCTGAGAACATTCCGTTCTGATGAGAAGAGAACTTTTTGGTGACATGATGGTTGCAGTATCATGTTGAGCGGGCGTCGTGTCTGTAAAGCCATATTTAAAGGAAGAGTCGCATTTAGCAGAATGAGATTTGCCAATTAATGTGAGTTATACTTCAGTAATAATCTGTCTGAGGAGGCTTTATGTGATCATGTTGGCAAGGGATGACATTTATAAATGCTGTGTGTGCACACTCGTCTAAATGGACGCCTCGCTCAAGACGTCCTGCCACGGGAATCAGTCAAAGCGTTCAGGCAGAGCCGCCCCCCCCCACCCCAACCAACCCAACCCCCCCACTGCCTGCAGCCACTCCGCTCAGGCTGCAGCACATCGGCCGCGGGCTCCTCCCTCCTTCCATGCCAGGAATACAGATCCGATTGATGGGAAGAGAACAAGTCCAGGCTCATAATTAGAAGAAAAAAAAGGCTTTTGATAAAAACATTGAAGGCGGCTTTAAGACTGCAAACAGCTGACAAGTATTGACCGTGTAGTGTTTTAAGGAGAGCTGCTCGCCGCTGCCTTATCCGTCAGTCTGTTGTTGGTGCCAAGGCATTGACTGGGAGGAAGTTGAATCACTTCAGATAAGCTTCCATTAGTGGCCGACAGGAAACGCCTCACCTGCTCGCTCGGTAATTAGCAGTCGCCGAAGCGACGTCTCGGGCGAACACCCCAAAATGAATTCCCAGTGGCCAGGAAGTGGGGTGAGGGGGAGGGGGGGTTCCACACAGCCAGTCAATTTCCCTGTTACAGTTAAGGAATCCGCAGGCTGGTACCGCTCATATTTCATCCCAGGTAAAGATTACCTGTCAGGCCCATGGGAGATGTATTGATCTGTTTTCCTTTTTCCGCCAGCAATCACCTGACAAAGGCACCTAGGAGGCGAGTGAATGAGTGATGCCTGGTCTGTCTCCTCCTGCGCAGTGGCTCCTAGTGTCCACTGATGGGTGGAGAGGAGATGAGCAGAAGGGGGAGATAATGCAGTCATAAACTCTGTTTGAACCTCCTGTGTATGCATGCGGGGCAGCCCCTCTGATCCCCAGGTCACAGGTCAGTGGGGAATTTGCTTTTTCTTTCCTTTTCTTCTCCGTGTCGGTGGCATTTGTTCTGGTGTGTCGTGTGTCGTGATTAGAGGCGCTCATGCAGAGCGGCCCGGCCGGTTCCTGCTGACAAACGCATGTTAGGAGTCACAGCAGTTCAACTTACTTTGGATTTCAAAAAGTGCTCCACTTTGATCCAGGGGCGCATTTCTCTCGCAACAAAGTCCGTCATGTAGTGGTCTCTGGGTTTGCTGTTGTGTCAGTACGGTGATGCTGTAACGATCAATGTGTTTTATATTATGTAATGTTTTCCTGGCAGCTAAAAGTATTCATACGTATGCCTTGTTTAACTGAATGTCAGAGTTGATATTGTCAAAGGGTTGCAATGTATTAAAAATGTGTAGTTTTATTAGTATGATGTCTAATTATACAGTGTATCCATTAATTGAGGATTTATGTTTGAGGACATTAAATTCATAAATTGAATTTCATGATAGACACAGTAGATACATCTCCCTAATTTTTTACTATCATATTTTTTAATTTCGTTTACATGGATTTAAATATATCCCCCTGATATCAGGGCTCTTCGGCAGCTATCCCATTTGATACTTAGTACAAATACCATCTTATCTCGTAGGCTGTTATCTTCATATTTAATAGCAGTGGAGGCATGCCTAATTGCTTTGCAAATGATCTAAAGAGGATTACTGCTTCCTTAGAAAGCCTGTGCGCTGTCACTAGATGTTAGATAGACAATGTTACAATGGTAGAATTCAATCAAAGCTGCAGTGCAGTGTCTCTGCGGTAGCTCTGTGCCTGCTCAGAGTCACAGCTAGCACCAGGTTCTGTGGATCCTCTGCTGCTGACTCAACTCTAAGTTCATATGTAGAAGAAGCTGATCCTGGTC
Organism: Genypterus blacodes; assembly: GCF_046128005.1. Lineage (NCBI taxonomy): Eukaryota > Metazoa > Chordata > Actinopteri > Ophidiiformes > Ophidiidae > Genypterus > Genypterus blacodes. Next base: position 1,974,876 of record NW_027466916.1, read on the forward strand.
CATGTATGACACTCATAATGTTAGAAAGAAACAAGAAGAAAGAAGTGTGACTCTTAAAGAAATTGTGCCTATGCAATGAGTGATGTATTGTTCATTCCTGTGTATGTCATAAATATTGTCATAAAAACTACAGTATGCCTTGGATAATGCATATTCCAAATACAGAATCTTTGTGCCAAAAAGGAGCTACAGCAACTTCAACTGTGTGATGTGTGCATGTGAACATGTCAATGAATGATTTCTATGTAAATATTGACGTCACAGCGTCTCTGTTTCATCCTCTGCGTCCACAAACGCTTCTCCGCCAGGCGTATAGATTTTGAATCGGTTTAACGACGGGACTACAGAAGCCTCACACAACCGGACAGAGGTCCCGCTGAATACAAATGGCCGTGCGGCGGCAGTGTGACTCCCTCGGCTGCTGGAGATTATCGGCAGATCCCCGCTGTTAATCTTGCGGCTGAATGCTGAAGATGGTGGTAGTCGCTCGGCCACGTGTTGAGAGTCGGAGCAATTCTCTCCCGCTCACCGGTGGTCCATGGTTACAAATCACATCATCAGCTGTCTGAGCACCCGCAGCCACCTCTTCTCCACCAGATTGATGGTGAAATGGAGGAAAAATCAATGGCTTCCTCTCGTCAGAAAGAGCCAGCTCCGTCATGTTTAGGGGGCTGATGTTCCCCTCTCTTCCTCTCTCTCTCTCTCCCTCTCTCTCTCTCCCTGTTACTCCACCATGGGAAATTGAAAGCAGAGTTGGAACAAAGTGACAGACGTGAACAGACCGGAGTCTCTCAAGTCGATATAAACGACCCATTTCAAGCTACTACCGGTCTGATCTACGGTATCGCTATACTGCACGGCACAAACACTGAACACTGGGATCAAGCACAGGCCGGCTGGGGGAGATTAGAGTAAAACCTGCGCCTCAGCTAACTAACAGTAGTTATCATACAGCTCACCGCGATCAATAATGTTCTGGCCGGGAGCAGCTGACAATCTGCTGGCTACAAGTTTGTTAGCCGACAAGACGGCAATGCAGGCACCCGAAAGACTCTCACTCACTACGTCTACAATTAATGGAATGGTGCAATTAAACAAACTCTAAATTAGGCGGCTAGGCTAATCTACTGTGTGGCTAGCAAGTAGGTACGACCGTGCTGCCATTGTTTATGTAACAGCGTTGTTGCTAGTAACGGAAATAGTCTTAAATGGTTAGTTAGTTATATTGTCAGGGTGATTATTGTGACATAAACCCAGACGAGGTGATGTCCTCGACATGGAGCCGTCCTCCGTCAATTCATGCTTATCGCCATTTTGACACCGCAACTATGTACTGAAGTCTCCATTCTTTGCTTTTTTTGCTCACACACACGTTCCTCTTTAATGGGAAATTCAGATAACACACAACAGTCGAGAGAGATGACACTCAGGAGGAAGTGTCTTGCGTGTCCCATTGTCTCCCACAACATAACATAAAAGGTTTCACCCCTGTATGAAACCTGACTGTACTATACGTCCTAGGTCTTCGCTCACACTGAGCTTCACCGGCGTGCTCGTGTGTCCTCGTGTGTGCTTGAGAGCCAGCAGATTCCGGGGCATCTGCACTTGTCCCGCCGCTTCCTCAGTGTCTCACGCCGGCAGCCATTCCTTTTCATTTCTGCTGGCATTCTAATCAGAGCGTTACGAGCTTCAGCGGGTGAAGTACGCAGAAAGTTGTGTTTCTTGACAGCCAATAAAAACCTTATAATCTCCCTGATTCGCGTGGCCCATTTAAAAAAAATACTAACCAGTGCTATCACTCAGACCGCCCCCTTCCCTTTTTCCTTAATACCCTTTTTTATTTAATATATAGCCCATGAAAAATGAGAGACTCCCGCTTCGCCGTGTAGATATTTTGTTGCTGATGATGCGAGACGAATTTCCATCACAGCTTTGTTTCCAGCGGGTGAGCGGATAATCTTTTACAGCAGAGGGAGGGAGGGCGCCACTCCCATCAATCTCTGGGGCTTATAGCCGCCGCATGGTTGCATTACCTGACCAGAACGCTCACGCAGCACTGCGCAGGCGACCCAATCAGGGTCAGGTGCTACCAGGGGACATGCCCACACAGGAGCCATCCAGGGGCTCACTTATGGTCCACAGCCAGCCCCCCCTGCCCCCCTCCCCCCGCCACACCAGACCCTCCTTCACCTGCAGTACAGTGCCACCCTTCTGTTCTATTATTCCTGTCCTTGTTATTATGTCATTTTTCTAACAAGGCAGTCACGGCTGAGGGGGCAGTAATGCTTTCCCGTTGACAGCCCTGTGAAACTGTTTGCAGCGAGGGCCTCAGCTGCTGCTTTTTGTCGACACAGAGCGCACACTCCCGCACCAGAGGTTTCACCCCTCTGTGATTCCCAGTCGTGTGCATTATGTGTTGTAAAGCAAAAGGTCTCAGTTTGAGCTGTGGCATCCCGCCCAGGCAGCCTCTTGAGCGGGGGCCCCAGAGCCCCATGCTGCTGTAGTGCCTGGCAGGCGTGTGGCGCTCTGCTCTCCGCACCCTGCTGCCCTGGCAATCGCTCGCTGCACAGCTCCTCCCGGGGAGACAATGCTGCCCTGATTGACAATAATGGGAACTGGCAGAATCGATGGGAGACAAGAGAGGGATGCGCATAAAATTCTCTTGGAGCTTCTAGTCACAGACCAGGGGTTCTGGCACCACTCACCTGTCATCCCCGCTGCACCAGGACGGGGTCTGTGACAGCAACAGCAGCCTGAAGAGAAAGACACCGTGGTCGTCATCGCCACTGACAGCCTGGAAACGGAGCCTTACGCCATGTACACGTCTCCTTACGTGGCCGGGACCGTGCACTGCAATATTCCGTAGGATTTGTATGAGAGCGGTGTACAAGAGTGACATCTGTGCCTACTGATGAGAAAAATCATTCTTACCTCAAACACAGACGAGATAAAATTACCCAACAGAGGAAAATGAAATGTAGAATAAGTTGAGAGTATTGGATGGCAAAGATTTCTGCCTATCAAGTACTGCAGCTTCTCATGAGCCATTTTGGAGAGTGCTTTCAAATACTATCAAATTTCAAGGATTAAAATAGCATTTCACCTTGTGTTTGGCATGCGGCGTGTGTGTGTCTGTGTGTGTGCGCTTGCGTGTGTCGCGGCAGCAAATGGAGGGCAGGTGTCGCGACAGAGGGGGCACTCCATTCTCTAATTGATCAGCAAAAGATGCACATGAAGAAGACGTTAAAGCAAAATGAAGTCATAACAGTGGATTGAGACATTTATTAGGTCAGACCAAAGGCCCTCAGAAACGTTGAGATTGTTTATTGATTTTTGCGTTTTGGCTGGCTGCGCAGGAGTAATCGCTCGTGCAGCTGCCACAGAGGCGAAGGGGCTGGGCCGCCGCCAAACGCTCAGGTGGCCGCGCCGACTTCCTCCTAAAGTCGACAACTTTAACCGGCAGAACAACGCCGAGCTGTCGTTATAGTCGGAGTTGTTCCGCCATTTATATGAGAGGCCTGACGTGATGTCCTGTCAGACGGGCACTTAAGAGCCGCAGGCACACAGGCAGCATGATCCTGTAGTGTCGTACACATGGCTGCATGTTCTACCACTAAAGTCACAGTGCAGAATCATAACAATGTTTTTATAATGTAAATATTAGATTTTTCCTATAGTTCAGTCAATTAAATACTTTTTTTGAGAATCTTACGTTGTATTTTAGTCAGAATCAGTTGATATTTGTACTTTGTACTTTCCCATGAGGTCAGAAACAGAATAATTTCACTGATCCACAACTCTCCTACTATATGAATTTGCCCTTTCTGTGTGTGTGTGTGTGTGTGGTGTGTGCTGGTGAGTGTTAGGTAGAGTTCAACCATACTGGTGACATCAATCTGCCTGTTCTTTATTAGACGGAGCAGCGAGGTGTAACTGACTGCATTGTCCACAGATGGACTGGGGCCCGTGGCGCACAGGACCCCGGTCAGCCACCCTGACAATACAATCAATAACCACACACTCATTACGGGGGGCCCAGCCTGCCTGCTTGCCTCCGCCTGCCTCCTCCTGCCTTCCTGCCCCGTGTCTTACCTCACTATACATCTGTCTTCACCTTTCCCTCTCCCTCCGCCTCAGTTTAAAATGTCCTATCTCTTCACTTATGTCTTCATCTTCTCTGTAATTGTTCGATGTTCTCCTTTACTCCAGAATTCACGGCGAAGAGGTTGACCGGACATTGCGCCAGTTCCCTTTAGACGTCCCGGCCGGAGCGTCGGGGCTGCAGCAGTGTTCAGTAGTCAGCTTGGACAGTAGCAGATGACAGTGATCCAGCGTGGGGCCTGGGGCCTATAAATGGTAATGCCCTCCACTTGCCTTCCTCATAAAGCATAATAAAAGGAGGTTATAAATCCTACCAATTAGCTGCGTCCATCAGTCGCCTTAATTGGAGTGTCGTGACTGGCTAGGGGATGACCTTGTGTGCCAGAGAGCCAAGACAGAAGAGGGGCCAGAGGGGAGATCTATGTGGATGTGGAGGACTTGGGCTTCTTTAAATCAACTGTATCTAACAGCCCATACTGTACTTAAGGGTCGAGCCATATGGCAGTAAAACGTTTATGCTGACTGGCTGTGTTGATGTCTTCAGTACAAATGTGTAGGCTTGTTAAGTGTACATAAATATGTTTCTGGAGAATTGCTATGGATATAAGAAAGAGTCAGAACTTAAGAGGGACGGTTCAGCCCCAAATCTGGAACATTAGCTTCACTGTGAGGTCAGATTAGTTTACATTCCGATTTATTAGTTTTGATTTCATTGTTATTTTCTATTCTTGTTTCATTCTTATAAGTTTTGGACCTATCTATGAAAATACATTAAAATTAGGAAATAAGAAAATGAAATGTCCTTTGTCCTCCATGTCCACATCTCTAAAGTCTTCAGTCAGAAAAAAAGTAAATGTAACTTTTTAAATTATATTGCTAGAGCTCATTTTTAGGTTTTGAAGTTTGACAAAGCGGAAGTTTGAGTTCAGCGTCTGACTTTGTGACCTTTTACATTGATGAGCGTCTTTATAAAGGAGGGACAGCTGATAGATGCTTGTGTTGTAGTTTTACCTCCAGTTTTAGTTAACAATAATAACCTTCTTTGACTGCCCTGATAAATCAAGCCAGCTCTTTGTGAACATGTCAGGATCTCTGTGTGTGGAGACAATATGGCCCATATGGTAAAGTACACACACACACACACAGAGTGAATTTGCCTTTGAGTGAGCGCAGGTGTTCTGGCTTGAATGGGCTCCACTCATTCTGCCCGCTCTTCATTTGCCTCCTGTGGGCTCGGCCACCACACCTTTCCTCTCAACACCTCCGTCAAACGCTCTCTGTGGCCACTCAAACCTGAGACCTCAGCTTCCGCTCTCGCTCCTAACATCCACTATCTAATGACACGGCCCCCTCAGAGAGAACATACAGAGGCCATTTGTCTGTGCGGAGCTCCGTGTTCAGGCCCTGATGTGTCTTCACGCTGTGTTTCCCCCCCGCGTCTCTCCCCGTCTCCTCCCACCTCGGGATTAAGCAGCACGAACCAGTTAACCAACCGGCTGTTAGGGAACAGTTTCTCTCCGGGCCGACAGAGCTGCCGACAGTTGTTTCCTTTCTCTCTTACTGTCCTGAGATAATTCAGTCAACGGGCTTTGAACTGCAGATAAGAGAGGAAGAGGATGATCTCCCGGATGGGCCCACAGTATACAGGCTCGGGGCAAAGGGGTGGGAAGGCAGCGCAGGCAGAGGGAGGCGGGGGGGGGGTGGGGGGGGGGGGGGGCAGATGTATGGGAACCAGAGAGGGCCCAGCAGATTAAGGACCTGCTGAGACAGACAGACGCAGGCGTCCAATTTAAACTGCTTTTTGCTTTATGTGGTATAAAAGGGATGTAGCTGCTGCTGCTCTCTCCTGATCACCTCATAACTTCTGCATGCAAGTAGTTTTACTCCCAATTGAGATATGGTATACTTATAAAGACACGTATAAAGTATCTCTAAAAAAAATGGGAATGTAATAAAAAACGGCTTTCCAAAGTGAAACATTCCGTCTTGGCCAGCGACTCTCGTGATTTCCTGCTGAACTGTCGTTGTGCCGCCCCGCGTCTTCCTGCTCGGTTCCGTCCGGACTTTTATGAATGCAAAAAGCGGGGGAGAGGAAATTAATTTCCAATAAAGGTCTTGACAGAGTAGCTTTTGTTTTGTCCCGGGCACGTGGTTGTGCGTACCTGCCAGGTGTTGTGCGCTGCAAACCCCTCTGGGCCCCCGTGCTCTGTGGCAAGGTGCACGATGAAAGGCCCGGGGTGGCCCATCAAAGGGCCCATTGAGAGTTCGGGCACGAGCAGGACAGAGGGCCACAGTGTGGGCCGCAGAAATGTGACACCCTCTGACAGACGCTCCACACAGCCCACTCCAGGCCACGCTGACAGGCTTGTTCACGGGAGATCAGGTGCTCGCTACCTACTGACCCAGGGGCAAAGAGACAGAGAGGAAGGCTGAGGAAGACGGCCAGAGGGAGAGAGAGAGAGGCTGGGGGAAAAGTCTGCAGGTGATTCAGTGTCAACTTCAGTCTAAAATGTGGGCTTTATTAAGGCTTTTATTGTGCATCACCTGTATCTTTGCTGTAGAAGAAGACATTCAAAGGCCTGTAACTCAGTTTGGATGCAAATCTCCTACAAATCATCTCATATAAAATTGTCTGCATATTGATGTACTGTAAGTGGAATAGAACTGGACGGCCAGTGCTGCACAGTTTTCCTGCCAATCATACGGGAGCATGGTTTATGCATCCAGCAGTCGATCAGCCTCGGCCAAATTATGGAGGATTATGCAACGGCTGTCACTTATCAGATTGAGACATCTGATAAGTGATGGTGGCACGGGTTAATTTATACGCTATACCGGGTGATGTATCAGTGGAGGACGTTAGTGGGACGTCCTCCTACCCCTTAAGTTCAGCTTCATGTCACTCACCGGGTCCACACTCAGTCCTGTACGTGTGTGTGTATGTGTGTGTGTATGCAGCAGCGCTCAGGCCTGTCTGAAGAGAGGGAACAGACCCTGGTGCAAATAGATTTATTATAAATAACTAAACAACGATGTGCCAGGTGGAAAATATGTTGAAACTGAATGTGCTAAGAATGAAACCTACCTTTTAATGACAGAATGTAAACACAGTAGATTGGGAACTTCACAGTGACCTGAAGCGTTTCCTGTGCAGCTAATGGACTCTACACACACTTCCAAAGTTGAGAATCTTTGGGCAGAGTGATCTTATTAACCAAGCGCCCCCCTGAATGTCATTCCTGCACAGATAAAAAGGAGTGTGTTTTAATGAAGCGTAATATAATTTTAACTGTGAGTCTCTCAAATTAGCAGCGGCCGGGTCACGGCGGGGCTGCTGCTCTCATCCGTGCCCTCCAATAAGCCTCACCTGTCGGGCAGTAAAAGAGCAGGCCGGGCCCTCAATCACGGGGAGCGTGCGATGGACAGGTCCCTGTCCCTGTCCCCGTCCCCCCCCCAGCTACAGGTATTAATAGACACCAGGCAGAGGTGGAAGTAGAAGAAGAAGTACTCAAACTGAAAGTACGCTACTCTTTTATATTCAACGCCATGAAACAAATGAAATGAAAAGGTCCAATATTTACATCCAGCAGGGAGGTAAGACTGTTTTACTTCTCCTACAGTTTAGTCACACAGGTTTGCAGGTAGAATGTCTTTGTCTTTTGATATTTTTTACTGTTTTGCTATAATTGGCTGCCAAAGTGGAGGGGGCGTGGCTTATTGATCATAAAGTGCTGTATGTAGAGGCCAAAAATAAAGGAGATGCTCAAGTAAAGAAGCAGTAAAACTACACTTCAGTACAACACCTGAGTATGTGGACTTTGTTACCGCTCCCCTGTCTGATCACATTCTCTTATTAGCTTTGAAAGTACATTCCAGCTGTCTTGTGCAGTACTTCCATGTCTCATAGCAGTGGGTTTGTTTCCTAGTTAACATGAATCCAGGGGGTGAATAAAGCAAACAAACTTAATTCATTCGCTCATCCAAAGATCCCTCCCGCCTGTTGGCTTGCCTGCAGCGTCCCGACCATTCCAGCTCATCACCTTTATGGTAATGGGACGGTTCAGCCCCAAATCTGGAACATTAGCTTCACTGTGAGGTCAGATTAGTTTACATTCCGATTTATTAGTCTTGATTTCATTGTTATTTTCTATTCTTGTTTCATTCTTATAAGTTTTGGACCTATCTATGAAAATTCATTAAGAACAGTACTAGTACTAGTTCTTAGTTCTTAATGTAGTACTAGTACTAGAAAGGGCTTTAAATAATAACAGTTGTTGGGCGTCGACACGGCGGCTGATGTTTGTTGCTGTGTAATATACTGCGTCGGGCAGAGCGGAGCAGTTGTCTGCGTTCTGCACCTGCACCAACCGTTCAGCCTCAAAGTCTATAAATCCCCGTGACGTGAGGAATCGGAGGGCTGGAATGTTCCACCTGGCCTGTTTGCGGGACCCTGGGGTCGCCCGCACTGTCGCCCTGTCACCCCGTCACCCTACACCTTCAGATATTTACTTTAAATGCAACGTCCTGTATGTTTGTCTGCATTCAGTGGGAGCTTTGCATGTGGTGACGCTTTGATTAGCCTCCCTCGCCACACCAGGAGATTCCACCAATGATCTGCCCCGCCCCGCCTCGGTGCTGCGCCTCTCACCCACCCCCGCACCCCCACCCGCCCCAAACGCCACGTGCCACCAGGCTGTGCATATACAAATCACTACGGCCTTGTTAGCATAGTTTAGTGAAGATGTCAGCTTTACGAGGGCCGGGGATGCTTGCTATGCGTGTCAGGGACGGCGGGGGAGGAGGGGCTGACCCACGCGCCCATGGGGGGGGGGCGGTTAGGGGGGAGTACAAGCTGGGGGGGCCGCACCAGCCCTGGCACTGTAAATTTAGGTCTGAGGTATGGGAGCTGTGAAATGACAGACCCGGACCTCTGCGGGAACAGTGTGAACCCACGTCTGCTGGCTGTGATTTAACAGGGACACAGCAGAGCGCGGAGAGAGAATGGGATTTCTGCGTCAAATAAAAAAAGCACCCGGGTTTGTGATATATCATAAATAGTATTTTGATCGTATATCACACCGGATCCTTTGCTCATAATCAAAGCTACGATAAATGTGGATATTTGCTTTAGAGTACTGTTGAGCGTGTGTGTGTGTGTGTGTGGGAGGGAGGGAGGGTGTGAGTGTGTGTGTGTGTGTGTGGGGCGGGGGGGTGGTTGCTAGCATCATTAGATTGTTAATCTCATTTCCTTTCTGATGATTGAAAATGGAGAGAGGCTCTGAGTTTATCAGGCAGATAAATGGACGGCCCATCCTCTGAGAAGATCTAATCTGTCATGCGTCAAGGCCGGGGTTCACCTGCCGCCAGATGATAACCGTGTCGAAGGGCACGGCTGATTTAGGAGAGCGGGCGTCTTTGTTTGCCTTTGCAAACACCGGATAGTTTCATTAATTAAGCGGCCACAATTACGAGCCCACGTCACAGCAGGTGGTCCCCTTCAGGAGAATTATGAGATATTCAAATGCAGGGAGGAACTCCATTAGAGTTGACCTTTTCTTTTAAATTACTGATATTTGAGATTTAATTCAGAATTCAATGAAAACTTCATTTTTATTCTTATGGCCGAGGCCTTTCCTGTCTGCGGTGTGAAATGGGGTCTCTCCCAGCCTGCAGGTCGTTAATTATGATCTTTATAAATTAAATTAAGAGCATGTCACCGCTTGATATATGTATAAATATATTTATATCTTAGTGTCTCAGATTGGCGGTGGATAGACGGAGAAGAAAGATGGCTCCCAAACATGTTAATTACGTAACCATGTCTTGATTGGTTTCGTGCAAATTTCCTTGTTTTTCTTTCCTCTGCAGTTCAAAAACAATCTCAGCTCCTCGCCTGCTGGTTGGGTAAAATATTCACTTACTGGCGCCGTGTTTGACGTGTGACAGATATGGACCCCGGGACAGCAAAGACAATGTAATTCTGAGGGTATCCAACCCGATAAAAATGCCTTTGGCAAGATTAAGCGGCGGGTGTTGTTACGGCGTAATGTTTGGAGACGACGTGCAATCCTCCAGATGATTTTCTGCTCGCTGAAGGAGAGGCGGAACTGACAGTGGCGTCCTTCCTCTCTTCTTCCGTCTCTGTACACATGACAATTCTATATTTTACTCTGTCTTCTTCTCTCTCTCGCTCTGTCGCAGGCGCGCACGCACACACGCACACACACACACACACACACACACACACACACACACACACACACACACACACACACACACACACACACACATTAAAGCACACTCAGCCTCACTCATCTCTCTAAGTCTCCCGTTCCTCTCTTCTACTTTCACTCAGGGCCACTGCATCTGCCTGCGCTCATCTCATCCCATCTCTCCCTCACACACACACACACACACACACACACACCCTGCCACCGCCAGCCGCATGCATTTATTTATTCGTTATATTTCCTAATTCAGTTTGACGAATGAGTGACAGCTTGACACTTCATTCGGCAAGATTAATAGAACGACACAATATTTACGTGGCAGAGACGGCCAATTATCCCACCATCTATCATCCAGATTATCTTTCTGATTGAAAACTACTCGTCCATGTAATCGGAATTATTTGGAATTAGAAGGGAATTTATGGCTTCTTGTGTCACTTTTCCTGGACGGTGGTAAATTAGAAATATTAGATACATAAAGAGAGTAAAGGAAATGGGATAAATAGAGGCGCAGAATTGATGTCACACACATTTCCATTTTATTTATTTTTTTGCCGCCGTGCCCCCGGTTGAACCTCCTTTCTAGATTATAGCCTGCTCGCATGCTATTACCGCTCAGGTTAGACAGTGTGTGTGAGGCTGATATTATAATTCATGGGTATAAAGAGGAAGTTCTCCCAATATTGTCCCGCTAACTGCTGCGTTTGCTTTTGCGGGTAGTTGTGTGTGATTGAGCAGAGGGTTAGTTTAATCAGAAAGCAGATTGGAGTAAATGGGAGTGTGAGGACAGTAATGGAGAGATCCTATCACCATTGACAGCGTTGTGTGTATTGATCTCTGCCTATGTTTTTTAAATGTCCACCTCACTCACCCGGCGGAGGCGACATTAGTTTACTCCTTCAACCTCTGTCCTTCGTCCTCCATTGATGAATTCACCTTCCTCTCTATCTCGCCCACAAATACTTTGCATTCTTCTTCCATGCATCACCATTTTGCGCCATTTCCTCAAACTTTTATCACATGATTGATTGAGCTAATCTCCGTTTATACTCTTAATGTCTCTCTGTATCGACCTTTCATACACAAATCACATTTTTGTCTGCTTTCTGTTAGGAGACGCTCACACACACACACACACAGAGCAGCGTTCGTCACCAGCAGACTGACTTTGGCGGCGTTTGTTTGCCGGCCGGTCGGCGAAGCTCCAGCTCCTTCTGCATGTGGCTGCAGGGGTGGGGGGGAATCGATACGCTCCACTTCTGCAGAATTTGAAACTTGTTTTTAAACTGCTCTACAGCAAATGAAAATAGACTCATAATGCAATCTGTCGCCAAAGTGGTCAATAGCCCGACCCAAAAATAAACGTAGCTCTGCGCCGTCTGACGTTTGTTGTGCTACATGAATTGACTGAGCATTCTTCCCTGTAAGTCTTTAGTAATGAAATTTGGAGAGTGACGTTTCATCCATTTAGTAAATCCTGGCCATCTGAAAGCCTTGCACTCTCAGTCATTTCTTCTTTTAGAAAGAGTGAAAATTGCCCCATCTAAGCGCGTTGCAGGGGTCTGATTTTATTGGCCGGAGTGCGTTCAGACTTGTAAATGGGATTACGCCGTCCCAATATAGTGCTTTAATAACTAGCTTGTTTATTTTTATCCCCATATTAGGGGAGCGGGGATCTTTAAAGGGTGCCAAAATTATCCTGCAAATTGCTGACAGGGAAAAATGAAAGGTCTCTAACGGTTATTATAAGCAATCTGTCTGCATTGAAGCACAATGTGACTGCTGCGCTTGCGATACCACCGGGGGTGACCTCAGTGAGATGAGGGAGGAGAGACGACGCTGAAAGTCACACACGCACGCACACACACACACACACACACACACACACACAGTCTGGATGGGACCACCAGGAATACACACACAAAAGGACACCGGCGATACTAAATTATGAATGTTCATACCTGGATGTTGTGCGTTTAACAGCCGCCATACTATGAAAGTCAAAGTCTGTACTTTTTGGAAGTAGATTCTAGTTTTCCGAAGGGACAATCTGTGGAGTATGATAGGAGATGATGCACACAAGAGTTATTAATGTGCGCCCATAAATATAATACTCCTGTTTTGGAGGTTGTAGTGAATGTTGGCGTGCTATTGCATCACATCAGATTGAGCTCTTTCAGATATTCAGGCTCCCTTTTGTTCAGAATTTCAATAACTTGACCACATAAAGTTCAAATTGAATCAACACCACTCAAGCGGCTCAGAGTCTCAGTAGTGGAGCCGTATTTGGGCCCGCATCAGGCTCCTGTTTGGAAGCTGCACTCTGAAACCTGTAGTAATTGTAGATGACTGTAGACTGCAGGAGGAGAGTTGGTATTTTGGGTATATCTCCTGAGTTCCAGGAGCCGGATCGCTGCACCGGTTTGCTTCCTGGAACCCCAGGGAGCAAATTAACAGTATTGAGCTGTTGGCTTCCCTGTAACCTTTCCCCATCCTCACTGACATTTGTGTTTTCCTTTGCCTTGGGCTCGGGCGTATGGTGGCCTGCGAGAGAAATGCGGAGAAAATGCTGCATACGTGAAAAGAACAAGACCGTGTGTATTAGCGTAGGGTGATGTGTGTGTGTGTGTGTGTGTGATGTGAGAGTGTGTGACCTGTCCAGCTGTTGATTGGAAGCTTTGGCTCCTGTGATTCTTCTTCTACACAATGAGGAAAACATGGAAACAAGATTTAACTCAACTTAAGTCGTAACTGGGTGAATGTTTAGATATAGATTTAATTGTGGTTGATCACTTACTTCATTATTGTGTGGTTAAATCGAAAGACTTGTAATAGAAGTCTTAAGCAGGGGAGGCGGCCTGGATTGGAGTTTGCAGGCCGGTTGAAGTTGGATGGAAATCCAGTTGGGTGTGTGAAGCTCACAGTGGAGCTGTCATGGCAGCTAATGGAGGAAGTGGAGCAGAGGGGTCAGGAGTCCTCGGCACCTGTGTGGAAGATTAATGACCGGGGGAGTCGTGGGAGAGAAAAGACGGACAGAAAAAGAGAAAGAGAGAGAAAGAGGGATGCCCAGAGAGAAACTCGGCGACACACCGCGGCCCATCTGACTAACTCAGAGGTCAGGCCTGCTTGACCTTTGCCAGGGGGAGCTGCAATATTAACTACTGTACGTCTGCGCAGCGCTCCTGTATGCGTATGTGAGGAGATCCACGCCCGGATAAAGTTAGTTGTAGCAAATTTAAACTGCCGTTGTCTTTTTCGTATTCAAGTTAAGTCAAAACTGCGTGACACCGCATCGCCCGGGATCGTCGTCTCTTATGTAGGAGCTTTTGTAAGGAGATTTAGATTCCCTGTTTTCCCCTCAGACCATAAAAGGAGCTCTGAAGCGGCCATGACAGAGGAGGGCTTCGCGATTACCTCAGCAGCGTGTAGCACCGGCGAAAAAGAGATATCATCATTATCTCGACACAAAGGCGCCCGCGCATTGTTAAAACAATTTGCTGCTTGCTAATGTGGGCTGTCAGAGCGGCACACAGGTCTAGTTCCAAGAGTTAAGTTGTATGGGTCCCCCCGCCCCTCCCCTCTCTCCCCCCTCCCTGCCCGCCTGCCTGGGGAATCACAGCGGGTACGAGGCTCATTTCCTCATCAAACACAGGACGAGTGATTTGGAATATTTATGAGGCTCCCAATTTAAGTTAAACATTTAACAAAAAAAGCATCCGATTAAAATGAGACAGCAGAAAGGGTTAAAGTCCCCGTGGGCAGCCCAGGCTAAAAATTAAACACGGAAAGCTGGAGATGAATTAAAGCGGCGGCGGCGGCGTCTGAGGCAGATTCCAGCGTGGCAGCATGACTGTGTAGAGGCGCTGTTGATACGGTTTATGTTGAAACAAGCTTTTCATCGACTGGGACCAGAATCTGAATTAGGAATGAAGACATAATGCTTTGATAAAACGCCCGCAAGATCACGCTCAGATCATTTGCATCCCTATGTGAGAACTACACACGACTGAGACATCAAACTGAAACACAAACACATACAAACATGTATTTATCTATTTAGCAGCCTGGCTGATGGAACTCTATATGAATGACCAAGAGAATATTTCTGAGTCTTCACACAGGAATTCTAGTTTCAAACAATCATTCTGTGATCTGGTTGAGTGGGTAGTTAATGAATCACCATCGCTTCAAGTCAAATATGTTTGTATAGTCCAATATCACACACACACAATGTCTCACAGGGCTTTACAGGCTCACAACAATAAATCCAAACATCCCTGATAACCGCACAACTTGTCGCGATTGAACACAAATGAGTCACGACTGTTTGTGCTGTTCTGACCATTACGCCAGGAAACCAGGCTACGTCTGCCAGAGCTCTAGTAACCCTGCTTTGGTCAGAGGGCATGTGGAACACAATACCATATTGACTTTATTGGTAATCCATGGCTCCCTTTCATTCTTCCCTCCTCTCTCTTTTAGCCTGTGTAGCAGCAGATCAGTGAGTGAGCGAGGAGAAGGGGTCAGCCAGCTCCCGCTCTGCTCTGTGACTCTCCCCACTTCCTGTTTAATCACTGCTCCCTCTGGGATCCTCTGCCATCCATCAGTCACGCCCAGGAAAAAAACAAGTAGTGGTGCTCTACGCTGCTGAGCGATGAAGGAGCAGGTGTGTCTTCATGAGGACAAGGAAGAACCAGAACTGTACCAGCTTCTGTGTGTGCATACGTGTTTCTCTATATCAGCCAGTGCGTGTGTGTGTGTGCATGTAGTGTGTGCTGGATTCCTATGTGATAGCCATGGGCTGTTATGACAGGCTGCGGTCCCTGTGTGAGCTGGCAGCCACCATCCTGGGACCTTTCCCCCTCTTCATCCTCTGTCACAGGCAGCAGAGGTATCAGTGCTGCAGAAATGTCAGAGAGGAAATCTAACCCCCCCAAAATACAACTGGATTATTAAAAAAGCTATTTCACATCAACATGTACACACAGAGAGTTTATAAGTGTGACTAGTTTAGTGTTGTGCTCCCCTGCAGAGTGTGGATGCTGTTTGTTTATGTTTTCCCTGGCAGCCCTGAGGGAAGTGACTGATGCCTCAACCACAGAGACACTGCCTCAGGCCATCATATGTTGCCCTCCAAGGTTCCCTATGCAATCTGCATCTGCCAGCTTGTGTGTGTGTGTGTGTGTGTGTGTGTGTGTGTGTGTGCGCGTGTGTGTGCGTGTGTGCGTTCATAAAAGATTTAGTCATTTTACAGGCGATATGGGAGGCAGTGGCTTAGTGGGTAGAGCTTCCGCCTAAGAACCGGAGGGTTGCTGGTTCGAGTCCCTGCCGAGGTGCCCCTGAGCAAGGCACCGAAACCCCAGTTGCTCCCCCCTCTGCGAAGGGTGGTAATGTAATGTAAGTCGCTTTGGATAAAAGCGTCTGCTAAATGATCGTAATGTAATGTAATGTATGCAGTGCAGCAGCATTTCTTCTCATAAAATCCTCAATAGTTCTGGATTATTCTCTAGTTTGTAAATAGATTTATGGCGAATCCAAGCACTAAAATAAGTCTTAGCCAGATTACATAATTACACATTCTGAGCATGTAACTGTTTAATGAATGTTTGTGCATAGAGATATAAAAAGACAAACTACTTATGAGGTTTTATGAACTTCTCTCTCAAGTGGGCCGGTTGCAATTTTCTAAATTGAGAGGAATAAATCTCCCCCGTCTGTTTCTCTATCGTTCATCTATCTACCGGCAGATCTGTCTATACAACAACTCAGGCAGCAATAACTGTAAATCACGCAGACGACTACACAAGTCTGAAACTAGGAGGGATTTCAACGCAACGTGAGGCAAAGTAAAGAGGTGTAAAGTAAAAGCAGAGGCCTTCTTTGGCTTTGTGACAATAATTGAGAGTCAGTTGTTAACACCTGTTAGTGCCAAGCATTAAAAGAATTTATCACGCCGTCTGATTTATTATAATGTCCCCTTAGTTGATGCAAATCGTTTTCCGCTGTTATCTTGTAGCCTGGTATGAAGGTCTTCCAAAGGCAGCCCCCCTGTTGTGATGGTGTGATCTCATTTTCTCAGCAGAGAGGTGAACCACTAGCATCCCTCTGATCCACCTGGCAGGAGGGGAGGTTGGACTGAGACAGGCTGTCCAGCCCACTGACCTCTGGGTAAAATCTCTCGCTGCGCCGGGCAAGCAGCCGGTCTGGGGCCAACGATGGGCCATGAATGACTGAGGCAATAGGGTTGTGATTAGCTGACATGGCGGCTGCGTTTTGCAAGCTGTCCTATTCTGGGGGCGCGGGTGGGCAAAGGGGCAGAGCGGCCAAAATGGGAATGAAAGTATTGATCCTGCTGCCGTTATGGGAATGACACGCACAAGCTATTTTTATAGGAGGGGGGAAACACACTGCTGGCGAAGGCAATCTGTCCGTGACGTAGATAAGCTCCTGAAAGGTGGATGGCACGGGTAGGAGAAGGGTCAGGCGGGATTGAGAGGATGGAGTTTCACAGAGGCAGAGCCGTACTCACTTCTACATAAAGAGGAATCTGTCTAATTACCTCCACCAGGCAGGTTTCAGCCCATGTCGGTCTGTCCCTCCTTCTGTCTGTCTGATTGCAAGCAGGATTACTTGTAAAGTCATAAACCGATTTTCTGATTAAACTTTGTGGGAAGGTTGGATGTGTTCCAGGGAAGAACCCATTAAATGTTGGTCCCAGTGCTGATGGCCGTGCTGCAATAATGACTTTTATGTTTTGTCCTATAACTTCTGCACCTGTAAGTCATAGAAGCTTTATCATTCTCTCCTCGATTCTCCGGCTCTAATCACATTTATCCATGTCTTTCTATCTCCACCTACAATTTCAGGTCAGTTGTCACACAATTGTTGGTGTAGAAGCTCAGGACCAAGCTGGACCACAGTTGTGTCTTTGTTTTGGAACATTCCTTACTCCTTCTTCCAAAGGTTCTGTATCTTTGGAGTGAATTTGCCTGCTGTAACCACACATGTAATAATTGGTGGCCTATCGACGCTGCCGCCGTTCACTATCCTGTTGTAATACCGCAGCCTGCCACCGGGGCTCAGACTTCAGACGTGGTTTACTCTCACTCACGCCACTCACTGAACTCCTCCACTCTTTTTGCATAAAGTAATTGCTGTCAAGGAGTGTGCACTACAGAGAGTTGCTTGGGCTCCACGAGCACAGAGGGTGAGATTAGGGAATAAAAGAGCAAAGTCAGTGCTACTCAGCCACTGCCAGCCCCGGCGTCTGTCACCCTGATGCTGTGGATGAGGGCTGACAGTGATGAATATTGGCCAAAAGTTTGTATTCCACATGATGATTTTCCCTAATGAGAATTGATGAATGCGGGAGCGAGGGATCCAGGATTGCGGGATGAGAGGTGGGACCGCTCATTAGGAGCCGGTCATGCTAAGTTGGGCGGCTTTAAGGTGGGCAGGGCTGCACATGGAGCATCTGGGCTGCTGAGCTCTGCCACTCCAGCTATTCCTGAAAAAGACCCACTGATATATATCACTGATCAATACCACCTTACATAGAACAGTGTCAGATGACATATATCCATAGGAGGGAGAAAATCAATAAGGAAACTCCTCCCCGTGCACAAACAGCACTGAGCTATACTGCCCTCTGAGCCGGGTGTCAGCTGGGCCATATGTTGTCAGGGATCTAAAGTATAGCGATGTCTGTATCCATATGCATGAAGCTTTGGTGGTCACCTGGGTGTGGGACAGTGGTGGGCCTTTGCTGCCGTCCCAGCTGCAGCCGCGTCAGCCCGAGAAGGCGAGCGGGGGCCGCCGGTCTAGCAGATGGCAGAGCGGGCTTTGAAAAGCCGTGGCCCTGAACGAGCCTGAGGCAACCCCAGAGGCCAGCGCTCAGCCAGAGCTCCACATGTGGCAAGCCAGAGAGGACATTAAGTGGATAATAGTTAGTTAATAGTGAACCAGGTCATTTAGTATCATGTGCCTACTTTATGGAGCACAACCGAGGTTGCTGTGTGCAGAAGGGGCTGTGGCTAAGAGCAGGTTTAACTTTTACATGCTGATAAAAGTGCTACACAAACACACACACACACACACACACACAGAGCCATTTAGACCCTCACAGTCTTATCTAAACATTGTGCAATACTCTAGGTGAGTTAATAGCTCGTTGTTGGGTTGATGAGAAAACATATTAATGGGCAGGTTGTGCTTTCAGTCATATGACTGAGCAAAGAACGTGGCCTCGCTCATTCCAACATTTTCCATCCCTATTGCCCTCTGTCCCTCCAGAGCCCACAGCCATGTGATGTGTCACTCCACTGTGCTTAAGTACAGATGAACAGATAGGCTTTCTTTAATATCCAGGAGCTCATTTCACAGTGGCTGGCAGGTCACAGCACGATGACAGCTAAACAAGCCGGCTAGGAACTCCAACAGAACCTGAGCATGTGGACTGTGGCCTGTATTGTTTGTATCTGGTGGTGAAAGCAGACATGGATTTTTTGATTTACTCCAATATAGGACTGTTGAAATGAAGATGCATCCCGTGGCTTGGTTCCATTTACATTAAATAGCCTCCACCGAGCATTTTGAACTTCCCTCCGCGTGGCTTTGCTTCTCTTCCTCGGTGACAGAGACAGACTTTGTCATTGGCAAGATGCAAAGCAGGGCCGTCTAAAGACACGTAACAGGATTAGGTTCCTACATCGCATTTCCATCTGCTTTGTCTCTAAAGTGAATTAGGATATCTGTTTTCCACGCAGAGTGAAATGATATTCAGTGGGTGCATTCAAAAGCATTTAACCACTTTGTGCTGTTAATAATTGGATTTTAACTGCTGGGTCTTTGGTCCGTCCGCAGTCGTCATCACCATCTCCAACATTCCATTTGGCCCTATACCTCCATTCACCAAGCCTCCTCTATTTGCTTCCTGTTCAAATGACATGCTTTTAATCAGCCACTGCACAAAATGTCTGACTGGATTGGACTCATTAAACCTGCCTGCCTCCATGCACACACACACACACACACACACACACACACACACACACACACACACCCTACTGACTGCAGAGCCTATTAGAGAGATGGAAGATTATGGCCTAAATGAAGCCATTAGTTACGCAAACCTAATGATCATCTTATTTGTGTGTATAAATCTGATCCATCTCCCTTTGCTCAAGGCAAATATTTCTTCCCTCAAATGATTTTGGAGGAATTGAGTTAAAACAACAACGGCATCAACAACCAAAACAACATCAGGGCCCGTAATGAAAGGAGCGGAGGCACAGGCACTCAGGCGATTGCATTCATTACCCCTCTCCACTATATGGACCCCTTCACAGGGATTACCCCTGGTTCCAGAGAGGTTGATTATTAGACGCTTGCAAAGGTTTCGTTTGAATCGCCCCAGTTAAACGAGAAATTGCAGGCTGAGGAGAGAGGCTAATAACAGTTATTAACCCCGTGCGGGCGGCGGCGTAAAAGAGCGCCACAATAACGAGGTGCACCACCAAGGTTTGAGGCGCAGCGCAGCTAGCACACCCCCGAGGAGAAGCTAACTTATTAAAATAATGAATTAGCAGACCAGATTACTGCAGCCTGCGGCAAAGGCAATTATCCCTCTCCAAATCCCTGGACAGGGCTCCCTAGCGCCACCATAAAACAAGTGCTCAGAAAGCAGGAGCCCTTCGCTCCACACAAATGAATAGGCTGTTAATTAGGATCTCTCCCGCTGCGGGTAGCCTTCCCACTGCCATAACAGAAAGCACTTCCATGACAGGGGGAGGAAGAGGGGGAGGAGGAGGAGGAGGGGAGAAGGTAATGGTAGGATACTGAATGAGTATGTGATTGCAAAAGATGGAGAAAACGGGAAGACGGAGAGGAAGTCACTATAGTTTTAGTAGCTTAAATAAAACAAGAGAAGAGAGAGAGAGAGAGAGCGTGAGGGAGAGAGAGAGGGAGAGGGAGAGAGAGAGAGCGAGAGAGACTCCTTGGTGATGAGAAACTGGAACCAGAGAATTCAATCCCAGCCCACTGCTGTCCACTCTGCGGCCCACCTGAGTCCAGGCTCAGTCAGTTTGTGAGTTCCTCCCTACAACTCAACCCCTGCTCGCCAGAAAGAACAAACCTGTCAGTCTGCCAACAATACTCACGCCTGGGCTAAAATGCACACTCGGATCAACACTAATTACTTAAGGAGCTGTCAGAAGCCCAGTTAAGTGCCACAACAATCAAACAACACAACAAAGCTGATGTTCAACAACATAAATGCAAAGGTTAATGGGGATCATCTAGATCAGGATTCCCTTCAAAAGTAAAGGTTAAATCTTTCGTCCTGAAGTAGGGGACATTAGTCCTGGCCTGAAGAAACAGTCCGACAAAGATGGGTGGCAAGTGAAGTAGGCCAGTGGCCACCCAGAAAAAGAGCGGGTTGTACTTCATGACATATATACAGCACCTAATGGTTATAAATACTGAGGCATCACACGGGTGACATCGTGAACCAAATCTGGCTGCACCGGGCGTTCACCTTCCAACTTCGCATCAGTCCAAATCCCAAAGTTTTGAAGGCTGGACTCACCTTGTCCTGTATAGCTATACTTACACAGCACGGGGAGAGAACCGTTAAAGTGGAAACTGTGCCAAAGGGGGGAAACTGCTACACATTTAAATTCAATGACAAAGCCTACAACAACGTTTTTATTAAGGCATGATCACTATGGATTAACTGCATTCTTTTTGTAGAACTAGGTTACCTTACAAGCAGCTCTTCATTTCTAAACTCTCATGAATATTACTGCTGTGACTCCTGCTTGATCCTTTGAGGGAAATGGTGAGCAAATATCTTCTGTACTCGTCAGTTACTCTTGGATGTGTTGAACGGTTAACAAGTCGTATTTACAGTCAAATGTCATTATTAATAGTTTGAAAATATTATCCTTTGTATCTTGATGTGCTCCCGAGAGGAAGTCAGTTATGCGGGGACATTACGCCAGCATATACTGTATGAATATGCCTGCGAGGCTCCACATGAATGCAATTTCATGTAATTTGAATGTCTTTCATGAGGCAAGGACTCTTTTGAACTGTCTTAAAAAGCTCATCCACTCTGCTAGCTGCCAGTGGCTCTGGGTACAGAGGAGTCATGTCGACAGGCCCAATTAATGATGGGGCGTCTAAGAGTGAATGAATGAGGAGCTTTGAGAGGATTCCTCCACCTTAAATCCCCCTGTGCTGCTGCTGCTCCCAGACTGCCTGTGAAGAACAATCAAACGGCAGCAACCCCCTCCTATTTATCACTTTAAGACATTAGCCAGACATGGGCCTGAATATTAACCAGCTCCTTTTCCAGGGGAGTTCCACACCAAAGGCTGCGTGTGGCAACATACATTTTTAATCACAGGGGAAAACGAGGCCTCTCAATCGCTCTCATCTATTACTGTGTGCTTAACTCGCTGCTTTTACTTTACTCCAGGACTCTCCAAACAGGAAACAAGCTATTAACCGTGTTGCTTCTCCTTGCCGGTCGTAGTCAATTTATTTATTTAACTGTTAACTAATCAAAATTGCAATATTTTTCATAAATCACTGTTGGTTTCATTCTGAATTCCAGAGACCCTGCGCCCTACAAATGATTGGCCCTGCAGAATGTAAGTCTCTCTGTGACTATCTTGACTGTGCTGACTGGGTTCATCTCCCTGGGTTGACTGTGTGTGTTGCTGCCGAGGACAACTGGGCTGAGGCAGTGAAGCATGGCTCAGGCTTCCACGGCTTAATTGGAGTCATGTTCTCCAGAGCCTGGAGCCGCTCATCTCCCTGCTCTGGCCTCTCTGGTGCCAGGCCCATGGTGGGAGCAGGAAGGGTAGAGCAGGGGTACCAGGCACGCAGGGAGATGATCTGCTCACCTCATCTTCTCCCTCTGGGTGTCCTTATTGTGACACATGGCACCCTGGTCATGAGGTCATTTTTACTGCTGTGGCACCACAGGGGGGAGCAGACCTTATTATCAGGAGAGGAGACATCCTTAAGAAGAATCTGAAGGAGAATCTGATCTCAAATTACATTTATTAACATAAGACAGCCAGGTTTTCCATATTCAGGAGTTTTCTTTCCAAGGATAGGAATATACGATAAATCCATCATAAAGTGACATAAACAAGTATTGTATACATTTCTCACTTTTTAAAATATAAAAACAACATAGAGGTCTAGTCTTTGGACGGATTTAAAGCAGTGTGTGTGTGTAACGTGTACGCATCATAACACTCTTAAAGGTTTGAGTGTTTTTGTTCTGGCTCATTATTTGTGGTTATTTTTTTGAAGCACTCAGATTATGCTTAGGTATTTTATAATATCAGAACATAATTTATTCTTTGGCACATTATTTGTGTGTTTCAATAACTATGTATTAATCCCAGTTTAGTGTGTTAATGATACAAATCAAGCCAATAAGGATGTGACATGCATGAGCCGGCACTGCCAGCATTTATCAATCTCAATCTCTCTCACGGGCTCGGAAATTGAAAACTAAGGAAAGTCATTTTGTGCCCAATGAAAGTTTTCCTTTGGAAATTTTGCCTTCCATTAAGACGCAAATTAAGCACTGGACCAGTGCCTTCTATAAATCCACCCCATTGCAACACACACACACGCACGCACACTCACATGCTCTCTCTCTCTCTCTCTCTCTTCTAATTTGTGATTTATTATGTTCTCGATGAGGTAGCCAGCATTGGCGTGCTGCTGAGTGAAAGGTGGTTTAACCGCTGCACAATGGGTATGTGTGTGTGTGTGTGTGTGTGTGTGTGTGTGTGTGCGTGTGTGTATTTGCCAGTGTGTATGAGTCACAGAGTGGGGGTGAAGCAGAGTATGCAGCCATCATTCACTGCTGTGGGTCAGCCCTCACACGTGACAGCAGGTGACCAGTGTCAGACAGGAAAGGTCACCAGCCTGCAGTCACCACTCTCCCCCACTTTACACAGCTTAAAAAATCCTGCAGAGCACTGTGCAGAAACGTGGCGATTAAACAGATGATCTGCCTCCCATGTCTTCATGGTAACATTCAGGAGATATTTACTAGCTGAATGTCCAATCTCACTGCTTTGCCTTCTGTTTCCAGCCTTACTTTCCTCTCTCATTGCTTTTTTTACTGTCCCTCTTTCTCTTAACGTGGACATCCTGTACCTTTGTTCCTGGCCTGCTGGTCTGCATGGACCGTGATGACAGTGAAGTCTGGAGGCAGTGTCTTTGAACAGCTCTGAGTCTCTGTGGGGTCGATCACACTGGTTTTGAATGAAGGTACTACTTGTACAGTATGTGTACAAGTTTAAGCGTGTTTGTCTGGACCTTATTCTCATGTTCACATTGTTTTAACAGACAAAATGCATTGTTTCTCTTTTGTTTGTTTATTGCCTGAGGGGTGTCTGTCCTCTACTGCATTAAAATCACACTGAGCTTCCCCTCATTAGTGGCAGGCATATTTAATTTCTAACATTAGACTTTGTGTTTTGTTGTGAATAGCAGTGCTGCGGCCTCATTTTAGTGTCCAATCAGCGCTAATGAGGTAAATTTACATTTATCTATTCAAAACATTGTTTTTAGGGGGGATAGAATCTGATGGATGAAGATAAGCTGTGAAGTTTTGCGTAGGAAACCTTTGTGCGAGCCGCTTCATTGTGAGAAAAGGGCATTGATAGGAAGGCAGATAGAGCTGATCAATAAGAAGTGCCGTTTTCTCCCCAGGCCTCCTTTCATATCTCTCTCTGGTTTGTGTTTTGAAGGGGTCGGGGGTAGGGCCTGGTAAAGTGGTGGCGTGGGCGGGATTCTGCCCCTTTATCAATCAGGATTTTAATTACACACGTCTAGGGCGACAGCTAGATTAGAAACCAATCGACGCTATCGGCCACAAAATCTAATTACTGTTTATTGACAGATAAGGGCAGGCCCCCTTCACTTTTCCAAATAAGATAAACCTCCCCCCTCATACACAATGAAGAGCAGCACATACTGTCCATGAAAGACTGTATGATAAGTAACCCTCCACCAGAGAATTCTTACCTCTGTGGACACCTCTGTACAAGACGCAGCATCAGACTTTAAGCCTCTTGTAGTCCCTGTGATAAACAATAGAAGTTTACTTAGTATTGGGCAACAACACACACGGACTGAGAAGATATTCTTTCATTTAAGGAAATTTCTAGAAATGCTATCATTAACCTTGTGTTTCATTAACTCTTTTTTTAGTTACTCATAAATCAACAGGGTCTTAATGATGAGTAATGAGTGACCCTTGACCCCGCGTGGTGCACACAGGTGAACATCCCGTCTCCTCCAGACACACATCTCCCCAGGGCCGGTCCATCCTGGCCCGCCCACACGTCCTCCCGCCCTGAAATCCTCCACCCGCCCACCGACATCGCCCTTCTTACAGCCTCCGTCAGCGTGCAATGCACTTTACCTTTAAAGCCGCGAATCTGCCTCAGGTAAATATGGAGTAAATGATTGGATTATTGTTCTTTCATTTGGCTGTGTAGTAATGGCTGGATTATAAACATTGCAGAGTATAGATTTCCTGTCAGATCCTATGAATCAGACATCCTTATCTCATTTCCAGACTGCTTCTCCACCCAGCGCTGCCACCTCTCAGCCGGAGAGTCTGGCAGAGCGTGGGGAAGCCATGTACGTGCACTCCCACACATACACACTCACACAGACATAAACACAGACAGATAACCAGACACTCACTCACACACACACACACACACACACAGAGAGAGAGAGGGAGGGAGAGAGAGTACAGCACAGGCACTCCAAAGTCCATTCGAAGATTTCAAAAACCACTTAGGCCCCCTGTCCATATTTGTTAAGCAAGTAAATCTAAGGGCTACGGCGCACTGAATTCAAAGAGCAGGGAGAGACAGCAATGTAGAGTGCACAAGAGAGAGAGAGAGAGAGACAGGGAGAGAGAGAGAGAGAGAGAGAGAGAGAGAGAGAGAGAGAGAGGGGGAACGGGAGAGAGATGTCTCCTAAATGAAATTTAGGCCTGGGCTAGATGGAGGGTGGCTGACAGCAGGTGGGGAGAGAGAGAGAGAGAGAGAGAGAGAGAGAGAGAGAGAGAGAGAGAGAGAGAGAGAGAGAGAGAGAGAGAGAGAGAGAGAGAAGAGCCTTGGCCCCTCTGATTTGGTTTCAATCTCACAGAAAAATGTTTGGGCTTGAATTATGCAACCTTTGGAGCTGGACTGGAGACTGATGCTTGATTCCTTTGATCTTTGGACATCATATCACTTTGTGTGTCTGATATGTTTACATGTATGTCTCTCTTTCTCCTCCCTCCATTTCATCTCACTGCATTAAGACTACAGAGTAAACATCTAACCCAGCATGTGTTCATTCAGATGTTCTTGCTCATGTGTCCAAGCAACATTTGTAAAATCTAAAGTGGTGCATTTTAAAGCGAACAATAAAAAGGACAATGTGAGTTTATTGTTGCGGGGAGCGACCAGTTGTCTGCTCTGCACTTCCATTCTGCATAATAAACAAGTGCTTGGGCTTGACTGGTGTCAAAATTCTCTCCAGTACAATGATCATTCAGGCACTCAAGCAAAACACAGAAGAGGAAATTTGCTGGAAAATAGCAGAAGTGATGATAGCCACGATCACACTTTATGAGAGGACAACACACGGGCAACAGAACGTTACATTTTATTTGAAGTCAATACTCACATATGTCTCAATATGAATATTCACTATGAGGGATTTGACAGAGATGGGTCAGCATAGTGGAGCCTTGTATCTCTGGGCCTCTGGGTTATTTCTATTAGCCTTTAAAAGTCACATGATAATTCTTAAATTGAGCAATATTCTCCTTTATTTCATGGTGTGAATAATCTTTCTGTGGATTGGCGAGAGGCTCTCACGGGTAGTTAACACACCTAACAGAGGGAACTGAACAGGACCACTGTTGTCATTCCTTAGTGCTGGAGCGTTGTGCCATTACATTTATAGATTTTCTCTTTGATTGGATAATTTGGTCTTTATATCTCACAAATGAAGTGATCCTCAGTGCTCCTTGCGCTGCTCAATGTGCAGGTCCCATCTTCAAATACAGTTAATTGCATTTGAAAAAGAATCAATGATACTTTCACGGTGACAATATCATTCTTTTAATGTCACTTAATTTCCTCAGTGAAATGATTACATCAATAGCCTGGAACCCATTTCTATCTTTCAGCATGAATTAATCTATTAAGGACAATAATTACACGTTTGTAATGGATAGTTTTTTGTACTCTGAGGTAAATGCCGTCTGGTCTCCATTGTGCGCCTGGTTGTTGGCGCTGCCCTGACTGTCATTCGTTTACTTTATGAATTACACTATTACCTGAGGAAAATACAGAGACAAGTAAATAAATAAATAAAGGCACCGGGGCTGCAGCTCTTTGGTGGCCTTGTTGTGAGATAGCCCTCCCTCTAGTGGAGATAATAGAATTGGTTACTGCCGTCATGTTCTGGTCCACAATGAGGCACACACTGATGGAAAACGTATGGATGAAAACCATTGATGAGACTGCATGTATTTGCTTTATGTTAACATTTTATGAAATATAAATAAAAGATTAATCAGTTCCAAATAGTAGGTGTCTGATTCTCTGCTGTTAATGATTCCCAACCTGGGGCTTCAGCTCTTGTAATAGTCCTGTATAAGTTTCCATGGGGTTGAGTTTAATTTCACTTGTATGCAATTTGATACATAATAAGCACAAATAACAACGCGGATGGCAATATTGATCGCGTGCAGACAGTAATCAAATTATACGGATATGGTTTTGTCACAAGACAACTCTAGTGTCAGATTTCAAAACAATATCGGCCTTAAGTTTGTGAAGCTGCGGGTTATGTGATCTCTGACAGACGCGACGCTGCGATTGTCCCGTTATTAATTCAACAGTGGAAACCGAGCGAGCAGCCGTGGTGTTTGAGTGTCACTTGCATTTTACTCAGGCGAAGTTAAGGCCAAAAAAAAAAAAAAAAAAAGTTTAGTTACAAGCTCCGGTTTGTCCAAATGCTGTCAAGCTACCGAGTCTTCTTACCGGGGCTGTCTTGTCAATGAGGCGTCTCTAAACTGAGGAAAAAGTTCTTTGCTTTGACCGAAAATCTTTTCAACGCGTCTACATCGTTTTTCCCTCAAACAAAAGTGCGAGGTGAAGTGGAAAAACACAACTTTAACGCTATTTTTCCCCTGGAGAAAAGCCACTTATCTTTTTTTCCTCCATGTTTAGCGTGCTGTGATCCTCGCTCGCGCCTCGGCGGCGGGGCGGAGGGGGGGCGTTTGGTGTAGCCGCAGGGCGCGCGCCGGAGGAGGGGTTCACGCTGCGCCTGTGCGTGAGCGGCAATAAACGGCACGCGCGGGGACGCAGAGCCACAGCACCTGTCCTCCTCCGGGCCGGAGCCTCCGCCGCCAACACAGGTCACCGGGATGTGACATGACACGTCCGAGTGAGGTACAACACCGTTATCCGCCTTACTTTCTCTGCACTCACACGCTCCAACGCCGCCACATTCTTCCCCCTGTTTTCTTTGTTTGTTTGTTCGTTTTCGAGCTTTGCTTATTTTCCTGTGAATTCCTCTGAAATTAGCGTCAGGTTAGCTTCCTTGCACCTGTAGCTTCCTGTGAAATGTGATGGTTGATTTTAGCCGAGTTCAGAGGTCACTACATGCAGGAAAATGTGAAATATAGAGGTCATAGCTGTCAAAAGTATTTTTAAAAAGGCACATGAATACATTTTTTTAATTAAATCTTTACAAAAGTGTCACTACAGTGTTAATGCTGCTAAGAGCTATTACACTTAAGCTTAGCCAAAATACCTCTGTTTACATTTTAATGTCATTTAGTCATTTACGTTTACACTAACTATTCAATTAGGGAGTTGATTCAAACTTGACTTTTCATGAAGCCATATGATGCTGTCATTGATACTAACATGGTTCGCTGTTGTCTGCCTTACTTTCAATTCAGAGATGAAATGTACAGCTCAAGCCTTATTATTTGACTTTATTTTCTTATTTTTCAAGCTAATTTAACCTAATAATTTCACTTACTACACCACCCATGTATGCAAACAAACAATTGACACTGAAACACACACACATACAATATCTCTAGCCTGCTTATGTGTGATAGAATATGAATAAGAGACGTATATAGTTCCCTTGTATGCATCAGGGCTGCACTGCTGCTCTTGCTGGTAAAGCTGCATTAACTTTGTCCTGCCATCAGTGGTGATGGAGTGTTTGCATGGTGCAGCTCTATTCTTTATTTGTATCAGATTTCTCCCTGTCAAATCAACTGTCACAAGCAGTGAGTTTTTCATAACAGAGCTGATAAGAGCCGGCGATAGGAGCAGCGACGCTTTCATAGCTCAGGCTGCCTGACAAAAGTGTGTACAGTGTTAATCTAAACCCTTATGATACCAAACAGAAGATAGGTAATCATGTGATTTGTATCAAACGCTGGCAGTTGTCAACGTTGGAAAATTACAGTTAAAAGTACAGCAGTAATAAACATCTACCGCCTCTCCTGATGATCTGTTCGTCTGTGAGGGAGATTTTCTTGGCAGTGTTTTGTTTCCTCAACTGATCTATCATTTTAGAAGATAGTTTCAAATGAGAAAACTGGAGTAGTGCAACTTAAATAGACGTCGTAAAATAAATTTGTAATCATTAACCTGACAAAATGCCTATGATTTACCAGGTAAATAAAGTAAGAATACACTGGTGTGGCCGTGTTTGATTTTCTTTGTGACGTGTACATAGTGTCTCCTTTTAGCTATTGATGTCTGAGACAATGTCTTTGATAGTGATTGTATTTCTATTTACTGGGTTAAACTGACAGGTGTTTGATTTATTTGGCATCAATCTTAATTGTATTTCATTTATTTAGTCATTTGTTTTAGTCACAAAAAGAGAGCAGATGCTGTGTGATCTGTGGAGGCACGATTGCTGCACATCAATAGGCCTGTGATGATCAATAGGGATTGCGTGATGTTTTTGCATTGATTATAGAAACGTGAGCCGATGAATGGAACTGGACTCCTCTTCAGGGTTTATACGGTTCCTGTTTAGCAGAGACAAGTGGAGAGCAGCGCAGTGACACAACACATCTTCCTCATGAATCTGCTGCTAGATGTTAACTCCTCCTCACTGATTTTCCTTTTTTTCCCTCACCATTGACAGTCCTCTTGTCCAGTGAATTAGCTCTGCACAAACAGTGTTTTGTAGAAACGGGCAAGCTGCTCTGTCCTCCAGCTTGATTCAAGCATGTGTCAGCCATTGTGGTATCGCTCATTTCTCCAATAAGATGCCATGGTAAGCTCTGTTCATATAATGTGGGGATACAGTAACATGGAGACCCTCACTGACTGTGAAATGCTATCTGCATTCTCTGCATTCTTCCTGGGCTTGATCAACAGTGAAACACAGGCGGTTTTAAAGCTGGGGTTAGAGAAGACAGAGCTGGATTTTCCGCTGCTTTAGAAGCTGATGGGCTTCCAGAATATGAGTTATGGGCTTGAGATCATCTCTCACAGGTGGTGAAAGGTTTGCAGTGGTCTCTCACATGTAACACCCGCAAATGGAGCCAGCGACACAGCTCAATAAATACATTTACTGTCCTCAGTGGCTTGAAAGCTATTGCTTTTTGAAAATGAAGTGCTATAGACTGTAGTGTGCTCCAGTGTTGGCAGCAGGTTCCATAGTGTGGCTGGTGCTGATGTGAGCTTTGGTTTTATTCGTGTTATAGAACATTGTTGTTAACTGTGACTGTTGTGTTTTTCATCTTAGACTGAATGGTCAAACTTTTTCTTGGCAGTGGTCGGTGTTGTTGTGTAAATGAATATTGCTGTGCTTGTGTTGTGGCTTTGTTTGATATCAGCAATGCAAATATACGTGCAAACAAGGTCAACGCAGAGAAAATGCTCTTCTTTCCAAATGTATAGAATGGACTGTATGTGTGAAAATTCATCTAAAACATGAAAGTAAATTGGGTTAATTGCTGCAGACAATGAATGTTGCAGCGCCTAAAGGACATGGAGATCAGTCAGGCTAATCTGAACTGTTCTATAGGAGTTAAGCACTGATTGTTCTTCTTTCCTTTCTTCATTTTATCTTCATTTCTGCTTAAATCTGAGTTTTTGCCATTCAGAATTCCACCCCCCTTATTAAGAAAGAACCTCTGCCTCTGTTGTTCATGCGTTAGTTGTTTTGTCTGCGTGTGTGTGAGAGCATGTGTATCTGTGCATGCCGGAGCTTGTGTGTGTGTGTGTGTGTGTGTGTGTGTGTTTGTGTGAGAGAGTGAGCGGGCGAGGGCGAGTGTTTGGATCCCTCCTCCCCTGTGCTCTGCCGGCCCCTCTGTCGCTTTAAGTCCTGCCCCTCGGAGCCAGCCAACAGCAGCTGTTCCATATTCATCAAGCCCTTGAGTCTTAAAGAGCCCTATCCTGACCATGGAAAGAGTCATTCCTCTCGCCCGCTCGCTCATGCTCTCTCCATCTTAGCGCTCATCCGCCGCTGCCTGCGCTCCTCTCTCTCTCTCACTCTCTCTCACACCCCCCTTTACCTCTCCATCTCTCTGTCCCTCCCCCTCCCTCTCCCCCCACTCTCTCTCTCTCTCTCTCTCTCTCTCTCTCTCTCTCTCTCTCTCTCTCTTTCCCTCTCACACTCTCTCTTTCTCTCTCATACACACACATTCACTTACATACTCAGACACTCATTCTGTCTCTCTCGCTCTCTCCCTCACATACATAGATAAACACACTCTCACTCACACACACACACACACACACACATACACAGGCACAGGCACACACATGCTCATGCACACACGCGCCCACTCGATCCATCAGAGTCCAGCATACCTGTGCAGGCTGGGGGGAGCGGTGCTGGAAGGGGTTCTGGGCAGCGTTGCTCTCTGAGGGTGCTCTGCTATCATTTGGGGAAGAAGCGGGTCTCAATTGATTTCTCTTTCCTCTTCCTCTTATTCCTGGAATGCTAAAACTGGACTGATGGACATTTCAGAACTTTGTCTTCCAGACCCTCTCAGCTATCATAACCAGTAGGTGCACCTTGTTTCTCTCTCTGTCACTTCTTTCCTTTTAACCTGTCTGCAGTTTGCTTTTAACTCTGTTTTCTCTGTGACTCTTCTTTAACATTCACTCCCCGTGTTTTGCTTCCTTTCACTGTGAATGTTAATCTGCTGTTCAACTTTTTTTTAAATTTCTTTTACCGTCGCTGACTTCTCTCGTCATTTTCGCTCGCCCACTCACGCTCTCACGCACGCACTTTCTCTCCTTCATTGTTTTATAGGGCTTTTAAATCACGCAGGACTTTTATCATGACAGAACAGAGCAACAGGGCAGGTGCAGCTGCATGTGTGTGCGTGCGTGTGTGTGTAGATTGTTTGTATGGCAGTTTTTCTTACAAATTCATTCAGAGCGTGGCGGATTGATTTAGCTCGCCTCGCTGCAAAGTGCGCATTATTTCCAAAAGAATAGGAGGTACCTGTCCTGTCGGGTTAGGAGGTTGTGTGCTGATGGCTTTCTCTCCCGGCTCAGGCCTCCCCTGGAAGAATCACAATCATATTTTAAGGGGATGAGATTAACGTAAATACACGGAATGGGAGAGGATGAATTACACACACTGGTATTAGTGCCCAGCCAGAGACGGAGGATATGACCCTGTAACCTCAGTGAGCTGGCCGGTGCTGTCCCAGGCAGCCGCACGCCAGGCGAAGCTGC
Organism: Genypterus blacodes; assembly: GCF_046128005.1. Taxonomy (NCBI): domain Eukaryota; kingdom Metazoa; phylum Chordata; class Actinopteri; order Ophidiiformes; family Ophidiidae; genus Genypterus; species Genypterus blacodes. The sequence goes on from NW_027466916.1 coordinate 2,006,998, forward strand.
TGTCACCCTCTGGACGGGTGTGAGCTTAACCTCACTCTGGTCAGCTACAAAACCCTTATTTTATACAGTTATACTACAGTGAGCTGTGTGGAAAAATGTATTTTAGCTTTATTTTGTTTTATCACAATGATAGTGTTGACTTCAGGACATCTCTATTAATTCAGTCCAAACAAAGCAAGAAGAAATATTCAGATTCTTTAAACTTGCTGCGATATAGAGATACATGTCTAGATATTAATGTTTTAAAAGGATAATATTGTTTAAGTAAGTAGTAAGTAGTTAATATATGATTGGTAGAAGCTCAGTCATGACAGCTGCTTGATGTTTTTTACTGCTAGAGAAGGAGTGTGTTTTGAAAAGTGTGTATTCTAAAATCATTTCAAAGTTTGCATTTGTATCAGCCGACAAATTTTGGTGTTTGTGTACCGGAGCTACGGGTTTATACATTTTTTTTTTAGTTGCATATTTTTAGAAGTGCAAAACAGAAAATGTATTTCCAAGTTACAGAGCAGAATGTTGTTGGTTCTTCTGATTCTGTCCCATAACTCTGGGCTTTAACCGCTGCAAATTCATAAAGACAAAGCAGTAAGTCAGCATAATTATATTTACACCTGTGTGCAATAATCCTAGTTTTTCTTTACGACTGTCTCACATACACCATAATGCGAAAATCTACAAACAGCAGGCATCCAGCAATAACAAGCGATTAAACACAGCAGGACTGAATCCATCCAAGTCTGCTCAATGTTCAGCTGAGCTTCAATCAAACTCAACCTAACAGGAAAGGCAAAACTGCAGGAATTAGTTTGTCTATGAGTTTACAGGTTGATGCTACATTTTCAATATTTACTGTATCATTTATATTTATATTTTATTATTTCCTTACATATTCCATACATTTCTCTGAGAGGTTAATCTTTTTCTTGTTGAAATCCTCCTCTTGTCCAATCAGCACTGCATCATATTTAGTGCAGCCAGGAAAAAAGGATCAGAACATAAACACACTTGATTTTAATTTAAATGTTTTCCACCTATGTATTTTTAATATATTTCCATCCTGAAATTTGTCTTAATGGTGTCTCACTGTCGTCAAATGGAGCAGACAAATTTCTATTATGTAAATGTTTATTTTATTTTATTTTGTTAAACTAAGCAGTCTCACAGTCTGATATTGATGCTGTGCATTATTTGCCATTTCTACATTACAAGGATATTATTTCTTATACAAGATATTAGAGATAAGATTTTCTTTACTCCTGTATTTATATTCATATTCATTTTTAAATGATCTCTTTAATAGATCATTTACTGCTACAGCTCGTCTGTAATCAGCTGTTTGGCTTCTTCACTTATTTAAAATCATGGATCAGAAGAAACTTAAAATATTATGGATGTCTTGTTTTTTTTTTTACACTCCTCAAAAATCTACAACAATAAAATGTGTGTAAATCCCAAATCCCTGTCGTCCTAATAAGAGGTGTAGCTCCACAGAGCAGCTTATTAGTCTGAGTAAGATGTTGAGTTTGGCTCCACAGTGGCTCTGCCGTATCTGCAGCCCCTCACTGTGGGCTGGATGTGGCTGTGCTGCCTGCTTGAGAGGATTAATGGGATGTGTGTGTGCTTCATGTAATTAGCACAGCACTGTTGTGGAGCCACTGTAGTACACACTCTATAGACTGACCTCGGGGCACTGCCACTGTCCGGGAATTACAGTTTTGCCTCCAGAATAGAGCCACGTACAAATGTGTCTGCATGGAAGTTTCTACCAGGTAGTATTCCTGTAGAAGTGTTCCAGCGCCTCGGGTGTTCTTTAGCCATGATTACATTGTTTTGTGTGCATTTGCTTCAAATTATGTCCGTTAGTGTGTTGCCTTTAACGGGATCTGTTATTTGCTGTAGCTTGATTTGTTTGAGTTTAAATCTGTCCTGGCTGCTACAGTGAGACGGCTCATTTATGAGTCTGTTGGCGCCTCTCAGACGTCAGCCGGTGCTGAGGGTTGTCAGTTTGAGTTCCTCTGTGCTAGAGAGCACAAACAGCCCGAGCGGCAGTGAGCTGAGATGTGACTTCTCTCTGGTTCTAAATGTTCCATCAACACCCTTTGCTTTCCTCGGTCCCGGCTGCACCGGCTGCCATGAACTCACTTGGATATCCAATTTCCCTTCATGGAACAAAAGCTTTTTAATGTATTTTTTAGAGAAGCAGAAGTTAGCACACAATGATGAATTAGATTTCAATTTGTTTGACTTCATTCCCAGCGTGCTGCATTAGAGTCTGCAAACTCCCGTCTCTAGCAGTCCGTCCCGTCCTTTTCTCTTGGTTCTTATTAGGTTTCAGAAAACAAGGCGAGGGAATTGCATTAGTGTATCTTAAGTTAAAAGCTCTTTGCTCTTTGACCAAGTGTTTCATTGTTATTGGGTTAATCAGATTTTTGCTGTCTTCATGGAGATGCTATCGCAGGCTAGAGGCAGTGGTGGGTAACCAAAGCAGCCCAGCACAGACACTATCCAGATGGGATCAGCTTACGGTAATTTGGTTTCAGAATACATTACCAGAAGAGGCTCCTGGCCGAGAACGGTCACTCCGCTGCGAGCCAGGAGCCGGTGGCCTCTGTGGCTGCCCGGTCCTGTCCAGCTGACCGGCACAACCCACCTGTCCCTCTCCCGCCCTCCTCTTCCTCCGTGGCATTTAGGAGATGTCAGGATATGCGCCTCACACGTAAATGTTTTTCAGTTCAATTTGTCACACAGTTCTAAATACGTCTCCTTGAGCCGCCAGGGCTTCATTGTCCAATTCATTTGAGTGATTACTGAGGCCACCGGCCAGACCGGAGCCTTCTCATTTCTGGTATCTAGTATCATTTCTTTGACTGTAAATATGTCACTCAGCTGGGGCTGAGCGGGGGGGAGGGGGGGGAAAGCATGTTGTGCCTCTCCAGGGCAAATAGGGAAGCAGAGTATATTGACACTGCATGCTCACTATTCTCTTGACGTGCTTTGCTCTGTACTTCTCTTTTTAGGAGCAGCCGGCCCTTTGTATTTTTTATATAAGGGCATTTATTCTTGTACATAATAAGATATGTCAGATTATGTTATATTACATGTGTACAATTTCTTTTTTTAACTCCTGTAGCATACAACCTTGTTCTCCGGTGTGTAATATGACTTGCTAGTGTTTGCTGTTATTTTAACTCGGTGACTCTCGGTCAGACCCGAGTCTCTGGCCTCTCCGCTCCTCACTAATTAGTTACTGTGCCTCTTTGGCAATTTCACAACATCCGCCCTCACAGAAACCGCCAGCCGTCACTGCACGCGTCCCCCCTGATTTCTCATCCATGGTAACCTTGGACACCTGCACCGCAGTGTGAGAATCTGTTTAAAAATAACCAGGTCCATTAGTCTAGAAGGATAATGCTAGCCTGCGTGGGCTCTCATGCCCTTGTGGCAGCAGAGTGCTATCACTGACACAGTGCGTCAGCACTTCTTCCTGTTGCTCCAACACTGAAGGGCCCCTCTTCATTTACTCACGCATGCACATATACACACACACACACTTCTGAGTAAGTTCAGAGAAAAAGGAGGTGGGAAATCATTTGATAACTTGGCAGCAGGCTTGATAAAACAGTGAAGTGTAGTCGTGATATGAGTTCGTTAAAACTCTAATCTATGAATTTGTGTATCTGTTGTGTGTGTGTTTGTATGTGTGTGTGTATCTAGGCTCATACCGGTTGTGTTGCTCTTCGATCCGCTCTGTCCTCATTGTAACGGCCCGCTAATTCCCACTTGGTAGGGAAATGAGATGTGAGGTGTGTAAGTGTATGGGTGTTTATCAGAGAGCAGCATTGGTATTGAGCAGCCCGTTGTTTGAAGGTTATGTTTCACAGCAGTAATTGAAATGCAAAATAACATTAGGATCGATGGTTAGCTTTGTTTATTTATGAAATCAATATTGAAAACGTCCGTCCAAGCAGCATCTCTGATCCCCTCTGACAGCCTCACCAAGTCGTCTCTGCTCGGCCCGCACCAGGGTTTCACTCGTTACAGAGTTTAGATGAAGAGCTGCTCGAGCTGTAATCAGCTGTTTAAGGCTGATATGTTAAAATGGACAATGTGCACTTTGAGGGGAAAGTCTTGGGTTGTGACCTCGGTAAATGTGGGAAACAGCAAATGAGGCCTGCTGCAGTGATGAGTGTGTGTCTTCCGGAGAGAGGAGCACTGTTAGAGGGAACTAGATGGAACCAATAACCGGTCGTTAACATGGAGGGGCTGAACTGCCGGCCAGTGTGCAGGCCTGTGTCTCTGTGCTGATGAAGAGGAGGAAGCTCTATTCATGTGTTTTAGTCTTGACCCACTCAAAATAGAAAATATACTCTAGTGAAGTTTCAAATGACCTAATTACAAATGATATAAAACATCAGGGTGGCAGTTTGAGTATCGGACATCAGATCTGGCTCTCGGCTCGACTTGACGTAATTAACAAATGTTTGGCAGTGTGAAAATGTATTCAATCAATTTTGCACACACATTGGAATTCCTCTGCACAGAGAGCAGAAAATGCTCTGCCCGGCAAAGCAGAGCAGAGCCACTAGAGCAGCTTTAACACCACTCCTACAGTTATTTTTTTTCCTTTCATGAAAGTTAATTTAGTCGTTTATATTTATTTGTTTAAAGTTGTGCTTTATAATATAACTGTCTTAGTAGTGATGCAGTCATTTCATCTGATTGGAGGCAGTTCTGTTTACGGCGCGCGCGTGTGTGTGTGTGTGCTTCATAGAGTGTGTTCCTGCTTGTTGCCTCCATGTTATTAGAGTGTGTGCTTGCCCGCTGGTAACAAACCGTGTTCGCATAAAACTCAGTGTGATGAGACGGCCCCCTCGCAGCGCTAAGTGTATTGCGATTGGCTCGGTGGAGTGGCTGGTTGTTGAACCTGCCACTCGCACAGACCCTCCCGAGCGCGTCTGCCGCCACCAGACGACACCGCGCGCTGACATGTATGTTTAGACACACACACACACACACACACACACACACCCAGAAGGACACGCGTTCATTGAGGGATTATTCCCCAAGTTTAATTATTCCTGAATGGTCTGGTGGTGGATGTTAGCGTATAAATCAGTTAGGCCCTCCCGCCTTTTTATTATCAGCACTATTTATGGGCAAAGTGTGGCAGCTGGTAGAGATGAGCCTGTAAAAAGCTAGAGGCCATTGCTTTGACTGTTTCTGCTTCAGCTGGGGTGACAGGTCTGAGCCACATCAATTCAGTTTCCAGCTCTTTGAATTGTTTGCTGTTTCAAGCATTACAAACACCAGAAATCAAGTTAAAATGGTGTTTCTGTAATATTCATCTCCTCCTTATCTCACATCAGCGCTCCGTCTGTGAGCCTTCACAAATATTGACACACTCAATGGCGTCTAAATGATCCCGGACCCCCCCGATCAACCCGCCGCTCATTCTTGCCCGCTTAATTCCGCCTTGTATGTTTGCGCGCATGTGTGTTTGTCTATTTGTGTTTCGTCTCTTCTTCTGATGAAGAAGATAATTCATGTGTGAGGCAGGATGGGTTCTTTGTTTTAAGCAGGTAGAGTCCAGCCCCCCGCCAACTGCCCAGCCCCCCCCCCCCCCCAAACAACGACGGCCTATCAGAAGAAGATTAATGAAGTAATTTCATGCATGGCTTTATGCCTCCGTCCCCCTGTACGCACAGTCACTGTGTCTAAACCTGTGATTTACACTGGACTGTGTTAAATAGGCTTAACCCTTTATAATAATATGTCTTCCTGTTTGTAACCCAACACACACACACACGCACACACGCACACACGCACACTGCTGAGTTCATGCAACACAGTCAGCCTCAGCTACATTTCTTGGATCTCCCCCCCTTTGAAGGTTTGACTGCAGACGTTCAGGTCTGTAGATGTGAACACACAACGCACAACTCGCCCCGGTGTTCTGCTCTTGTTTTTGAATTATATTTCCATTTTATTATTAATAACAGCTGATTTTCCTTATTTTTCTTGGCCTTTTTCTTTGGGTGTAAAGCTGACCGAGCTGCAGGTTCTGTGTTTCAATCCAAACGGCGTGCGTCTGAAGCGTTTACATACATATGCTTTATTAATTAATTAATTCTCTTATTTATTATTGATGGTAAGAGCGGGGAATCACGGCGTATTTCATGATATGATACTGTCATGATATGTTGCCAATGACAACAATGGTATCACAGTTCAGGCCATTCTGTGATATGCAATATCGTGCAAGACGCTCATCTATTATACATCCCATCATATCTGTAACCATGGAGAGAAACGCCTCCGCTCCTCAGAAAGCAGCCGACGATCCCGTATGGCATTTATTCAGAGTGACATTGGATTCTGTGAAACTAAAGCACTTTGCTTTTTCGCAGAGGGCGGCGACGCAGCAGTGTGTGACAACATGCTCAGTGGCCGTCCCACACACACACACACACACACACACACACACCATAAACAGCCATGCAAGGATAAAAGGCTGGAGTGAAACCAGAGAGTTAAATCTCACACAGGAGAGGAGAGGAAGCTTCTGTTAAAGTATCAATAACACACCGTCTTTATTTATGAATGTATTATTTATTTTTGATATTTTACACACACTCAGTCTGCATTATAACTAACTTCAGCGTATTGGGAGACATTTAATATTCAAATATCTCTATAGTTACTGAACTACACAGGAGGCTAACATGCAAACTATTTATAGGGCTCATTTTTACCAGCACTTTACGTTAATTACTTTTCTCTACTTATCATGAGCCATTGTGAATCCATGTTGTTAAATTAAAGCGTGACCACGCCACAGAATGGAGGGAATGGAAACTCATTTTTCCTGATGAAAAGCCAGCATTAGAAATTTGATCCCAAATGTGCCGAGCGCCAGACTTGACTTATCACTGAACTTCTTTCTTACGCGCGCACACACACACACACACACGCGCACACACACACACACACACACACACACACACACACACACACACACACACACACACACACACACACACACACACACACACACACACACACACACACACACACACTTCATGATGAGTTGTCTCAATTCTGCTGGGAGCGTCCCCGTTGGGTCCGCACGGCGAAATCTGTTAACTCTTTGCCGGCCGCAGCTCAGAGTTTAGACAGACGATTCTCTGCCATTCCCCCGCTGACGATCATTCTATCATTAGCCACCGCTCCTCTCAGGATCCTGAACTCAGCCCCTTGTAAGAATTAGATCTGCCCAGTGCGGCCCAGACAGTTTACGTCAGACAAACGGCAGCGCCTGTGTCACGAGAGGCCTTCTCTTTTCCTGCCAGCAGCATCTCTGGAACAGGAAGGAGCAGGAAGGGGAGGGGAGGGGCGGGGAATCAATAGATGTGATCTGCTTTTTTGGCCGGCGCTATCTTGTGGTGCCGGCGGAGCGCGGGGCTCATGTTGTCGTAGTGGAGTGAGCTCATGGCTTTATAAAGACTACAGTGACATCGCTGTGGAGCAGCTAAATATAATCCTCTGCTGCAGACTGAAAAACTTAATTGCCGGGGCCACAGAGCAGCGCGGTGGTCCCAGCGGTAACCCAGCACGAGCCCCCCAGCCTACGGGCTATTGATCTGGGGCCCTCGCTCTCCAGGGCTACAATAAACAGCTCGCTCTCTTCCTTCCTTCCTTCCTTCCTTCCTTCCTTCCTTCCTTTCGTTGCTGCCCACACCTCTCCTCCACTTCCTCGCTCTTATCCTCTCCTATGTGTTTCTCCGTCTCCTCTCTTCCTTCCCTTTTGTTTGCCTCCACAGTTCTGCACATCATAAATCTCTGTCAGCTTCTCCTGAGTGTCTGGCATATCTGTTAATAAAGAGGCCCCTCCCCTTCCCTCAGGTCCCCCCCCCCGCCCCCCGCACCCTCCACTCTCTGCCAGAGCAGGACTAATGAATGAGAAACTCCAAAATTAGGGGCCTCTCCCTGGTAGATTAGAATGGGTCCCCATGGAGCATCGGGCTAGCCTCCAACCAAACCACAGCCACCGGCCCCCCTCCCCATCATGACTCCACCTTTCATATTCTGTAGCACAAACACACACACTCGCACCCATGAGCTCATAGACCCATTCATGCTCTTATATTGGTATAGACACACACACACATTTGCCCCCAGGGTCTATTGGCCCCTCACTCCCCTGATGGTCATTAACCTGGAGCCAGTTAGACCAGGAAGCGTCCTCCATATTTCAGCTAAGTGTGTTTTGGAGTCCCCATTCCCTCCCTCTCTCCCAGGAGCCATCCCTACCCCCAGTCCTTTTTCATTTACATGCTCCCCAGTGAGAACACACACCTCACACACACTTGGTGGCATATAGGCTGCTGTATGTATTTCCGTGACTCCAGCACGGTCGCTGCTCTCCTCAAATGAGTCCCTGGCTCTGTGTCGGGGCGGTAAGAGGTGGCAGTGGCCCCTGGAGGAGAGGTCAGCGTGGCAGCTGCCAGTGGGCTCTGGCTCTGGCGGGGAGGCTGAGCCGGGCTGAGAGAGGGTCTGTCAGGAGCTAATTGAGTTCGTCCTACCCGTGCGGACTCTGGGGCCACTGGCTTATCAGGCCACATCGCCCGAGGCCCTGCAGACAGATCTGCCCCATACCGGGGCATCTGATATCACCATCCCACCCCGCTTGCAGATGTCAACCACCTCCCCCACTACACCCAGCCCTCCCCTCCCCTTACCCAGTCTGATCAGGTAGCAGGGATCTGACACTGTGCGATGAGGTTAGCAAATGTTATAAAACCATGTTTTTGGCAACTGGTGGCCTTGAAAGTGACAAGGACATCAAGAATTTACTCACTGTTTTACTGAGCTTGCAGCACAGGGTTCCTGTATGTGTGTGTGTGTGTGTGTGATTTATACATGTAACAGGGTGCTGTAGTCCTTTAGAAGAACAGTGGAGAATGTCAGTATCCTCCTGAAGTGAGCAGGAGGCTCTCAGCAGGAATGCCTACAAATTGGCTCCATTAGATCCTGACGTGTCTGCGTTCTTACCACAGTGTCATCTCGTGTTCCCGGTTTGGCTCGCAGGCGAGGGAAGCGTTGGGATGTGGGGGAATGAGCGCTCCTCAGTTCTCTGGGACGCGGAGGAGCGTTAGGTGTGAGACGAGCTGCCAGATCATTAGGCCGGCTAATCCCGGGCACGCCGGCAGCAGAGGAACGATATTAGGGATCTGAAATGCTGTTAGGAAGGCCGGGCGGAATCAGATTAAAACCAAACTGCGCAGTTTGCTTTTGTGGGCCCATAACCCACCACTCAGCATGAATTTTGATCGGTACAAAGGGAACAAAAGGAGGAGGAACAGAGAGAGAGAAAAGGAGAGGGAGAGAGAGATACTGTGTCTTTGACGAGCACAGATCCTTTGGGCAGCCAGGCTGCAGAATTTGAAATGCTCTTACCTTGAGGAAGGAAGCAAGACAGAACTATAGATTTTACAGCATCAAGTCTCTGTTAGTTCAGCAGACCTTTTCCTGTCTGTTCTGTCCGTGTAGCGCTCAAGCTAATTAGCACCTGGCCCACATGGTGAATTATTTATCAGTACTATTTCTGCTGTCAAACTATTTAATGTTCATAATTCATTTTTCCCGCAAAATTGTATTTATAGATTTAAATTGGACCCGTCCCATTAGAGCATGCAAATATTTATAGAAATATTTGAGACTATTTGATTAATACTCCAGGTTCAAGCGGTTAGTATTCCCTCAGTATCATTAATCAATATATGCAAGCTTGTTAAAAACATAAGCATAGCAGTGGTATAATGTGTCATAGCAGGATGAGTTAAGGGGATTCTGGCCCGCACATGTATTATAAATGACCACATTCAGCTGGAGGAGAAACAGTTAAGACACTTATGCAATTATGCTAAGTGTCACCCTGAAGATGGCCTTTGAACCGGGGTTAAGCTTGCTCTGAATTTGTGAAATAAAAGCTAAATGGAGCCATCTTGTGCTCCTGCCTTTTTAATATATAGCCTTTAATAATCCAAGTGCAGGTGCCCTATGGTACAGGTGCACATATCCATCTGAAACAGAGAACATAAAGCAGATGAACGCAGGGCCGTGCATTAATTTACGGGGATGCAATCTGCATTCATTATCACCGGGCGGCAAGTTCTATTTCAGAAAGGCATGAAATGGATTCTCTGTTTCAATTTCTCACTGCAAGGACGTTGAAGAGTGTAAGTGGAGAGTTTTTAATACTAAATAACCTCCAGTGACATCGCTAATATTGAAGATTTCTGCATTGTTTAATTGTATTAAGAGTTAGGGAGTGAGACATTGGAGTGTGTGTGTGTGTGTGTGTGTAATGTAATCCAGCAGGATGGTGGTTGTGTATTGGTTTTATATAGTGTGGGCTTTATAGCGCACAAAGAATTCCAGAAGTGCTCAGGCAAAGGGCTTATTCCACAAGGTCAACGGTTTTAACAGGGGGCATTTTTTATTATTTATTTTAGCAGTTAACCTTTTTGTGAATTTCCAGAAGTGGTCGGCACCTGGAGCTCCGATGAATATACATGACAGCGGGGAGGGAAACCCGGGAATGAGATTTAATTTGACACGCTGACCCCTATCTCAGCGGGCCCAGGAAGCCAGGGTGAGAAAATAAGGTTGACCCACTGACCCCTGGGCCTGAACCCCTCCGTTACCCACCCTCACAATTAAATCAGCCTCAGAGAGCAGGAGCCGGTCCGGCCCACCGGTCGGGGACACGGCAGAGGCCTCCGGTTTCCTGTTTCAGTTAAAGCACTGGCAGAAAGACGGCGAACCCCCCAGCCCCCCCTCCCCAATCAGGCAGATAGAGCTGGGTGTGTAACGTCCCCCCCTCTCCCAGTGCTCATGGTAAACTCACATGTCAAGTATGTAAACATTACCATTAGTTGGCAATATGCTAATGGATCTAATGTGCTAAGGCAAAAGTTGTGCTTGTGTAGCTGCCACTCACTGGGAGCCCCTGTGTCTGAATTTGCATAAGCCATGCAGGGCTCAATTTTGTTAATGCAGGCAAGTGCAGGCGACCTTTCACCCCTTCAGTGGTACCTAATGCAGAAAGGGGTGTGTGTGTATATACGTGTGACCTTGCCTTGACCCCGAGAGGTCACCGTGTCTACACAGCCTCCTCAATACGCTGAGTTATCCGTCTCCTCCACCGCCTCAACCGGCTGACGACTAAATGAGCCCAACATGTCCAAGCCCAAGTTTGTCCGCCTGCCATTCAAAGTTAAAGGTTATGGAGTGAAATGGATTTAGATGAGAAAGGATCGCTTCAGAGTGCATTTTGTGACCACAGCCAAAAGGCTGCACTTTAGTCTGCACACGTTACAGCATCAGATTCCATGTAACTCCAAAACACAGTTATTAGGCAGACAGTGAAAAAGTCAATATCTTGCCATCATGTTTTCTTTTGCCTGACTGCTGACTCAAAGAGACAAGCCAAGGTCCACTCTGCTCTCCAAACTACAGAGGTGTCCCTGGCTTGATGTGCTGGTGCTCTCCCTCCCTCTGTGTGTGTGTGTGTGTGTGTTTGTCTTGTGTGAGCACACAGCATGTGTGTGGTGGTTACACAGACAGTGAAGTCCTCTTGCAGCTGCACTGGTGGTGTTTGGCCAAAGAGGCACTCGGGCTCCTTACACAAGCTTCAGTGGTGAGGAGGGAAGCTCAGGAGAAATGAAGGAAAAATTATTTTACATATCTGTAAAGAGGAAGAAGTCAGTTTGGGGAGATAAGCTCGACATGTTGTCTGTTGTTACTCTCCACTGTAAAGTGTGAGCGAAAGGTTCAGGCATCAAAGCAGTCATTGCTTAACTGTGTGTGTGTGAACATAGGTGGTGTGTTAAGCTTTGTGTTTCAGCCGTGGTCTCTTTGTTTCACTCAAAATGATACAAAGTTGAATGAAAATAGTTTATTTAATTTGCCATATATTTGTGAGCTTGATGTTAAAGTATTTTGCTGTGTCGGCATTTTCTCTGTTCTTCCTCAGCCTTGTGATGAGATTCTTTTTCTCCCCTCTGAAGACCTTTACTAATCATCATGCTCTTCCTCTCCTCCTCCCTTCCTCACCCCCTCCGCCCTCCCTCCCCTGTCTTGTGCACCATTCCTCCTGCAGGCTGCTGAATAGAATGGCCGCTGATGACCGGCACCTACCCTCCAGCTGCGGGTCCTATATCAAGACAGAGCCGTCCAGCCCCTCCTCGGTGATCGACACGGTCAGCCACCACAGCCCCAGTGGCAACTCGGACGCCAGCGGCGGCTATGTCAGCGCTATGAATAGCCACTCCAACGGCCTGGACTCTCCACCTATGTTCACCCCCGGTGGGCTCGGGGCCGTCGCCTGCCGCAAGCGCTACGACGACTGCTCCAGCACCATCATGGAGGACTCGTCCATAAAGTGCGAATACATGTTGAACTCCCTCCCCAAGAGGCTGTGCCTGGTCTGTGGAGATATAGCCTCGGGGTATCACTATGGCGTGGCCTCTTGTGAGGCCTGCAAAGCCTTTTTTAAAAGGACAATACAAGGTATTTTTCTTCTCTCTCCCCCCCTTACAAACACTTGAACACACTCAATACAAGTTATTTCCTCCTCTGTCGCTACATCACCAGACACAGAAACGCTCTTCATACAAGGGACCTCTGGCCTCACGACACCACTAACACACACTTATTTCAGGCAATTCGTGGTAAAAGAATCACTTGAGTGCAAAGATTGTCTGCACCTTCTGAGACCAGGAGCCCCAGCTTAAGTCCCCGTTCTGGGTTTTAGGGAACTGACAACACGGCAACAACACCTCACTGATGTTTGAAGGACATTAAGGACATATACACTGAATTTACTCAAAAGCTTTTAATAGAAATTCCAAGTATATGAAAGAAATGTGGCAACAGATACTGTGCTAAAAATGAAGAACATTTTGGCACACCACTAGTGGGAGCATGGTGACATCATCTGTCAGGGCAGGCGGTGGATGTGACATCATCACTCAGAGGTCAGCTTTGGTACTGTAGAGTGTCAGGGCTGTTTGCACAGATGCCTGTCGGGGCTTAGAGAACACGCTTTATTATTCTTGTCTTGTGTGCTTGCTTGTGTCTGTGTGTGTATCTGTGTGTGTGTGCGAGAGTGCCAGGGGACAAGGGTGCGAACGGCTATCTGCATGGCATGATGTATCCCAGCTCCCCATTAGAGAGGCAATAAAAGGCCCCCCACTGTGCCACTGTGCGCTCTGTTCCAGATTAATCAGGAAGTGGGGGATATTGTCGAGCCTGAAAAACACCCCAGTGCACAACAGGCACAGCTGTCCAAGTCTAAACCCTGTTGGCTCAGGAGGGAAAGACAAGCAGTGGGAAATAGATAAGATGAGCCAAAGGGTAGAGATGTGGTGAAATGAGCTGATTAGGAGGGGAAGAAATACAAACGAGTAACCATCTTATGACAAATCCAAGTCTCCATAATCGAATGATTGTGGCGTTATATGAAACCAGGCACTCTTAATGTTAGATGTTGCTTTTGGAGCCTGCAGCCCTATCAGCCTTAGACAGTCTATGTACCTTTTGCGGGCAAACAAAAGCCAAATCCTGCTGTTTACCCGTGTTACCATCAGCCGTCCTGTCTGTTGACAAAAGATGCAACATTTTCTCTCAAGTAACATAACTGTGCTATTGTCCCGTCACAGAGAGAAACACTGACGACGACACAATGGAACAGAAAACCAGGCGATGGGAGAGAAAGCAACGTCTTAAGTAGAGCAATGGCCCAAACAATTAAGAGGGAGGAACATGGGGGGGGGGGGGAGAAAGGGAAAAGCTCTGTCTTTTTTTCCTCTCCGCTCACTTTGCATTGTCGATTTGGAATCCCTCTCTTTCTCTTCTTGGAGGGCTGCCTGTAATGGAGCTAATCTGCCGTCGTTTGTCCGAGCCACAGGAGTTTTGTCAATAACAATCAGCGTTTGGAAAGTGTAATTAAGGCCGAGGCTTTTCATTAGGAAGAAGGGAGGGGGCCGTCTCCAGGGACGGGCATGCCAATTAGAAACTCAGGCACGCGTCGCCGGGTAATTTCAGGGAAAGGAGGGGAAAAAAACCCAGGACTTCTTTAGATTGGAGAGGGACCCTGCTGCTCTTTCAGAGGAGAGGAGGAGAGGCTTAATGGCATAATAATCAGACAGGGGTCCCGGGCAGAGACGGCGGCAGGATGCATGGAGTTTTTTGGGGGAGGTGCATTTCACCTCCCGAAATGATAAAGGAAACACACGCAGCGTGGCTGGAGGAAGATGGAGGCAGTAAATAGCAGCATGTAGAGCCCTTGAAAGAAGGAGAGGGCGCTGTTGATGAGAACTGATTAATTAAAGGAATAACGAGGCAGTCAAGGGTGGAGTGTGAGACGGCCCTCTCTAATGAGAAGAAAACAAAGGAGCTGTCTTTTGCAGCCCTTTATCACATTGTTCTATAGCACTCAGGGCAAACAGCCCGCTAAGTTAATGTTAACTATGTACATGACAGTTCTTTTATCACCTTGCCTTCACCTTGTCTGGCATTGTGCGCCGCCTATTCCTTTGATACCACAGGAAAATAACTCCTCCTCCTCCGCGTAACCCTCCACCGCTGTTTGCCTTTGCATCGTTTCACTTTCCGCTCTCACGGCTCATCCTCTTCCTCAGCCGAAACATTTTCGACGAGAGGGGAAGGGTGGAAATCCATCTCCTGTCGCCTATTCATCCACTGAGAAGCCCCTTGAACTCCCGAGGTGGAGATAGTTACATTAGTCAAGGCCGGGCCCAAATTAATGTCAACCTGGATCTCCATCCATCGCAGAGCCCCCCCCCCGCTCTCATTGCTCCCTGATCACCCCTCCACCCCACCAATCAAAAACACAAATCTCTTATTGAAGCATGTTTTCTTCCCATTTTGAACCCAAGTGTAAAATGGCCCGAATCCCGCCTGAACCCGCTGGCCCTCTTTCATACGAAGTAATAGACCTTGACAGTAAGCCTGTAAAAGTCAGTTTGGATTTTGATGAGAAATACCTGCCATTTTACTGTAATTTACTTACAAGACCTGACTTTCCCCCTCTGTACCCTGGCATGAGTCCTGAAAAGCCATAAAATAGATTGAGACAGATACTTATCAAGAGAAGAAGGGGAGAAATCTGTCTTCTCCCTTCACTCTGTAATGTTATTGGTAACCATACCATAACCTTCCGCTCAGACGGGTAAACCCGAGCGTGGCCCGCGGGTTCAGGGGCGACTCAGGCGCCGCATGTTTGGATTGATGAACCGTCATAAATAGTACCACGGACCTCATTCCTCTGTAAGCGTTTTGAGAGCTTATGCTTCATTTCTTAAAGAGAAAGTCACAGATAAGTTTAATATCAATTTAAGATTTCAGCCCTGAACGTTGCACATGTATTTCAGTCTAATGTTTCACTTTAATTTAGTACATTTCAGTTAGAAATAGTATTAAATTCCTTCCTTGAAATGATTATTGAATGCAGGCGAGCCCTCATAAAGTCACTCATAGGGAAGAGGAATAGATTTAAAAGGTAAACAGGCCTTAATGTTAAACACTCACAAAGTAGAGCTAAATCACTCTAATGATATCATATGTCATTGTTAAAATTTCTTGGCGTTTGTCACTACAGTATTATAGAGAGGCTACATTTTAATATCCTGATCCCGATAAATATAAACCCAACTTAGAGATGAAAACTGTGTTAATCCTTTCGCTCTGGCTGCTTTGAGCTATCAGAAGCCCCCTTTGACAGAACATCAGACACACTGGCTGCTCCACAGGGCAGGTGGACATAGTAGCACCGCAGTGTGTGAGCGCTTGTGTGTGTTTTTCTTTCTGGAGTGTGTGTTATCAAAGGGCCAACTCTCTTAGTTAGCCACCAGGTGTACCGAGGGCACGTGTCCTCCAGGAAGAGAGGGGGGCGAGCTCCGTAAACAAAGCGTCCTCTGGGACACACAGGGTCAACCGCGCGCGTGTGTGTGTGTGTGTGTGTGTGTGTGTGTGTGTGTGTGTGTGTGTGTGTGTGTGTGTGTGTGTGTGTGTGTGTGTGTGTGTGTGTGTGTGTGTGTGTGTGTGTGTGTGTGTGTGTGTGTGTGTGTGTGTGTGTGTGTGTGCACGCGCGCGTGTGCGTATAATCCAGCAACATAGCCTGAATGCTATCAAGAGCCGCAGTTACAAAAATAGCAACAATAGCTATCAAAATGTACATTTCTATGCCGTACAGCACTTAACACACAACAGAATGAGGAATGGCTGGTGTATAATGTGAAAGCAAACCAAAAAGACCAGACGGGCAGAAGAAAAATTGATTCCAGTGTAGGATGGCACTGATTACTTCCTCCCAGCATATGGGAAATGGATAGGATTATTATGGTCTGCCTCTGCTATGACAACAGAGAAAACAGGGCAGAGGAAAGACAATCAGAGCTCATCAGCCGCTTCCCTCACACCTTTATTTACCCCAATCCCAGAGAGATGAAGGGAATTAGCATAATGATTTCTCTCCCAGATATAAGGAGGAATGTCTAATTATTTATTACGTCTTGGGACCCTCCACTTGATCTGTCCAATAATGTTAACATAATTGCATAAGTTGTCAGAGGGTGTTGAAGGGCCAACGGTGGAATGCTGCAGGAATATTAGGCAGCTTTCTGTTTGGCTGTGCGGGAACACGGAAAGAGGGTCAGAACCGGGAAGAATGGGAACGCCGGAACACGATCCCAGTGTGGATGTTTGTTTGGCAGCTAACACACTCGGTGGAAAATGTATGCTGCATGTTGAATGGATTGTGTGAGGGTGTAGTTGTGATATGGTTGACATTACACCAATGTCAAATGCTGAAACACTCTAAGCCTTTTTAAAATGGGCATGATTCAGATTGTGAGGTGGAAGCAGCCATTATATTGAAACCCTTCATTGAATGGAGTCAAATGTATGGAATTGGCCCTGAGCGGAGGAGCGGCCTCAGATATCCTGTCCCCCCGTCCTGCTGTCCTTTCCTCTGCTAATGCTAGAGTGGAGCACAACCTGGCTCCTTTATTGTGTAGCAATGAAACTCTTTTTTCATTGCACCATCCTGGAATCAGACGCCGTGGTTGAATAATGCATAAGGCCTCTTGCCTGTACACTATGTAAATAGTCAACAATGGCAACAGTGGTAACAACAGGTTTGGGTCTTCTGGAGTATTATGTAAAGTGGCCACGGGCAGCATGTCTGCCTCTCCAGCCTGCTATTGAGCAGACCCCTCTGAGCACAGGGGGGACCAGGCCTGAGCCCGGGGGCCCGGAGGGGACACGCACAGAATTAATGAGGCCAATTTATTGTGGGACCAGGGTGGCGTCTACTGATGGGTCCTGAAGGAGCGCCGTAGCCTTACCTCCACCCTCAGCCCCCTACCACTTATCCCCACCACTCCCGCCGTGGTCCACAGTGCTGGAAGTTACCTTGTCGCTGGAGGACACCGCTGCCGCCTGCACACTACTGAAATAGAGTCCATAGGATGTGATTAACAAGTGCCCATGCCTGGTCGGCAGAAATGATTTATTACACACAATCTGATACTGCAGAGAGTACAC
This sequence comes from Genypterus blacodes, assembly GCF_046128005.1. Taxonomy (NCBI): domain Eukaryota; kingdom Metazoa; phylum Chordata; class Actinopteri; order Ophidiiformes; family Ophidiidae; genus Genypterus; species Genypterus blacodes. The sequence continues at coordinate 2,024,629 of NW_027466916.1, forward strand.
ACTGGTGTTTATTACATCAACAGCAGCGCCCAAATTTAACATTAGGTCATTTTTAGCGCCTGGTGAAATGCTTCCACTTCATAAAGTGCCAAGTCTATTATTTTCTACCTGTGTGAACTAACTAACGTGTCGTTTGACTTTGTTGAGCTTTGTGGGTCTTGTTCAGTTATTTTGGACTCAAGCTGTTTCCCCTCATTTTGTCTCCTCAGGTAACATAGAATACAGCTGTCCTGCCACAAACGAGTGTGAGATCACAAAACGGAGACGCAAGTCATGTCAAGCGTGTCGCTTCATGAAATGCCTCAAAGTGGGGATGCTCAAAGAAGGTAAGAAGAACAGAGGTAAGAAGATGAAGAAGAACCTCATGTATTCATACGGATGTACACATGTGTATGTTTAAGGGAATATTCCACAGAATACATCACACACACACACTCTCACAATAGCGATTTTGTCAAGTCCCACGCTGCTCCCGACTGAGGGATGCATACAGCTGGTTGGCCTCGACAACGCTTCCCAGCCCCCCTGTCCTCCCCCTAACCAACACAGCAGTAAATAATGTGCAGTTGAGCCGGGGACAGAAATATGCTGAATAGGTTGATCCCGCCGTCTGAGTAATAGAAATGTAACAGTATTCCGACTGGGAAGGCTCAGGCCGGGTCCCTGAGCACACACTCGGCACAGTCTCAGCTCTCCCCGGCATATTGATCCACTAAATGTTTTCCGAACATCTCAGCTCTCTTCCTGTGGATGGTTTTTTAAAGTCACGCCAGCAGGGAATTCAGTGACAATTAAACATGCTTCCGATGGATTTGTCTGGCTGAGTTTCTCCCCCCGCCCCTCCACCCCCACTCCCTATCACCAGCGAACCTCCTGAGACCCCCGAGCTTGGCCATTCTTCCGGGGGAGGCGGGGGAAGGGGGGTGCACCTATCCACTCTCCCTTACCCCTACTGCATTAGAGGGGTGGATGCGCCTGCTTCTCTCTCTCTCTCTCCCTCTCTCTCTCTCTCTCTCTGTCTCAGTCACTTGTTGTCTCACTCCAAAAAGGCCAGACAAATGAATAATGAAAGATCTGTGGCTCGGGGGTAAAGTGGCAGTGTTATATTTATTCCGGCCTCCTCTGGGAGCAGCCGAGGGACTCTGTAAGGAAACGTATTATTGTTTTCTTTTTCTTTTCTTTTTTTCTTTAGCTTTTACTCAAGTGCCGGTGAGCGTCTGTCAAGCACCACTTATGTTTTACAAAGCATGATTGTCCCTCATGGTTCACTAAGACATACAGTAGTTTAAATCCTAACGGGGATCAGTGAGGAAATGCTTACAGAGGCCAAGGGAGGAAATCTAATAAACATAATAATGTAAAAACCTCCATTTTCTCTCTCAAACTCCTGTGCAGTATATATATTTATATATATATGCGATTCTCACCGTTGTTGCTCCCGTTATTCATTGGAGAGTGGGATTTATAGATGTAGCGTATATATCTAGTCACCACCTGAACCCAAAGTCACAGCCCATATGGATCTCCACACAGTAACAGAATCCCCCGGACTGCCAGCAGCCAGATAAAGCCTCAGTGCCAGAAAGACAGAGTAATCGCATTACTATCTGATGAAAAATTTATGCCAATATATCATCTTGGAGAATAAGAGACTACCAAAATATGTAGTCATGGCTATAAATGAATGACCAGTGTCACGCCGGAGTAAGAAGAATGTCAAATTCAAATATGCAGACTTAGGCTAAGCCCAGAGTTCTAATGCAGACTTCTGTGTATTCAGCACATTCCCAGAATAAGAGTGACCCTGGCTGTCATCACCACGCTCAAGACACTGTTACACACTAATTGAAGTCATGTTGTCACCGTTCCACCTGAAATAACAGAGTTTCATTTAAATACGCAGAAATACAAAGTGTGTTCCTTTTATTTACGCTTTACTTAGAGACCTGGAACTTTAAAGTATCATCAAGACAAAATGGAAAGAGAGACACATGGTCCGCGTCCGCTGTAAGCTCAGCGAAGCCATCGGCTCAACGCCATGCTCGGGCCCGGAGTGTGTAGATGGCTACTGCTCATGTGACCGAGGTTGCCACTTACTTTCATTACTGCAGAAAGGTCACATTGTGTCTCAATGGAAAATCTCCTAATTATAACTTTACTGCTTCAACAAGGTGCAGTGCTGCCCCCCCGACCATCTCTGCATGAAAGAGACGTTTCAATCTGTCACTGTCAGAGGAATCGCAATATTTGGAAGATTTGGAGGAAATTAGGGTTTGTTGTTTATCTTGGATTTCAGTAAATAGTTGAAAATGTTCATAGAAACACCGTTTGTTTAAGGAAAGATAAGGAGTGTAAGGAAAATGGGCTTCAGAGAGCAGAAGTCCGATGACATGAGCTGTGGCTGAACCCTGTGTTGAGCCGCTGTACTTTCCCTCCACTGTATCAAGGAGGAAGTGATCAATAGAAGAATCAAATGTCAGGGGCAACAGGTTTTTCCTCTGATCAATGGAAACGGATCAGAGCTTAGAGCCGGAGAGAGAAGACAAGATACTATTGAGAGATTACATTGACATCATTCAGTGGCACTTGCTCCCTGCCCCGATTTCCTTTCTCCATCGCTCAAACCGCATCCACAAACAGTTACACACACACACACACACACACACACACACACACACACACACACACACACTCACAGGGATGATTACACATACATTGATGCGCACACTCGCACATAGAAGCACACAACTGGTTTGTGTGAAGGATAAGGTATTAATTTTATATATATTGGCCGAGGATAATAGCTCTTTGTTCTATTGTCCTCTCAGTGTGTGAAGGCGCTGAGAATAGCCTGTCTGTTTGTAACAAAGGATTGTGGCAGTTATGAACAAAAGGAGCAGAGTGTGTCGGGGATGATTTAGTGTGAAGTGCACCTCTCAGATGCAGACTGGCATGAGAAAAACAGCCGCACCCAACTATAGAGGGAAGCAGGAGAAGGTTGAGCTATTTAACAACTTCAATAAGGACGCATAGATGCAGACCAGAGATGTGAGGTTTCAGGAGATCGTCCAACAAAACAGCAGACAGGATTTTGCTCGGCTAAACAAACTCATATATTTTTTTACAATGGTAGAATCGATGTTTGGAGCATCTTAGGTCGTACGCTTTTAAATCAGCGGTATGTGAATGGACGTCAGCTGAGCAGGGATCCTGTAGCTAACCTGTGAAAGCAGTATATCAGGCAGGTGTCAGCGTGGTTGCGCTCTTTGGATCAGGAGACGGAAGGTGGGGGGGGGGCAACACGCGGCAATTTTTCCGCTCCCCTTGCTCATCACCGCTCATGATTAAAAATGCTGCAACACACTTACAAGCATGCAAAGCTGGCAGCAGGGGCCCTTTGAAATAGTGCTGACGGCAGTTTAGTGGGGCGGCCTCCTTGAAAGGCAAGGTTCACCATGCCTTGCCATGTGGCCTTCTGATTTTCCCAGCTAAAATAGGGTCTGCCTAAGCCCCCCTTGGCATTGCCAACCATCCCAGACATCCTGACACTTTCCCCAGGGAGAGACACCCAGAACAGGTGAGAGACTCAAAATAAGGACCCCTGCCATGGTCAGCCACACAAAGTGAGTGAAGACAGGCCCTTTTGTAGGAGTGTGCTTGGAAGGGGATTATTATTGTTTTTGGAGAGAAAGAAGAGCCCTAGGTCAGCTGGCCCTGGCCCCCACCCCGAGGCCTGCGTTAATCCGTGCACAAATGCCAGCCGCCTTGGCCAAAAGCCCTCTCCCCCTGCTCGCTGCTTTGAAGAGATGATACCCGAGCTCACCCGCTGCTACCCTCGCTGCACTTTGTAGTTGGGCCGTAAAACAGTGAGATGACTTTGGATGAGGTGCTACCCGGCTCGCTGTGCACACTTATAACACAACTACTGTTTACACTGGAGGGAGGAAGGTTTGAGGGCCACCAAAGGGACGTTTGAAACCTCACAAAAGGCCACTAAACAGGCAGGAGTGAGTGAATCTGCTTTTCTGCTCTTCATCACTCTCTCCTCTCCTCTTTGCCTCTGTGTCTGGCCCTGTTGGACAGTAAAACGAGGCAGGTTAAGTTGCCAAGTTTTAATTCCTGTCAGCATCTGTTAATTATGGCCGGGACTGCTCTAATTAAAAGAGGCACCCATCTACCTTGGAATCGCCACGCTGGCTTTTCGCCGGCTGACGGACGCACGATTCAAGCGGCAGTGAGGATCAGAGAGAAACGCATCCGTCCGGTGACCAAGCAGGCCTGCAGGGACGGCCGGATGAAACCGTAGAAAGTGGTGACATCACATTTTAGCATGAGAGGAGTTTTCCGTGCTGACGGGTTGTAACAGCGCCGTCTGAGCTGAATCTGAACATTCCCAGACAAGATTCCAGCTCCAAAACTACAAACCTTCTCATCTAAGTCTGAATGTGATAAATATAATGATCGTGTGTGTGTGTGTGTGTGTAAAGTACAGGTAGTTGCCATCAGATGATTCCCCTGTGCTTGGTGGGAAGGATGAGCCTCTGTTGGGAGTTGGGGGTAATTAGGTTAGTGGGTTGTCAGTGTCAGGAAATTGAAAGACAATCCTAATCAGATATGTGTTTCCAGGGAATCAAATAATTTATATAAGTAGAAGAAATCTCTTTATTCTTCAGTCACGTTATGATACAGTTTACAGCACCCAGCAGGAGAGAGGTGGCTACGGCCCTGTGAGAAAGGAAAATCAAGAAGAACGCCGCTGTTGAATTTCTCTTTTGCCAAATGAATGTTCTGCGCCGCGCCATCTGATTTCCCTTTCCTCCGCGTCCGCTCATCCAGCCGACCTCCAATCCGCCGCGCATGGGACACATCCAAACTCATCCTCTCAAAGAGCACTCGCTGATGGCTAAATTGTATTAGGCTCATTTGCAGTGGCCGCACAATGCCCGGGTTTGACACCGTCCTCCCTGTTATAAAGTGATGAAATCATCAAGGAAGTGCTCTGGCTGCAGGTGTCGTTCCCTCAGAGGACACGGGCAGGCTGACAAATTAACTCCTCCCCCCCAACAGCCCCAGCCTTTTCATTGAGCCTTTCCTCAGCCACCCTTTAGTATAAATTCATGGAGGTTACATTATGCATAGAAGGTAAATTGAATGGATTGTCCCTGTCGACAGGATTAAGATATCAGGGTTATTTAAGCAGCGTGGCAGCGGAGACACGCCGGCTCCAAACACCCAGCTACGGGGATGTAAACGTTTGCATACAATTACATTAAATAACCAAATGTCTGCCCCGGTGGTATCAAATAAATAGAAGAGTGCAGATGAAATATTTTAACCGTGTTGAAAATTAATAGAATAGAAAAAGACAACCAAATACAAACATTCTTATCAAATAATGAGATAATAAATAACTTATGTTATGATGAGGCGCGCTTGACATTTACAGTATCAGTGTGGAACCTGGCCCCCTAGGTGTGGCTGGAGGTGATAAGGCCCGGGTGCTCCTCCGGTGAAAGAGGGGTGAAATAAGGGGCTTTTATAGGAAAGCTACACCCACTTATCTATCTGCCGTGTGACAGCGGATGTTTTGTACCGAGAGCGTGTGAGGGTGTGTGTCTGCGCTCGTAGGCTCGGTTAAGTTTCTTGTTTTTTTTTTGTGCACGACGAAGGAGCACACACTTGAGCTTTATACACACACACACATACACACACAAGAGCAATAAGGCATGTAGCCTGGCAGGTAATTAGTATGCAGTCTGCCTCACCCCAAAAGCTAAATAATTAGAGGCCCAGTCTGTGAGATCATTGACCCCGCGTTAAATATTCATATGTTTAGACCTGCTCTGGGCTCAGCTGTGTCACAGTAGACCAGCCAGGCATGGACCACATATGGGAAGGCAGCCGCGCCTCTTGACACATCCGCACACTCCAAACACACACACACAAACATACACACACTTATGCAACTATTCTGTTCTTGTGCATTGTTTCCATACATAGTTAGAGAGCGGCGCTGTTTGTTTCACACAGGGTAGGAAGTAATCAATTGCTTTGGCCCTCACAGATGGAAATTTAGGACCGAAGACATCTGAAATATTGTGATGTTATTCTCTTTAATCATCCAACTACATTTTTGTCATGTTCTGCCCCCTTATTTGAGTTTTTATGCACAGAAATTTAACATTTAGGGGTGATTTTGACGTTTGCCTCTTGCCTACGCTGGTTTAACTCATTATCTTTGTACAAATAGAAACAGTATGAAACAGATTGTAATCTCTGATTCTCACTCTAAGTATGTGTGAAGATTCCTTTTGCACAACCCTTTATGATGGAAACGATTCGACCTGGTTCTCATTTTCATTTGCCTGTAAGAGCTGTCACCCCCGTTAAGATCCAGGCTGTTTTCATCTCACCGCCTCCCTCCCCGTCTCTGTTCTCCCAGGTGTGCGCCTGGACCGCGTGCGAGGGGGCAGACAGAAGTACAAGAGGAGGTTGGACACGGAAAACAACCCCTACCTGGGCTTGACGCTCCCCCCTCCCACCAAAAAGCCTCGTGAGTACTGCTCCGTCACTTTCCCATTGTGTCCCTGCTCCGTCGCCCCTTGTCAGCCAGCAGGTACAACTAAGGCAAATTCTAGGCCAGACTCATTTCCCCCACCCCCCCTTCTCTCCCCCCCCCCTATATTTGGACAGTTGATAGTTCATTGGTCAGAAATATAGGCCGGGTATTGTTCCGGTCAGAGCTGAATTATGATCCTGTTAGTCTCTGAGCAGATGACCGGTATTAAACAGCGGCTGCTTGCTGGAGGACACTTGTGCCTCACATTCCATAAGGATAAATGCTCCCAGCACCCTCCTTCACTTCTATACATTTAAGCTCCATCCTTGGGTTTGCGTGACGAAAGTGCGACTACCCCTACACGTTGTATAACCGCTGGACAATGTATTTCAGCACCAGTGCATCTTTGCGCATGACTGATCATTGCAGAGATATGACCTTTGCCTTCTGCTTTTCTTTGACACTCACCCTCCTCCTCCTCCTCCTCTTTCTTCTATCCTCAGTCACAAAGATCGTGTCTCACCTGTTGGTGGCCGAGCCAGAGAAGATCTATGCCATGCCTGACCCCACCATGCCGGAGAGCGACATCAAGGCTCTGACCACGCTGTGCGACCTGGCTGACCGCGAGCTGGTGGTGATCATCGGCTGGGCCAAGCACATCCCAGGTACCACCGCCTCTCACTCTCTCTTCCTCTCACTCTCTCTTCCTCTCACTCCTTTTACGCCTTTTTACCTTTTCCTTTATTTCTCTCTTCTTCTTTTTTTCAATTTTCCCATATTTATGATTCTTTGTCTCCCTGTCTCACACACACACTCACTCAGCACGGATAAACACACTCATACACAGGCTCACACACTCGCACGGAAATGCAGATAATTTATGTCAGCGGCTCACACAGCCTCGGGGTGTGTGGGACGGGGTGCAAAATGGGCACACTTTGTCAACAACAAATCAATAGAGTGCATCTAAAATCCCTGCTCAGAATGGGGAGGAGCCTACGGGGCCGCGGCGCTGATTATCATCCATCTATCCATCTATATGTACATCTATATGTGTTACACAGGTTTCACCAGACTAATTAAATGCTACTTAAACATCCCTGTGTTACCGGGTAAAGTAATGTGATTGTAGTGAAGCTTTCCCACTTTACCCTCAAGACAGACCGCCATCACCATTTCGATTTAGAGCAATCGGAAAATATATCTCTCTCTTATACACACACACACACACACACACACACACACACCCACACACACACACAGGGAGGGAGAGTGGTATGTGTGTGTGTGTGTGTGTGTGTGTGTGTGTGTGTGAGAGAGACACACACACACACAAATGCACACATGCACACGCACACACACTCCCATTGAATTATTGATGGGCATAATCATGTTTCTTCCTTGCCCCATAGACATTCTGATAGACGAGGTGTTGGGTTATGAGAGGCTGTTGAATTAAGGATACAGCTCCTCACGTCAGCACAGATTTTGCTTCCTTCAAGAGTTTTCCCTCTGATTTTGACAGAGAACACATTGTTTAGCCGCTCTTTTTTTTTTTTGCAGCCCAGGCAGATTCTCCTTGATCTTGAGCTTGACCCCCCACCACTCCCCTCCCCTCCCCTCTATAACTCTATAACATTACGGTGCTGTGGGCGTGGAGGGGGGAACACTAAATGAATGTGTCCCTCGCCAGCAACCTCCATAACCTCATCTTCTCATCAGCATAACTTCGACGGGGACAAAGCTGTCAGTATGCCGGAAGTGTGTGACATTACCACATTACTGACACACACACCAGCCATCTGTCCGTCTTGCATAAACACACGTTTTGCCCACGCTTTAGGCCCAGGGTCCGCTCGAATTTGGAGTCATATAAATGAAGTCAAGAGGAAATTTCCAATTCCAATTTAGGGATTTAAAATGTACATTTATTTTCCATAAAGTGAGCGGCTGCTGACCTCAGGCAGTATTAGAGTCCTTCTCAGAAGGAGTCGTATTAATCAGGTACAGATCTGATGGTAAGGAGATTAGAGATGGAAATGCTCTCACCCGCTGGCATCGGCCCCGCATCACTTACACATCTAAACAGCCTGGATCACCCCACAGCAGCTCTGCCTGGTCAGCACACTGAGAGTTTAACCAAGGAGCTTACAAAGGACTGGATCACAACTGACCTGATAACACACTTATCGATGTGACCCAAAAATTACAGCAAAACTGCAGACACACGCGTACACACTAAGATGCTTCTGCTGCCGGCTGCTGTACGGAAACACACACACACACACACACACACACACACACACACACACACACACACACACACAGACATACACACACAGAGATGCAGTAAAATGGGTCTCTGTCATAATTTTCTCTATTGTTAATCATAAAATAAATATACTATACAGGTATATTGACTAAGTCTCACACACACACACACACACTGGGCTGTTTACTCTATACCATATAGATTTGATCATTTGACTGGATAAAGACTTGAACAGAGAGTAGGTGTTTTACAATTTCCCATCCAACTTGTCTTCATGAATTGCATCATTGTTTGAGTGCCTGTAGGCTGTGAGTGGGATCGTCTGTGTCATAGTGTTTTAGAACTGTGCTAATCTGATTAGCCTAACACCTATTATGCAGTGGGCAGATTCATAATGTTAATGCGATTTGCCGTACAGATTGTGGCAGAGAGCTTTTCCATCTGAACATGCCAATAATGATGATTTAACCCAAAATCTGAGTCGGTAAGCCGCAGTGTCTGTTCCCTCTGTGATTAAGTGCTGAGGAATAAATAGACGTCATAGTTAAACAATGTGAGACTATCCACTCAGAGTAGATGATTGTATATATAGTTGGTTTACCTTATGAATATACATGCATTCAGACTTTTGTTTTGGGTTTGTTTCCTTTTCAAAGCCTCAATCCAATTTAAAATGTAAACATAATAAGGCTTTATCTTAATGCTGAATAATTAGCATTTTGTGCCGTAGACTACAGATCATAACTGAAAAAGCCTTTGTATTAAAAAACCCATCAATCAATTTGTGCTGCTAGATTCTCGTCCCATGTATTAAATTGTCGTGGTGGAGCGTCGACCCCCTTTGTTCCTATTTGGATCACAGATTGTACCTTCAAACTGTGACTTTATCTTGAAATCAGAACACCGATTCGTTTTACATTAAAAAGATAATTTGACTAAATAAAGGCTCGCAGCCGAGAGCAGGTCGGCGTGCGTCCCTTTGGTGGTGTCTGTATTAGGACACCGGCTCTCCTCTGGCCATGAAATGGCTGGATAATTGAGTTGTACATGGCTGAACCTGATCAGAGACGGTTCACTGGTTGAGTGAGACTCCATGCACTAACACTCCATGCACCAACGGTACCCCAGGGCAGCCAACACGCTTAGTTTCTACCATATATCTCCTCCATCCACTCCAGGACAAAAGGGGAAGAGAAAAGTGCTGATTGCATTCTGATAGATTTTTGCAGCCTTTGGCAATGGAATTAAAAAGATTAACAGTTCATTATGAAGTAGACTACATTGATCAGGCCATTGACAGATGGGCCAATAACCAAAGTCCAAATTTAACAATTTAAATGTCAGGAAAATTGGCACTTACCCACTCCCAATTGATTTCTAATTTACCCTATTTCAGCTAACATTTGAAAATGTTTTTTAAAAGTGCCATAATTTGCAGCAGAGTGGCCCTATTGAGTTTTAATTGGAGGGCGATTGGAGGATATCAAAGCCGTATCATTAACATATATGGTATCTTTGCCTTCCAGGGTTCAATGTTAACGCTGTCACCTCAGCTCTGCTTTACATACAGGGAGGAAGGGGAAAGGATATGTGAGTGTAAACGCTTTACTGGGTGTGTTTGTGTAAGCAGAGTAACATAAAGTGATAAACACAGAGGCAGGAGCTCAGGTGCTGCAGTGCTGTTACCTCGGTACACTGAAGGAGACGTTGAAAGGCTTGTGTGTGTGTGTGTGTGTGTGTGAACTAGCCAGAGCCTCTCACAGGTTTGTCATTGCCAGGCCGCCGCCCTGCCCTCATCCTGAATCTGCCTTTGATTAATTGATAATCAGTGTGGAGCTTTTCGGACGCGAGTGTCAGCGCTCCAAATAGCACCGTGGAGCAGAGTGTTACACGGCTGTTGCCTGAGGGAGGCCAGGGTCATTAGGAGCAGTGTTAGGGGGATGCTGACAGATGGCTTGTTGCTCCTAAGGTGCTAACAACCTTTGACACACATAGCGGTCCACTGTCCGCCCCTCTGGCCCCCTTCCATCCCATAAAGCTACATTTCACTCCGTCCAAGAGGTTTAGGCAGGGAGTGAGAGCACTGACAGCTTCGGCACTCTGGGACTTGTTTATCTCCTTGACATGGGTGCCTTCTTCTGCACCGGTGGGAGACTCGTGTGACCCCCTTAAGCCCCCATGCCGACCCCCGTCCCCTCCCTCCCTCCCTCCCTCCCCCTGTGGGAATGTCCTGTGTTCATATGTAAAAGCTGCCACGCATGTTGTTAGAGGGGCTTGGTGGGAAGGTGGGAATGTTTTCAGATGGGAATATGACTGCCGATTGAATACTTTTGCTACTTATTCTCTGTTTTTGTCAAGTTTGCGTCATATTATGTCCAATTATTACGCAATTCCGACATCCTCTCGTGTTTTTTTCCCGTGCTCAGATTCCGACAGGGTGGATCTAATAAAGCGGCCTTGTTTGCATTCTTCCATTCATTACAGGCGTTTTGGGAATATTCATCATCTCTGCTTTATTGGATTCCAGTTCATCAGCGGCGCGTTTGACAGACAAGTGCCTGGCTGCCGTGTTAGTTGTTAGCGCGCCTCAGAGACGGCGACGTTACAAAAGAGATCACGTATGTTGTCGTGTTTGTGTCAGCTCAACCCTCCACCACAATCACCCACCCACCCATCAGCCCCCCTCATCCCCCCCCCGGGCTCCTGTTTTCTCTTTGCCATTAAATTGCGAAATCTACTTACTGTGTTGCCAGCCTGATCCCACTCAAGCTGCGTAATCTCCTTGTAATAGAGTGTGAATACTGCCCGGCAATAAATCAGCACCTCATCAGTGCACTTTATTAAATATAGACACCAACAGACAGCTCTTAGTATATTCAATTTACCCTCTGACGTAGGCTTCAACACGGGAGATAAAGATAGATTGAGCAATCAGGTGGATGCTGAGGCTTGAACCCGGGCAGGAGAGCGGGGAAAGCTACGGCGAGATTGAGACGGTGAGAGGGGGATTGGGCGTGGGGGGGGGCAGATGGGCTGTCCGGAGGATGCAGGGCGAGGTAAGGGACATCTGGGGGGGGGGGGGGCTTTGTTTAGTCGCTGTGACTGGAGCAGGTCAGTGTGGCGTCACGTAGCCTCCGCGTCGCCCCAGCGTTAAACGCCCGTGTTGGAAACTGTAGCCTCTGCCTGCGTATTTTATCTCCTCATTTGCATAAACCCTCCCCCCCCTGTAAGGAGTCTTGTATGCTGATGTGCCTTTAAGTGATCGTCAGCAGAGCGCCATCCCTCATTAAACAATGTTACTGGATGGCAGCGGAGATAAATTATGTGTAATTATGGCAATGATTAAAGGCTGATTCGTCCTGGTCTTTAGGGCTAAACAGAGATATATAACATCAAACGGTGGGCAGTGGGACCCTGGGGAGGGCTAAACACTTCCTGGCCGGGGTCAGGAGGTCATAGGGTGCAGATTAAGACAAGGGGATTACTGTATTTAACGTTCTACAACCTCATAACGTTCACAGGCTACTGGTCAAATCGCCCATTCTCCTGCGACTAACAATGGGATAATGGGCTGGTTATCGCGTCGGGCCTCAGCCGGCATGAAAGCGAGAGCGGAAAAAAACAAAGATTAATCTTCAGTCATCAAACCTCTTTTTCACCGAGTCAGTTTGCTCTGCGTTGAAATGATTTAGTCCAACATAACGCCGGCTTTGTGTCCTCACAGACTGAGCCGTGTGTGTGTGTGTGTGTTTGCACGTGCGGCCGGACAGCAGGTCAAATTATTTATGTCAAGCGCAGCAATTTATTACCAAGCAAGTATTGATTGGGTCCTCCTGACGATGTCATGTAGATTCATTTGGCTGCCACGCGCCACACTCCCTCACACACACACTCCCTCACACACACACACACACACACACACACACACACACACACACACACACACACACAGGGAGCGCACACACACCATAGATATACATCAAAATCGCCCTTCATACATCTTTCTCCATAGGTAGCGCCCCCCTGTGTCAGATCACAGGAGCCTATGCTAATCACAGGTGCATACATTTCCTTTTCCCGCTCTTTGTCCTCTTTTACACCGGCGCCATCTGAAAAACGGGGGAAAGCTTTGATACAGAATGAGCTCGTGGCGTCCGGCGTGATCATTCAGCTCGGTTTGATGGTTTGAAAAAGAAAAAAAGGGAAAGAAATGGCGGCGCTGAGCCTCCTGGGTCCTGTTAGGGGCAGTTTTACTCCAACTGGAGCCCGGAGAGCACTTGACTTGGCTGAGGTGAGATTGCCGCTGGGCAGAAGTCTTCAGGGCCTGCTTGTCCTTCTGATAGCCGGCCATGATAGATCAGCGCCTGTCCAGCCAGAATTACTCTCCTTCCTCTTTCTATCTCCCTCTTCCTTCTCCCCTCTCGCTCCCCGCTGCTCTTATTCTCCCTCCCTTATCTCCCTCCTCTCTGGCCCATATCTCCTCTTCTCTTTTATCCTCCATTTCTCTTTCTCTCGCTCCTGCCATTTTTTTCCCCTTTCCCCCCTCTCTCTCTCTCTCTCCCCTCTGCGCTCTCTCTCCCCTCCCCGCGTCTGCTCTGTCGTCTGATTGAGGGTGAGTTACGAGGGGGCTGCAGCTGGAGGGGGCCACCGTGCCTCGTAATTACATCTCTTTTTATTACCCGCGCTAATGGCCCTCGGGGAGAGGGAAACAATAATAAATTAATAGAATATGAACTCCAGCTCAACAGAAATCTCCAGCATTTCATTTTGGACCGTCCTGTGCTCTGGCAGATGAAACGGCGCTCTGATTAATCTCTACGAGGGGCTTGAACCGGCCGTCTGTGGGTTTGGGCTGCCACCTCCTGCCCACAGCCAAGGGCTTTCGGGGAGATAAAGGGAGAGTGGATGTGTGTTTTGGCTTCCCCTCGCCGGCCTTTACTGCTCTTGTTTTTCGCTCGCAAGCCATGAATTATTGCACGCTGATGCATTTGCACAGTGGTCAGTCCTGCGCTTTACTCTTCCTCCTCTGTCACTCAGGTTTGTTTTTGTCCCTTTTGTCTTGATTGGTCTAAATTGCTCAGACAGGAAAAACTCTTGTAATGTCAAAAAATCCAAAATGCCTTCCAGACATCTGATTCCCCCATGAGCAGACTGCTTAACTCCCAGTCAACAAAGACAAACTCTGCATGGTTATTATCTCTGTGTTTCTCTGAAGAAGACGTTCAGATGGAGATCAGCGGCTGCACTCAGCCCTTGAAGCGCCTAGACAGCCCCCCGCCCCCTCCCCCCCTGATTTGGTCAATATTGTGTCATGTTTGGTCAAAGCCCGCCAAGGCAGTGGGCTGGAAATGAAGATGTAAATATTGATATTTCATTAGGGGAAATCACCCACTCCGACGGCACTTAACCGGGCCACCTTCAGAGTGCGGCGGCCGGAGCGCCGTGTGACCTGCGGAGTCGGGAAGTCACTTCATTACTCGATTAAATTGAGTGGAAAAAGGCGAGGCAACGACACGAGATCCCATTTGGAGCGATAATTTGGGCCCTGAAGAGAGAGGAGGATGGAGCAGGAGGGGGGGGAAAACACCACCTCTCCATCTCACAACACTGGATTAAATTCAAGGACTTTTAGCGTCAAAGGTAATTGTAGGCTGCTGGGCTGTATGTGTGCATATGGCTGAGAGGTGTCTGCCGTATCAGAGCGACTCTAAAGCCTCTCCAACAAGCCCTGAACGAGGCCTTCACACGGGGCTGTCACATTGGGAGCAGCGCTTTAGTTCCGCTTCGCTCCTCCTTGGCATTAAAAGGCTAGACAAAGCCGCGCCTGTGATTGCGATGCCAACCTGATGCGGCAATCAAGCGCTGCATTTCGCGCTCACAAGACAATTTCCCTCTGACCAGTCCGCATTCTGTCCAATTTAATGGCCACGTATGCAGACAAGGAAATAACACAACAAAGGGGTTTAAAGATGCGTTTTGGAGATGTGTGTAATGACACAATATGGCTTATTGCCTCCACTGATGATAGGAACATGTTTTGCATGCTTTTAGCACTTTTTTTTTGTTTTTGTGAGGTCTAATTTGGGCTCGTCAGCCCGGCCCAGCCAGGCAGCAGCATCTCTCTCTCTCTCTCTCTCTCTCTCTCTCTCTCTCTCTCTCTCTCTCTGTGAGCACTCTATTCTGCTCACTATTGATTCCCCTTCAAAATGTGAAGGCCTCACATTCTGATCACAATCTGTTAATTAATGTATCCTCCAGCTCTTCCCCTCCAGTGGTCATCACCACGATAAGGGAAATTGAACACTCAGGTACTAACTCTCCCTCGCCCCTCTTTTCTCTCTGCCACTCTCTCTCTCTCTCTCTCTCTCCCTCTCTCCCTCTCTCACACTCTGTCCCGTTTCTTTTTCACTTTCTCTCACTCTTCCTCATCATGTTTCTCATTCTTCTCAACCAGTCTGCGCGCGCCTGTGTGCGCGCGCGTGTGTGTGTGTGTAGGCGCTGGTTCTGGCTGGAGGAGATAAACATCAGGCTGGCGACTGCTCCCCCCAAAAGAGATCATTTTTATTTAAGAGAAAGCAGCATGTGGCGTAGGTGTGGCGAGCGGCCTGGTCAATACTGTAATCTATCGCCGCTTAATCACGCAGCAACAGATAGCAACAGCAAACTTGTAAAAGCAATCATTTTAATCAGGGGCGGAGTTGAAGAGCCTAATATGCTGTCAGAATGGGCGGCCTGCGGGCACTCTGCACCGGGGGAGGGGAGGCAGGGGAGATGGAAGGGAGAGAGGGCAGCGGCGGCGGCAGTGGGGGCTGTGTGCAGTTTATTGACAGCTGAAGGGGAGTACGCAGGGAAAAAGGGATGAGATGGCTATCTGTCTCTCTGCCCCGCTCTGCCTCCTCTCTCATTGGTGTGGACTCCTCTCTCTCTCTCTCTCTCTCTCTCTCCCTCTCCCTCTCTCTCTCGGCTCATCTTTGACCGATCTTGGCGGTGGTTTTATTTAATGTTCTATTCTGAGCACATGTAGATGTGTTGAGGCGGTTTAATGTGCCCGAGCCAATTTCAGCTCATCCAGCTGCTGCTGAAGCCGGGCTTGACCACGCGACCCCCTGTCCTCCCGTGTGTGTGTGTCTTCAGTTTACGTGTATAGAGTCCAGCGTATAGGTGTAAACATGTGCTCAGCGTGTGTTTCTGCATGTCTGTTCCCTCACGTCCCCTCATCACCTCCTCCTCCCCGCCCGCCGCACACGGCCGGGCAGCACAGTGCGTGTCATGTCCTCAACCCCTCCAATGAGAATGTGTCTTGGTGCTAATCCCCCCTCACACCAATAGCAGTGTGACAGGATACAAGGGGTAACCACATGGCTTTGTGTCTCCCAGACCTTTGCACCGATTTACTGTCCTCACTTACAGTTAAAGCCCCCTCAAGTGCTCTGACAGCGGCCGCCTCAAAGAGGACCACCGCTGTGCATTTAAAATTAAACTCCCCGTGTTAACATGTGCTCCGGCATCCACGCCTGGCAAGCGGGCCCAGGCGGTGGGGCCTAGGCCACCGGGCCTAGGCGACCACGGCCAGACTCGACAGTTTGGTTTACTCGGTGACCTCAGAGAGTTGTGTTTTATTGTTGTATTATTTAAATGTAAATAAGAACTGACTAAGCTGGGCTCTGCTTCATCTTCTCGTCTTCTCGTCCCCGCAGGCTTCTCCACTTTGTCTCTGGGCGACCAGATGAGTCTACTGCAGAGCGCCTGGATGGAGATCCTCATCCTCAGCATCGTGTTCCGCTCGCTGCCATACGAAGACGAGCTGGTGTACGCCGAAGACTACATCATGGACGAGGAGCACTCGCGGCTGACGGGCCTGCTGGACCTCTACGTCTCCATCCTGCAGCTGGTCCGCAAGTACAAGAAGCTGAAAGTGGAGAAGGAGGAGTTTGTCACCCTCAAGGCCATCGCGCTCGCCAACTCAGGTGAGTCGGCGGCGGCGGCAACGCGCTCGCATATCACCGATGACATTCAGGTGTCATCACTTTTAATTATAGCAAATTTTATGTGCATCTTAATTAGGCGGCGTGTTTTAAATGAAGCATTAAAAAGTGGAGATGAATTTTAGGTGATTGGATTCTAACACACATGGGAGGTGTGTGAGGCAGTTTAGCATTTCATAATAATATCAGAAACCCCTGTTCATAACCGATCATTAGGAGGAAGATTGGTTTAATATTACTCATTAATTTAAACAATATGGAAGTATTTAATAACAAAATTACAAAATGATTCCGTCATCACCAGAATCCTTTTTTCTCAGTATAAATACTTTTTGATCTACTTTTGGTCTAGAAATTAAACTTTGATTATTGTTCTTTTTAATTAAAACGTTGAATTATTTTCCTCTGTTTATCTGTGACATGATCATTATATTTTATATTCAACACACAACACAGTGTGTGAAGAGAAAACACATCAGCTTCATTTGTAATCTATTTTAAAGTCGTATTTTAATTGTACATTCCAGATCAAATCAATCAAACTCCTAGATTTTTTCTTTGCATTTAAACACAATGTGAATGCACAATAACAAACAAACATTCACATAAATACTAATACAAAGGATTCATATTTAAAATAAATAAATGTTTTCCAATATTGACTCCACATAAATAACGGACCATCTGTGTCTTACCAACTATGAACAAAACAACCAAAACAATGACATCACCTCATGTAGAAATACAAATTCACTACAGATGTTCCTCTCTTTTTTTTTACGTGATCTACAGGAGACATTTGTTTCCTCCAAATAAGATCTAGAGAGTAAAGTGAAAGTATTCTGTGTCTAACACACTTTCACAAATGACATTTGGTCGTTTTTCAGGAGTTTCTCTCAGTGTAACCTTTAGTGTGATGGAGGGGGGATAAGGGCAATGTGTGTGTGTGTGTGTGTGTGTGTGTGTGTGTGTGTGTGTGTGTGTGTGTGTGTGTGTGTGTGTGAGCTTCTTTAATTGAACACCTTCCATGTTGTGGTATTTCTCCACGGCTCTCTCTCCTTCTCTCTCTCTCCCTCTCTCTCTCTCTCTCTCCCTCTCTCTCTCTCTCTCTCTCTCTCTCTCCCTCTTTCTCTCTCTATCTCCATAACAGTAGCTGCGGGGCACAGCAGCCACGGGAGATAAATTTAGCATTTCATTAGGAGCACAGGGGCTGTCAATAAAATGTGTTAAGTCGAATGGAATGAGTATCAGGGAGTGATAGGCCTCGTTTGTTCCAATGCAGAGACGGCACGCAGCTATCGACAGGCTGCTTTTGAGGAGGCAGGACCTGTCCCGCTCTGATCAATGCAGGCCGGGGTCAGCGGGCCGCTCAACCCCCCTTGTTTTGTCCGGGGCTGAAAAATGAAAATGCTGATGCCGAGGCTTTGCTTTCAGACGGCAGAGCTTTGGTGGAGGAGGTGGGGGGTGGAGGTGTGTGTGTGCGTGTGTGTGTGTGTGTGAGCGGCAAGAGAGGAGAGATGGGGGTCGAGGAGGAGGAGGAGGAGGGTGGTGTCCAGAACGTTAGAACAAGGTCTCTGGGAGATCACTCTCCTGGGAGCCCCTCTGTCTGACAGCTGTGAAAATTCATAGCGATTGATTTTGTAATTAGCAGTTTATCAATCGGATCGACGTGGGCTCACTGATGGATTGCGAGGAAATTGTTTCTTCAAAGTTGTTTTTTTAAGTCGCCCCTCCTCCAAGCTGTGCACTTTCCGTCTCCTGCTCCCTTTTCCCGTCCATCTGCTGAGATATCTTCATCTCTCTCTCTCTCTCTCTCTCTCTCTCTCTCTCTCTCTCTATTCCACTTCTTTACCTCCCGTTTGTTTATTAAATTCATGATCCGCATTCGTCTGTGTAGAGATAATGATGTCACACCATCGTCCTCATCAGAGATTCTTTTTTTTTGCCTTTTGTTCTTCCATCCTCCTCCTCCTCTTCCCCCTCCTCCCTCTCTTCCCCATTCACTTTACAAAATGACCTACTTCATTTTACCGCTGTGGATTTGAAAAGCGTCAGGGTGAGAAATGTCTCAAGGTCTTGGGAATACAGTTGTTCCAGTCAATGAATTTGGGGCGAAGTCTGAAATCTGTTTTGCCTTTTATTGTCCCGTGTGGTAAAATATTCAGCGCCAAGGTGAGACGAGTCAGTCAGCCAATGACACGCTGCCTCCGGAGTGCCAGACGCCGGTTAACCGGTGAGAGAACCGCGACCCCCAGACTCCCCGGGAGAGGTAGAGGAGGAGAGGAAGAGGAGGAGGAGCGCTGCGGCTTCCGTGTAGATTAGGATCGGTTAGGAAGCGCTGACAGTTGTTGTTGTTGTTGTTGTTGACGTTAGAATGTCGCGAGCTTTGGGGACAAACAGTACAAACAGTTCAGAGCGACTTCATTTGGCTCGGTTTGTGTAATTGGCTCCAGAATTGAAAGATGATCAACGCTCACATCGTCTTCCTCGCATTTGTTGTTGCATTAAATGAAGCCGGTCCGCTCAGACGCTCCGGCCAGGGAGGAAGTAGGAAATGAGAGAGGAGGAAGTGTTGTCTTTTCCCCCTTAATGGAAAACAATCTGCGGTGTGGTTGGCGAGGTGTTTATTGTGTTTGTTGTGTTTGTTTTGTTGTCATTGGGCACAGACTGGTTGCTCTTCATGCCGTGTTGCTACAGGATCACATTGATTTCCAGTCGCGGCGGTCAGAGGCCGTATGAAGATCCTGCTGCTCCATCAGAGAGAGAGAACATATTAGATGCTGTTTTCTTTCTCTTTTATGATCTATTCTTTATCTTGTCAGGCTGTGAGTTATGCTGATAATGTGTTCCCCAGCTGACTGCACTGACACAGCAGTAAAGATTCATCATGAGATTTCATTTAGTTTTAGAAAATCCATTCCCCGTCCCTCCTGTTCTATGAGCTTCAACCTGCATGGCTGAGAAGTTACTTTTTACCTTCTCCAAATGTAGAAATCCATCAATCTTCACGTGTGTGTTTATGTCCATGTGTGTGTGTGTGTGTTTCCCTCAGACTCCATGCACATAGAGGACATGGAGGCGGTGCAGAAGCTTCAGGACGCTCTCCACGAGGCCCTGCAGGACTACGAGAGCAGCCAGCACCCGGAGGACCCGAGGCGGGCGGGCAAGCTGCTCATGACTCTGCCCCTGCTGAGGCAGACGGCCACCAAGGCCGTGCAGCACTTTTACAGCATCAAGGTGCAGGGCAAGGTGCCCATGCACAAACTCTTCCTGGAGATGCTGGAGGCCAAGGTCTGATCCGAGGTCCGGCTCCGTCGACCCGTCGGCCGCGGCGACGACAGCGGACGGGCCGCATCGGTGAAACTGGCGTGACTGAAACCGAGGCTGAGGGCGCTCGGGAGAGGGAGACCCCCCCCCCCCCCCCCCCCATGCTGACTGTGCCCGGCAGGACAGACTGACCTCTCCTCTCTCACGCCGCCTCTCAGATCCCTGGGACACTAAAAAAAAAAAAAAAAATGAACAAATGCAAAAGTTGGTAATTAGTATAAATATAAAAATGATGCAGATTAATTTAAAATATATAAGAAATACTATGTACAGTAATAATTTCTCTTGTTTTTTGTTAATTGTCAGTGCTCATGCTGTGTATGAGAGAGAGCGTCTGTCCCGCTGCAGCGTCACTCTCTGTAGTTGCCAGTTCTTCATAACGAGAAAATCGGGTTTGTTTTCCTCAGATTTCTTCCTTCAATTTGTTTCTGAAGACAAACAGAAGTGTTAACAAACATAAACGCTCTCACAGTTGTGTTTTTTTTTCTTCTCTTGCCTGGATGCGACCAGGACACGTGTATATATTTATTCATGGAAGACTGAGTGTACAGTTCAAAGTCTGGTGAACTCGGTGGCCATTTTCTTCTCTCGCTCTTTCTTCTTCTTCTTCTTTGGGAGGAAAAAAAGGAAAACGTTACCTAAATGTGAAAATCTCCTCGGTTTAATTGTCCTTTGAATATACCTCCAACCAGAGCGGCGAGCGGCGTGATCTGTGCGGGGACAGGGGGGGGTGGGGGCGGGGGAGGGGGGGTCCCATGTTTAACCAAACTAGCATAGACAGCAGGTTTCACTATTCAGTCGTCTTATTCTGTAGTAACTCAGCAATAAAGGACGGAACCTCCTCTCATCCGTGTGCTTTCAGTAGGAGATCATGCCTCCCCACGTGTGTGTGTGTGTGTGTGTGTGTGTGTGTGAGTGTGTGTGTCTCAGTCCCCGCCTGTAGGACACACCACTGCACCGCTGTCACACGCCCCCCCTCTCTCTCCTGTAGCTGTTTGTTGTCGGTTCGTGTAACTCAGCGAACCCCAAATTTGGTCGGCGCTTTAAGCTCCTCGGCATGCAAATAGATGACCTGATTCAGGCGGGTTGAAAGATGATCGGTGGGTTCAGCGTGGCCGTATCAAAGGATATATGCGCGGTGGCAGAAGTCCAGCAAATTCCATGTTCAAACAATCAGAGGCCCATATGTCAAGCGCTCTATTTCGGGCTCCTTTAAGCCCGTTGCCGCGGCGTCCCACACACAGGGAGCAAGGTGCCCAGCATCTGCTCTCGCCATTTCAGACACCTCCCGTCTTTTAATAGCCATGCCTGCGTTTATAGAGCTTCAAACGAACAGAGGTGAGCGGCAGGTGCAGAGCGGGCTGCGTTGGCGTTTGGCGCTGGGCGGCGTTTCACACTGGGGTCTCATTTTGAAGCCAGCAGGGAGGTTTGCTGTCTGCGCCGCGGCCTTCCCCCCCTCCTGGAGCCGCCGCGCACACGTGGAGGAGCTTCTTCTCTCCCGACCTGGTGTTGACACGGCGACCGGTGACACGCTGACCGGGGACGGCTAGGGAGCCCGGCCCCGCCCCCCTGAGCACGCTCCGCCTGAATAGCTATGCAAGCAACAAAGTGTCAGCGTGCTCCAAAGGGCAACAGAGAGCCAGCAGTGTGTCGGACAAGGTGTGATCTCCAGCTCCTTCCCTCTGTTTGGTTAGATGTCCGCTTACACTGGATATGATTCATACTGCACACGCTCCTGCAGGGGGGAGTGTGTTAGGGAGGGGAGGGCGGGGGGCCGGGGGGGCCGGGGCGAATGCTTATACTACTGAAGGAATTTATGTGATGTGATAAATTGTGGTGCTGTCACAACAATATGATACTGTGATCAAAGGAATCCCTGACATTGCAGCGGGGTAGAGCGCCGCCAACGCTCCTCGAGGTATCAGTGGCCTGCACGGATCAGAGGAGGAGGAGGAGGAGGAGGAAGACCCGCCCCAGAAACCTCACCGTCCCAGATCCGACTAGCCGCTGCCCCCCTGTAGCGAGCCGGGCTGTAGAGGGGAACAATAACACTTGGCTTGTTCTGCTGTTGTGCAATGCAGCAGGGACCAATTCTGACTGAACCCATGAGCCAGGCAGAATCGCTTCTCCTTAGAGCTGGGAGACTTCCTACGTTGCTAAGTAACATAACCCTAAGTCCCTCTGACCCCCGAACATGTATGCTGTATATCAGAAGAACTATATTTGATTTGACTCAAAAGATGAAGACTTTGTTTGTTTCAATAAAAAGTTGCAGTGTAAATTAAATGAATTTTGCAGGAAATCTTTACAACTAGAACTTTTTTTGTAGCGGCAAAGTAAGAAAAAGAAAAGAAAAGAGATCAGCCGGTCGCCTGGTTTTGCTTTTGACCTTTGCGTCGCTGCGTGGAGGCGGAGAGACGCCGTGCGTGTGTGTGTGTGTGTGTGTGTGTGACGCGGCGAGCTGCGTCTGGACCGTGTACATATGTCTCAGCCGCCACACAGTAGGCTGCCGGAAAAAAACACCATTGAAAATAAAGTAGCCCTGCTGACTACTACCTCATTCTCATCATCGCCCATGTTCCTCCTGATTCAACGGCGTTCTGCTCTTCATCATCCTCCTCACCTGTAAACAAACCTGAGCCATCTCATGTTTTTATCACACCGCCACCTCCTCTTCCTTTTCCTCCTCCCTCTTCCTCCTCCTCCCTCAGTGCTCCTGCCAAGATATTTGTAATTGTACTTCCCCTTCCCGTCATAGATCTGTTTGTAACGGTAAAGCATGCTTCATGTTGACCACAGGACTTGGCCATCAGCGGGCGCCTCGGCCCCCCTGCTCTGGTTTCTAAGCGGGTATGTGTTTTTATGAACATCAGTGTGTCAGAATTGGTCCCTTGATGAATAAATTGCAGACGGGGAGCAGGCGGGCGACTTCCTGCTTCTGCGCTCTGAGTATTTATGGTGTGACTTATATCATTTTTGGCGATGGTGTACATTGATATCTCTGATGGTTGAATCACCAATATCTGTGTAACTTTTACGTTTTGATTTTCAAAAAGGTAAAGGAACAATGAATTAAATACTCCCTGAACTCTGTGATCCCTTTGTTTGTTTCTTAACGTCTCCCCTAAAGCACATTTCAAAGGATTTCATCTGTGAGATAAGAGAGCGGAGGTCAAACCGGGGAAAGATCCGGCAAAACCGCACGCCGCACGCTGCTGCTGCTGTCTCAGCTCCACTTTAATGGCTGTGGCGTGTTTCTATCTGCGTGTGTGTGTGTGTGTGTGTTCCTGTACAGCTGCATCTCTGATGTTCCTCCTGTCCTAGCACATGTTTGGCTCAGACAGATACACACACTGTGACTCTCACCTATTGATTCTATATGGCCTAAATATTGGTGTGTGTATCGAGCAGATGCAGGTGAGAACAGAAGCAGCATGCTGACACACTGGTGAGCGTGTTTACAGTGGCGGGGCGTGAAGCTCTTCCAGCCGTGCGTTATTGCCTTGATCGAACAGAAATGTGACGTGCTGATCAATACACTCCTGCTCTTCTGAGGCCGATCATTCCACCAATAATCAAGCAGCGGCCGCAACATCCGCCTGTGTTTGGCAAACGCTCTCTGGATTCCAATAGTTTAGAAAAACAGCAAAGAAATGTCTGCGTCTGCTTTGGCATTCACTCTCCTCTCCCAGCTCCACCTTTAACCCCAAACCCTCTCCTCTGTGTGTTTACCTATCCTGCAGCGTCCGACACACACACACACACACACACACACATACACGCACACACACACACGGAACAAAGAGCAGGCCGGTTCTCCCAGCAGACCCTGAGATGGGTCGTAGTGAGCGAGGATCCACGCAGGCCCACCCAACCATCCACACACACACACACACACACACACACACACACACACATAAACACACACACACACACACCCGCCCACCCATCAACCACAGCCGCTGCAGGCCCAGGAGCTGTTGAAAATGGATCCGTCACAGGAAACAGGCAGACAGACACGCTCGCGCTGATGGAGGCGGGGGAGAGGAGAGAGGAGGAGGAGGAGGAGGAGAGGAAGCGAGGGGCTGCAGCTCCATTATTTCAGGAAGCTGATATTCCAGGGACTTAAAGTATTCCCCTCTCTCTATAATTATA
This sequence comes from Genypterus blacodes, assembly GCF_046128005.1. Classification (NCBI taxonomy): domain Eukaryota; kingdom Metazoa; phylum Chordata; class Actinopteri; order Ophidiiformes; family Ophidiidae; genus Genypterus; species Genypterus blacodes. The sequence continues at coordinate 2,048,927 of NW_027466916.1, forward strand.
CCAGCCAATTTCCCTTTTTGAAATAATGTCTCGCTAACCAATTAATTGTAATAATCCTCTGCGTGGAAACAATGGAATCACAAAGCAAGAGGCAGGGACGAGTGGAGGGATGAGAGGAGCACAAAGAGAGAGGGAGAGGGGAAGAGAGAGAGAGAGGGGGGGGGGGAGAGAGAGAGAGAGAGAGAGAGAGAGAGAGAGAGAGAGAGAGAGAGAGAGAGGGTCCGGAGGAGGCCTCAGTCTGACCCGGTCCTCCTCCTCCGGGCTCATAGTCATGTGCAGCACGGGTTGCCAGGTGCTGTATTTTGAAGTAAACTCTCTTCTCACTCCTCATGCTAATCACCCGGTTGGAGCAGATATCGCCGTCAATACGTCTCTGGCAGATACAGTAGAGCGCCGGCAATCATTTACCGGGCATCGGCAGGTCAGAACACCTTCATCGAGATGCAACCACCAACCCTCCCTCCTCCCCCTCTCCCACCCCTACCACCCATCCCCCTCTCTCTCTCTCTCTCTCTCTCTCTCTGGCTGGCAGCTGTACGACTGCTGCTGTGTATTGCTTAAGTGTGTTTCATTATTCCCAAAGCAGCGTTGATGATGGCGAAGGGAAAGGATTACACGTCAGGGTGAGTGATTGGGTTTGAACAGAGCTGCTGCATACACTTTGTATCAACCCGCAGCTCAAATTACACTTAGGTTGAAAACGGAGCACGCAAATGCCCAGGAGAGCTTGTGGCACAGAAATGAAGAGTGGGCCACCATCTCTCTCTCTCTCTCTCTCTCTCTCTTTCACACACACTTTTCCTTTGTCAAATCCTCCCTCCTTGACCCCCCCTCCTCCTCCTCCTCCTCCTCCTCCTCCTCCTCCCCCACTCCGTCTCCTCCTTGTGTTTTTTTTTAAGGCACAACCCTTCTTTTTACGGCCACTCTTATTGTTCCACTGATTCCGTTATGTGTATTTATTGCTCCATTTGTGAAATTGGAGGCAGCGGCCGACAAGCCTATTACTATTCAATAACAGAAGCCGGGCATTTTCACAACCGTGGGGCTATCAATGTCCCCAGACAGGAATGTTACGTCACATCAATTTCAACCAGCGGGTAAAGATTGCAGCATTGTTGTGGCGCCGTTTATAGGAGAGGCAAATTCATCCGTCTAGTTTTGCGCCACGTTCCAACAGGAAGTGTGGAGGAAGTCGTGCGTCGCTTGGACGGACAGACGTGTGTTCCCCGATCCTGTACCTGTCCCACATCGCACACCTCTGACCCGGGCCTGAGAACTCCCTCTCTGGCTGATCAATAGGCAGTCAAAGTGCCTCGCAGGCACGCAGGCCCCGGGTCATCCGAGCTTCCGACCCCCTCATTGGCTATCTTGGCTGTTTTTAAGTGGGTTTATCAGGTTACACTGCCCCGGCTTAATGCACGGCTGAGCTGCTGTCCTAAAAAACCTTAATGGCCGTCAGCAGACCTTTGTCCCAGTTTGTGAAATGACTCTGCTTACGTCTTTCATCGGGCGTTACGCAATATGCAGAGGAAGCCACGGGCGCAGTTTAAACGCTGAGTATCAGTGAGGAAGAATGAATAAAAGAGTTCAGTCAGATAAGGAGATGTCAGATTGGATACAAGCAGAGAATTGGATATGGAGGCTGTTTGATGTTTGTGTGACATGTGAGCTTTGGGTTCAATCATCCGTGTGGAAATGGAGCGAGGCACAAACTCCCCAGAGAACAGGTCAGCACCCAAAGGACCCCCGCACGGGGCTTCAGTCAGTCAGGGCGTCACCGCACCACCCAGACGCTCCATCCTCCTCCTCTCAGCTGCTCTTGTACTCCTGAACACTTGGAGACATTGTAGGAACACAAGGACTGTGTGTGAGAGAGTGTGTGTGGGTAATAAACTATATCTAGTACGTACACACACACACCCACACACATCCACATACACACACGCAGAGATAAGTGCACGTGAGCTGTTTTTGTTCGCTTTCCTTTGAGATTTATTTGGCCAACTGTATCTTTATCTGCGGCCGGCTGATATGAAGCTGTGTGTGGGAGCAGAAATATTTCCAACTATCTGCCGAGTGTATCTCCTTCCAGCCAGGAAAACACTGCTGTGGGACGCGGGGGGGCTCCTCCGCCACTGTTTTATTGCCTCTGCCATGTATTCACACGTTCTTATGGGCTTTTCCAATTTAACCAGTGGTTTGGAAATAATGAAGGGAGATAAGGAACACTGATAAGCATGGATACGTCCATCAAATGGAGAAAAACTCCCAGCCAGTGCGGCGTGCGCTCACTTCACAGGCGTTTAACACAATTACCGCCTCATTGCTGCGGATCAGAGGCCTGCAGGCTCCAGCACATCAGGAGGAGGCTGCAGGTGGAACGCTTCACTGTGGGGTTTCCTGCTCTGACTCTATTTATTCTTTATTTCTGTCTTCTTTTTGGATGATTGCTTGTGCTTGTATGATTCATGCTTGTATTTTTTTTACACCTAAAGAGCAGAAAACATTTATGAATGAGAGACAAAGGTAAAGGAGTAGGGGCTTACTTAAGTTCTTAATTAAGACAGAATTCAAATATTATCTCTCTATTTATCCAGTTTATAGTAAAAATCTGTTTTCTGGCAAAGTAAGATGGAACTTATTCAATATTCTGTTAGGATTTTGTAAATGTTTCAGTATTGAAAGTTGAATTGAAGCAGAATTGAAGGTGAATTGTGGCAGGAAACTGCAAATCTTTAAATTTCATTCATTTAATTTTCTTAATCTGAGAAAATAAAAACATACATTTTAATTAATCATTGTGTAAAGTTATTAAAACATTAAATCAATGTCAGGCTGCACTTTGATCCTTTAAAACACATATTTCAGTTTTAACTCTTCACTATAGATCTTAAATTGAAAAGATTATAGGGCTTTTATTGTGAAAAATACACTGTTCATCTGTGAACATAAAGCAACAAATTCTAAGTCTAAAATTGAATCTTCTGCGTTTTTATAAGCAGGAAGTCCATGTTGGTGGCGTGTCGCTGGTGTCTGCAGCCTGCTGGGACCTGAGCAGTGTGTGTGTGAGGGGGGGGCAGGGCGGCAGAGAGGAGGCGAGCGGGCGGCGTCGGGCGGCTCTGGAGAGACGACTCGGATGGGCTCTGACCTTTCCACCGTTGTCAGGCAAAGGTTAGAAATCTCCACTGGCCTTAAAGCAAATGCACTTGTTTGCCATAATGGAGGAGGCCTCTGCCTGGCTCAGCGTGCAGGGGGAGACCGGGTCCAGTCCCCAGAGGACCCCCCCTCCTATGGAATCCTCTCACACACACACACACACTCACACACACACACTACATACACACACACACGCTCCACTGCTGCATGCTTTGCTGTATAATTAAGTTCAAACAAGTGTCAAGCAATAAGAAGACTTTAGGTTCCTTTACTGCGTCACAGGCCGAGACAAAAAGGGATTCAAACTGATGAGCTGTGTGAGGAACAGAGCCGTGATCAACCACCTAAGACCCCAGAGAGGAAATCACCCGTCTCCTTATCCTCTCACAATGTATAGAAATCCCATAAATACGGGCAGGACCCTCAGTCTGGGGCCCTTTAGACATATTGTCCATCATAGAACACATATGAGCGCTCGTAATTCACACATTTATATTCATAAACCTGATTTTGTATTTAAAATATGACTCATAAAGCGTGATATATGGAAATTGACAGATCATATGTGATTCCTGAATTAAATATCGTGCAGATCACATGTTTTATGTCCTCCTCCTCTTCCTCTCTCCTTGCCTGAGAAAGGAGCCTTGACCACGCTTGTAATTTACAGTGTTATGGGACGAGTGCAAAACATGCTGTAAATAAATAAGAGGCGACCCATTTCGTTTTAGGACAGCGTGGGGGAGGAGGAGGGGGAGGAGGAGGAGGAGGAAGGAGAGGAGGAGGAGGGGTGAGCTGCGTCCTCACACTGCTGCCACCGTCGTCCTCCTCCCCTCCAAACAGCGACGTCCCCTCATGCGTGAGCGTCTGTATATCACCCGGAGACGAGCGGACGGCAAATGGGGCAGCAAGTCGACACTCTGCAGTCCATTTGCTCATTTCAATATGGTGTCCGTCTGTGTGGGTCTGGCCTTGGGCACAATAGACCCCCCCCCCCACACACACACACACACACACACTCACACACACACACACACACTCACACAAACCCCTCTTAGTTTACTGCTTCCCCTGTCTCCCCCATGTCCCTTTGACCTTGCTCTCAATCACAAACAGACCATACACATACACACACGCACACACACACACACACACACACACAAACACACGCGTATATTCACTTTACAAGAAACACCACTGCTTTGTTTTTACACCACGTGGCTCCAACTTCTTCTTCTTCTTCTTCCAGTTATTTCACTCTTCATTCATTCATTCATTACCGAATTCAAATCCCCCCTATACACACACAAACACACACACACGCAAACACACACACAGAGGGAGGTTGTCCCAGTCGATGGGCCTGACGAGTGTCGATACGTCGGGGCGTCTTTGTGTAGTAAAAGCTCACATATCGGCAGGTATTTTACGACACTTTCCAGCGGAATTAACGCTGTCAGGCTCAGCTAATGAGCGCGGCTCGCTGAATAGATCCTTCCACAAATCCCAATAAGCATGCTGGAGGTCGACACATACGCACACACACACACACACACACACAGGCACGCACACACACACACACACGGCTGTGATCCGCTCTGTAACTGCTCTACACTGATGTACAATATCAGAACAGGTCAATTAAAATGTGGTTACACTTCATTAATGCACTTCTCCTTCTTCCTCTTCCTCTTCTCCTTCTCCCTCCTCTCGCACGTCGACCTTCTGGCTAATTCCAACGTGTTTCTAATGATTTGAGGGGCCGTTTGGAGGCGTTGTGTCCCGGCGTGCCTCTGCTGCGTGGTCGTATAACGCCGTCATTGTTTTGTCCTCAGCGGCCCCCTGACGGGCCGCTGCTCACAGCTTTACTGGCCCATGAATCGTGATTAAAACATCTCCCATCAAACGCTTTACGGGTGTTGCGGTTCGTGTCTATCCACAACCTTCCAACAGCATCTGTGCGTGAGTGTGAGTGTGAGTGTGTGTCTGTCTGTCTGTATGTGTGTGTTTCCCTCTCCTCTCGCCTCCCTCTCTTCTCCAGTGTGTGTGTGTGTGAAGGATAGGTGTTGGAGCAGAAGCAGAGGGAATATTACACAATCCTCTGTGCATTATTGTAATTAGATTTCCCAGGATAGCTCAATTAAGTCATCCTGCTCCGGGGACGAGGCGGTGTGTGGTTTGACACTCGCTCACAGGGGGTCCGGTCTGTTAAGTAAGACAGAGAGGAGGAACGCAACCACTTAAAAACGCTCTGTTTAGACCCCAAATATCGCCATGGATACGGCAGGGTGGGAGGGTCACACGGCAGCGGCGGCGTGCGATTGTTGACATAGCGGAGGTGAAGGTGAGTCCAGATCAGAGGGATGAAGAGCAGCAGTTACTCCAGGGCAGCCTGTAATGTCATGTAATCTACTGTATATTCTAATGAGAAGAGCTCCATCTATGGACCACCTGTTGAACTGCATTCCTCTTCTTCTTCTTCTCCTTCTTTTAAACCTCAAACCCTTCAAACCTCCAGCATGGGAGGAACATTTTTACTGAGGAATGTTTAACGGCTCTCAGCCATATTGAACACAAACGCAGCTCGCGGGCGGTAAATAACTTCAGAGGCCTATTTTTAGCGGCGGCGGCAGCGGCGGGACGAAGGTGATGGACAGCGGGAGGCGGCGCAGAGGTCAACGCTAACGGCCGTCCTGGCTCGGTGTGATTATTTATTTGTATGAATGGCAACAAACGTGAATATGTTGGGAGGAACTGCACGTCATGTGTGGTGACAAAGGGAGATTCAGCACTTTTGATGATATGTGGTTACATTACCGCCCTCAAGGCCGCCGCCCAGTTTAAATGCTCCAGTAACATTTCCTTTTATTTATATCCGCAGACCTTGGCTGAAATAAATGAGTTGAGACAAGTGTGAGGGTGCCGATGTTACGAACAATTTCTTCCTGACATCGGGGAAACGAGCGCTCGCTGAGACATTCAACTCTTTCACTGCCACGGGCTGACAGGCCCGCGCCCGGCGCTCTGCGCTGGAGGGGGCCACACTCTTTAAGAAGATTCAATGTCGGCATCAATGTGAAAGTCGTTGTGTCATTATCTTAAATCTTAACTATACAGCAGGAGGAGGAGAGTGTGAGGGACAAGCAGAGAGAGAGAGAGGGGGAGAGAGAGCGGGAGAGGTAGAAAGAGAGCGCATATCTATCAGGGGTGTGTGTGAGGTGTTTTACCCAGTGTGTACAGTGTGCGGCCCCCCCTCTGGCAGCCCCCCCACCCCGACCAGTCGCTGGGCGAGGGTCATTCTGCCGCCCCGGCTTGGATTTACAGCCGCTCTTAATATTCTGTCATAGTTAAAATTTTTATCTCCCTCTTTTACAGCCACATCCTTATGTCCCGCGCTTATGAACTTTTCTATGCAAATCACTCACTTCTTCTTCTTCTTTTTCTTCTTCTTCTTCTTTGAGGTTCCAGGTAGCTGAGGTGGAGAAGCAACGCCACACCGAGCAAAGACAGTGAGACTCCCTGTCTTCTCCTTTGGCTTTGTCTTCGGCCTCGGAGCCTGTGTGTGTGTGTGTGTGTGTGTGTGTGTGTGTGTGTGTGTGTGTGGTGGATGGATGGACGGGGGACAGCTGCCTCGGGGATGTTTGGGAATTTAAAAAAAAAATGACGTCAGCTCGCCCATTATACTCGAAAATCAGGAACAAGGAAAGAGAGAGAGAGAGAGAGAGAGAGAGAGAGAAAGAGAGAGAGGGAGAGAGAGAGACAGAGAGAGAGAGAGGGAGAGGAAGTTTTTCTGTAAGAAAGTGTTGCGTGAACAAACATGAGGACCCTGAGCTGAATGTAATGATTCCGTCCGTCTGGCTCGGCCGCACTGCACATGAACTCGTCGGGGGACTCGTTTCTCTGAGCTCAACATTTGTACTCGCTTCACCTCTCTGTATTTTCACACTCTTCTTCCTCCCTGACGACCGCTCCCGCTCTTGTTTTCTCTTCCTCTGAGGCTTGACAGGCCGGCGGCGGCGGTGAGGACAGCGATGGGGTAACGTGGAGAGTGAGAGGGGACGAGGCGTGTGTGGGGGGGGACAGGGTGGACGGGGGAGGAGGGGACGGTGGGGAGGGGCGGAGATTTACGAGGCTGAGAAGTTTTTGAATACATTTAGATTTTGTCCTCTGACTTTGGCCGCCGCCGACGTGCAAAGACGTACGGAGCTGCTCGTCCTAATCTGCTGCAGTATGGATCATCCGGCCTGGGCGAGCGAGCCAGGGGGGAGGGGAGGGGAGGAGAGAGAGAGAGAGAGACAGAGGAGGCTGACCAGTGGACAGCAGGACTGGACTATTGTCCTGGTGCCATGGTGACTGGGACCAATCAATATTACATTAGTATGATGGCGCTACGTGGCTACAACAGCCCGGGTGACCGCGTCTGTCTCTGTCTCTGTCTCTCTCCCTCCCTCCCTCCCTCCCTCACACACACACACACACACACACAGACACACACACACACACACGTTCCCTTTAATGATGGATATTTGATTGGGAAAGGTGCATGGAGGAGCGAGGACACCTGAGCGAGGTGATGTGTGGATGTGCGCCGGGCCTCTAAGTGCTCGCCAGCGGCCCTAATGAGGCAAATGGAGACATAAAGAGTGAATGGGTTCACTCCTCACGTTAGTCTGACACGCCGTCGCTGCCCCCCGGAGCCCTTGAGGGGGCATTTGTAGAGGGTGCGACCATGCTTCACTTCCTGCTCCTCCTCCTCCCACTAATTGTTGAGGATATTGACCTTGGAGAGGTTAGGAGAGCGAGGGGGAGATGGAGGTGTGGAGGTTCAGGTCGGCCAGCGCTCGACCTGCGGAGGGTTTGTCCAAACAGCGTGTGAGCCAAGTGTGTGCGTGTGTGTGTGTGTGTGTGCGTGTGTGTGTGTGTGTGTGTGTGTTTGTGTGTGGAAGGTTTTCAAAGCTGCACGAAATGAAAAGGCATCAATGGGCGCAGCATCATAACTGCTGGGATCAATCATCCCCATTCCAGGCCTCCGTTTCCGACCCACGTCATTGATTAGGAGCACACGCAGCATTATCGGATCCAATGGGGGTGGGGGCTCTCTCACACACACACAAACAAACACACCCGTCCCCCCTCCTCCTCCTCCTCGTCCCCGTCCCTCGCCCTGACCCTGATCTATGCGAGACAAGTTCACCATCCTGCTCTCTCTCAAGTCCCAGTCAATGGGTGTCGATACGGCGGATTGGCCGGGTGACAGGGGCGAGAGGGGGAGTCGATGAGCGGCTGATAAGCGCCGAGAGGCTGCTTTGTTTTAGTAATGACGGCTTAAAACCAACGTCACCTCCAACAACAAGCGTCCCCGTCGATACAGCAGGCAAACAGCAAACAGCGGCGTTCCCATCAGCGTCAGGAATCAGCCGGGATTCATCCCAACGCTAAAGAATCCATACATACACACAGCTATAAAATACTGCCTTTTTATTTTTCCTGCCTGATTAATTGTGGGCTTAATGATATTTTATAATGTTACATTAACACTTTAACGATTTAATGCTCTGGGTTCTGAAACATAACATCCAAAGTTCATTAGGAGTAAATCATGTGATGGAGCCGTGACTATTAAACATTGTTGTAACTCACATTTATATGTGGAGAACCGGGGGGATGCGCCAAATGTTTTTATCAGAGGTGACCGTCCACGAGCAAGAGCACACACACACACACACACACAGAGAAAGAGAGAGAGAGAGGGACGTCCACGCGCTTATTGATATACTGCACATACACACACACACACACACACAGACAGACAGAGAAATGCTAGATTACACTTGAGAAGGCAAACAAAAGTCGGAAAATATGTTTTGGTCTCCGAAGTCATTGATTCAGTCTCCTGCTTGTTTTGTGTCTGTCGGCTCGCCCCCAACCCCCCACGATACACACACACACACACACACACACACACACACACACACACACACAGTCTCAGTCTCTTAATGATTCCAACAATACAACTTCACTGTTTTGCAAAGATCCTTTTTCCTGATGCATGCTGGGTAAATGTGACTGCTGGGCTCATATTCTACAAGCAGCCCTGGTCTACCTCTGCAGTATAGGAGCGAGTCGCTGTGATGTATTTATTATCTGCATACGTGAGCTTGTAGCCGATAGACAAAGTCGTGTTTCCTCCGGATCGTTGCCTCTGTTACCATTTAGCATAAAAGCCGTTTCCCCGGCTGCTCCTTGTCCACCTTCCTTCCTTCCTCCTCCGCCTGCCCGCCGTGTGACTGCAAACAATGGGCTTATTTTACGCCCGGGCCTCCTCCTCTCCCATGACAGGCCTTTTATGGCGTGACAGTTGCACTATACCTCCGCAATTACTTTTCAATTAGCGCGATGAACATTTCCAACACTGCGGCGCAATTATTTTATAGCCCGGTGTCTTCGCCCATTAATGGCGCTACCAACAGCACGGGAAGCGATAAACCATCTGGCCGGTCTCCCAAAGAAGATAGAGCACACTTAATGGAGTGAAAAAGTAAAAGCAATTAATGTCACATTAATATAATGATAATAATGCCTTGCCGCACAGCTCTGGCAGGCAGAGCAGAGGCGGGCCGGGACAGAGCGCTCAGAGCCGAAAGAGCTTCTCCTCTGAACGATACACGACGGGAAAACGTTCCTCCAGCCGAGAAACGGGAGGGAGAAGCTGCCAGGATGAGAGAGTTTGATGTGAAACTGGCCGCCATGTTTGAAAAGTGTATGAAAAGGAAACTTGCGTGTGTGTGTGTAAGTACAGTAGAGTTTGCTGAGCGTCTGCATGTCCACTTGTGTGTTTGGATTTACTTGAGCCTCTGCGTGTGTGTGTGTGTGTGTGTGTGTTTGTGTGTGTGGCAGCGGCTGTCTCAGGAGTAGCTCCCCCTCTGTCCTATCTCCTGACCCCTCTGTGTTCCCGCCGCCCTGCTCTGTTTGTGTTAATTCCTCTACATCTCCAGGGTGGCTTACATTAGAATATCTTAACCACTGGGCTGCATTAGCATAGCGTGATGGATGCAGCTGAATCTCCATGCCAGATAATGTCCACATTTTGCATTTTAAACTAAGCTACGCTATGGACGTGCTATCCATTTTCACGGGGGGAAATGAGGTCCTGGTGGGAGAGCGCCTGGCACTCTGTCATCCCCGGCAAAGCTCCCCGCCCGGCTCTTATGACACCTCCGGGGCACCATACTGAGACAGGTTGAGGGTCATTGTCTGGCGGTGCTCAGCTGTGATGTCACGTAAACATTTGGTAAACTTGGGTGTCAGTTTGTTTTTTTATAAAGGCTCGCCAAAAGTTGTTGGATGGAGCGCCTGTGCAGACACGCGGCTCCTGTTGCAATATTCATGCCTTCCTGTACGTCCACCTGTCCGCCGCTCGCTCCTTCTCTCTCTCTCTCTCTCTCTCTCTCTCTCTCTCTTACTTTCTTTCTTGTGGAGTTTTGCTCATGTGAAGAATGAGAAATCAGGCATAATTTCCATTTTAGTCCGTGTTGTGCAACTGTGTTTGGACGCCGTGTGCTCTGTGTGAGCCAGGCCGGCCTGGTTTTGCTCTTGGCTGTGAGGGAGCGTTGATTTCCCGTTACAGGACGGCAGTGGCGGTGGCGGTGACGGCCCCCCCGGCAGCTAATCAATAAGAATAAATCAGTGAGCTCCTTTATGTGACATGAGATAGTTGTACATTTATAAGCCTCTTTATGAGATAAAATCTCAACACTTGAGCCTGAGTCACACACACACACACACACACACACACACACACACACACACACACAAACATCACGAGCTCACAGATGCTCAATAGGCACGAGCAATAAGAACACGTGTCAAGATTCTTTCATACATTGTGATTTTTCATCCTTTTTGATAAAGAAAACTCACCATGAGGAGCTGCGACCGTGTGACTAAATCTGAGCGTTCGGTGAGCAAAATGAATGAATCCATGAGTGTTGAACAGTAAAACATGGTGGTGTAAACAGGCGGCGACAGTGTGAAGATAAGCTGCTTCATTAGTCGTCTCCTTGCTTCCTCACGCGAGCATGAAAGGCATCACGCCGCAGCTCCGTCACTCTGGAATGTTCTGCTAATTACGTTTGACTAATTATGATTCTTTTATGTGGCCATATAAGCTGGAGTTTCCCCCCTTATTACCGCACAGACCCTCACTCTGCTTCATTGATCATGATTGGATACTAAGGCCTCCATTTTCTGTTTATTTTCTAATTAAATATTAGCTTTAACCAGGTTGGGGGCGATAATTGAACTGTTCCACCCCCAGCAGCCCCACCACTCCCTCTGACCGCTGCAGATGTGATCAAGTGAGACTCGCACTTTAATGAGATGGTTGGACATTAGTGTGTGTGGTGTGTGTGGTGTGTGTGTGTTTTTCCCAGGTTAGGAAAACCAGGCAGGATGCTTTCAACAGCGAGCACATTGAGCGAGCTCCAATTACATCCGCCTTTAAGTAGCAGATTGATTAGGGAGGGGGGGGGGTCCGTCTTTTACGAGCTAAGTGTTTCTGAATAGACCTGCAGAGCATTGCTGCTGCTCTGCCCATAAAGAGAGAGAGAGAGGGACAGAGCCCCAGGAGTGTGTGTGTGTGTGTGTGTGTGTGTGTGTGTGTGTGTGTGTGGTTGTGTGTGTGTGTGAAAAACAGGAGGGATAATTTAACAACACGTGTGCAAAGACAGGATGTCTCTGCAGAGAGAGAGAGAGGGAGAGCAAGGAGCAAGAGAAGATAGAGAGAGAGGGAGAGAGAGAGAGAGAGAGAGAGAGAGAGAGAGAAAGAGAGAGAGAGAGACTTTGCTTTTCACCTCCACCCCCCCACACCTTTCCAAGCACATTCCTCTCTCTCTCCCTCTCTCTTGCTCTCCCCCTCCCTCCCTCTCTCTCTCTCTTTCCCTCTCTCTTGCTCTCCCCCTCTCTCTCTCTCTCTCCCTCTCCCTCTCCCTCTCCCTCCACACAGATGATGGATAACAACAGTGGGGAGAACAAAACCAAGCATTCCTCATGCTGTCACCACAATGAAACAGGGACATAACAGGATTTGGTCACAATGGCGAGCGGCTCACTTCAGAGAGATGCCAAGCCATCATGCCACTTCTACTGGAAGTCAAAGACTCCATCCATCACCTGGAACGTTACGCTGCGCCTCTTGACTCGCACACGCCGTTGTCTTCCCTGGGACTTCCCGGCCCTAACGTGTGTCTGCCTGATGAATTTATTCCTGCGGCCAGTGTTCATGTTGTTTGTTATTACACAGAGGGGGGGGGGAGGGTTATCAGATAGGAATCACATCTCCTATTGGTCGAAAGGTGCCAAACTCCAGAGGTCATGATGGGAATACGACTGTAAATTCCCTCAGTCACTTAATATAAATATATGTCTTTGCCTTTAACACAACTACTGCCTTTATTAATGGAAGACATGATTTATTAATATATGTTGCATCTATATTTCATATTTTATGATCTATAATCATCTATAAGCTCCTGATCAAATTAATGAATTCACAACTTAATGACTTACTAACATTTATAACTGCTGATTTAATGATTTACTATAAAGCGGAGGAAGATAAACACAGGCCAAAGGGGGTTTTCCACAACCTGGCAACCTCAAACACAGCTCCTATTAATGCCTCTCAGAGCTGGAGTGAACATTAATAAAGCAATTAGCTGCAACTTTTAAACCCTGGGCACAGTGTGACATAAATAACACTTTGTTTACTGGCGGCTCCAGAGCCAGCAGGTGCTTCCAGAGCGGCCGCATCGGCTCTATGTGGGCTGCGATCCTGTCGGGTAACACGAAGCCCCCCAGTCAGACCGCAGACACAGGACTGAACCAAGAGGGGGGAGGAGAGGGGGAGGGGGGGGGACAGCGTTTCTAATCAGGCTCTGAGTGGCTGCCACCGTGTGATAAACATGACTGTGTAACGCTCCTGTATGTGATAATGTGAATATTGTGCTGCTGTGAGTAGCAGCGGGGGGGTTTAGAAAGGGGGGGGGGGACTGGAAAATGAGGGATTGTAGGAAGGGGGGGAGGGTTGGGGGGTTGGGGGGGAGTCGCATTCTTAAAATTAAAAGTTGTAGCCTATTAGTCTATGTTTGGTAGCTGAGTACGCGCCCATGCCTAGCACGGCCGCTAATAGGAAAAGATGTGTGGAAGTGTATGATTTATGGTTGCACGCAGGCAGGGGTGGAATAATTTGGTGCAGAACGGGTACTTACTGAACGGCAACAACTCGGCTACTTATCCGTACTTTCTGGTGATAAATTAGCTCTTGTTTAAAGTAGCTGGAGACCCATTTTTCATTTTGATTACTACACTTGATATCTCTTTCTTTCTTACTCTCTCTTTGTCAGCAGTGGTTCTTAGCATTTTTGTGTACGGTCCTGTGTAGGCTGTGTGTGTGTGTGTGAGTGTGTGTTTGTGTATTCAGCCCAGGCGCCCGGCATGACTTAACCCTTACCTGGCCGGACGCTACGGCGCCCTCCCGTTCGCTTGACAATGTAAGTTTGCCGTAATGTTGTTAATTGTGGAGAGACTCAATATGGCCAAAGTGACATAGCTTCTCTCATTGACCGTGAGCTGTCCTGCTGCCAGCTGGACGCGGGGCTCCTGTCAATCAGCGGCCGACCCCTGCCGGGACCTTCCCCTGCTCAGACAAGGTTCCCATTGATCCTAACGTCGCCCCTCTGACAGGAAGCAGCCTCAGTAGGGGAAATAAGCAGGTGAAATATTAAGTTATAAGCCTGCTCGCGATCAATAAACAGAGCCGGGAGCGGGGAGGGGCAGGGCCAGGTCCCTACGGCCGGAGCCCCGCCAGCCACCTAGCCAGGGGGGTAATGCGATTGAGATCTACAGATCACCCCGAAGACCCGGGGGCGGAGCCTGGACATCTCTCCTCTCCCTGACCGAGGCTATCGCGTGGCGTCCACTGCCAAGTCCTGCAGCGTTTTCTGGCACCTGCTTCTATTGTCCTCTGTTTGGCACCGGCAGCCATGCCAGGGCCCGGCCAGGGCTGGACGCTCTACAGACAGCATAAATAAAACATATGAGAGCTGTAATGAGAAAAGAGCTGCAGGGCCAACAGAGCCAGAGAGCGCCGTCCGCTGATATACACAGATGGACGGCTTCAAAGTGGACAAATACAACTACAACTGGAACAGAAGGCACCAACAGCTCCCCCTGTGGTTCTCTCTGGGAGCTGCAGCGCGGCGTCGGTCGCATGTCCTGCACGCGCGTCAATTGTCCTAGTTTGTTTGAGTCTCCGCAGGTCTCGGGGCCCTGGGGGTGGACGGCTTGGCAGGTGTCAGCGGTTATCTCGCTCTGTCCTCTGTGGACGAGACGACTGAGGGGGTGGAGTTAGAGCCCCCTCTCCCTGTTAGGCCTGGAGGGGGCAGGGGTGTGGGGCAGCAGGGCAGCTCAGGAAGATGGCCCTGGCTCCTGCAGGGCTGCATCTCCAGGGCCCGGCCCCCCCACCCTGTGTGCTGACTGACAGCTATCTTCCAGCTGCGGGACATGCACCCCCGCAACCCGCCGCTGATAAAATGTTAATGTAATTAACAGATAATGGCTGTTGTTTTAGCTGTCAATACTCGGACTGGGAAGGGATAAAGGATTGGAGCTGTACAAAGTCACATTCAGATATCTGCCAGCCATTGTAGGATTCAATTATTTCGGCAACACCATCACCCCCCTCCCCTCCTCACCCCCCTACATACACACACCACCACCACCACCACCTGTCTACAGCAGCTTCCACCACCGAGCCTTCTTCTTCTTCTTCCGCCTCGTGTTAGAGGCGGCGTCCCGCTCTGCTCTGCTCTGCCGTCTGAAGGTTACGGGGTTGAGAGACACGTCTGCTCTACGGCCAGCCATGAACTTCTTTTCACATTCAGCCATGTTGTCTTCCTGCGAGCAGCTCTGAGATCATAAATCATGTGACTCCGCCGGGCTCCTCTCTCCTCGGACAGCACGTCGGACGTCGTCCTCGCCCCGGCCGGCCGGCTCAGCCCGCCACAAGACAAATGTATTTATATTTGTGACCAAAAACACAGCGCCTATCAGGACACGGCCGGCGCAGCTTGGACATCGTCTGCCTGACTATTCTGGTATTTTAATAAGTATCAGAGCCCAAACAAGATTAGGCGCTTCCAGTTTACGAAATGTCAGTGAAGGCAGCGCTATCACTCATAATAAATGGGCTTATGCAAACAGTGGGGCTTTTTTGCCATGCAGAAGAGCTTGTTTGGTGTGCACGGCGGTGATGCTGTATGCTGATATGCAATTATTCTAAAGAGTATCAAAGTTCAGGTGTGAGTCTACGGTGGTGCTGCAGCCGTTGGGGGACGCTCCGAGCGGCTACAGATTACCGCTGGAATATTCCATGAATAAAGAGGGAAGAAAAAAACTTGGGACGATAAGGGGAAGCCTGAGAGCGATAAAATACATCCCATAATGGATGGCCCTCTGTGTGTATTCATATTTTGTTTTTGGTTTGGCTCTACAAGGCCGATACCGGTGTTAATTCTGAGGCGTCACCTTTAGCCGGGATCGCTCTTAATCGCGTCAGACGGGAAGTTTGATCGGTCCATCTCAAGTGTTTGTGCCCCGGCTCCCTAATTAACCCAGTTTGTATCTGCTAATGACGCCTAATTATCATTTGTGTAACAAGATTGCTCTCGTAGCCATAATGAGAAAAAAAACTCCTTCAAATGTTGTGGCGCTTGCATGCGGGTTTGTGCCGTTATTAGCCGAGTGTTTATGCAATCACATCTAATTGAAGTGTTAATTAAATCAGGAATGCCGTTTTGCTACACAAAGAGGCTAACAGTGCTAAGTGAAGGGAGCTGTGCTAATGCTGTAAACACACACACACACACAGACACACACGCACACCCCACCCCCGCAGACGTCCACACACACCCACACAAACACACCTCCCCGCACCAGGAGAAGGAAGACCAATCAGAGTTGATTGGCGCCTTGACCGGCTAGTGAAATGAGGCGCCGCCCCCCGTTGCTTCAGCGCTTAATTGCCGCGCAGAAAAAGAGGCGGCGTCCGGCTCTTGACCTTGTCGGCGCTTCAACGTGCCACATAAGCCTGTGTGAGGCCATCTCAGGTGACCGGACACACACACTCACACACACAGATAAAGTGTAGATTATTGGCTGCAGTGATGTCATTGTTGTTGTTGTCACTCAATGTTTCAGCCTGAAAGCAGCTGAAAGCCTGAAACCTCTACTTTTACCTCCTGATGTCCGGAAATGATCTTCACCCTTGCCAAATAAGTCCGACATCAAGACGTTTAGGTGTTATAAATGTATTTTATATAAAATCATCATATAAAGCCACATGAGTCACATTAAGCTTCAGTGGAGTTAGAGTGTTTTTTGTTGTTGTGTTTCTGTGGCTGACGTTAGAAGCAGCAAAGAGACTGAAGTCATCGCAGTAACGTGATCAGCTAAATGTTCTATAAAGTCTCCTTGAAGTCGCCTTTGGAAGAGGAAATAAAAGGACATTTCTGCGCTGAATAACAGATTTGAAGGTCAGAAGCTTGTAAACACACTTTGAGTTCTGTTTCTTTATTTCTAAAACAGATATTTGGTACTCTAGAAAATTGCATTTGCACATTATTTTGTTTTACTGGCGTCCATTTTTGCCTCTCTGTGTGTGTGTGTGTGTGTGTGTGTGTGTGTGTGTGTGTGTGTGTGTGTCTGATCTTTAAACAGAGCAAGCAAATGGAACGATTCTTTAACTTTTGCTTCCCGGCTTTGGGTTCCATCCTCGTTCACCTTCCTCTCCACCTCGGAAGGATCATCCATTCCTCTCCTCTCCCTCCTCCTCCTCCTCCTCCTCCTCCTCTCCATCTCATTTCATACCCCAGTCATTATGTCTCTCCCCCTCTTCCTCCTGATCGGGGACCCATTGGCCCTGATTAATCTGCTGCATTTGACTTAATGAGAGGTCATTCACATATCTGATCACAATGGCTCCACCAATCAATGATAGATGGCCACTTGGCAGAAATACTGAGGTGCTGAGCGGAAGAGAAAAAAACCAACTGAATCTGCTTTATAATAAATTCTCCCTCTACTCTCTCTTTGTGTGTGTGTGTGTGTGAGAGAGAGAGAGTGTGTGTGAAATATCTCTCTCTGTTCTTTAAAGGCTCTGAGGTTTCTTTTTTTTCTCCTGTTACGTAAATCAAAGCAACTGGACGCTCGCATTTAAATTCTCAGTGCAGCTCGGAGAAGTTGGATAAGGTGAATGTTGTGACTGAAACGGCTTGTTTGTGTGCGTTAAGGCCACAGCGTAGACACACAATAGGTCATTCAATACATCCAGAAAGAGAGACATATAGAGGCAGATATCAGGACGCACACACACACACACACACACACACACACACACACACACACAGACAGAAAAAGCTTCAGTTAGGAGTTTATGAATTGATTTCTTCCGCCCTATAAAGCGTCGGACTCCAGTAATGTGTCCACTTGACCTTTCTCTCTGTGGGCTCCTTTCTGGTGAATTGACTCCTAAGTGTTTGGCTCTGGCCTTTTCAGCGCGGCGGGTGTCCTCCATCTGCGGTGTGGCCCGGCTGGCGGACTTCAGCAGCCTGTCAGTACATCACACACACACACTGAGACAATCGCACAAACACACACACACACACACAACAAAGTGCTGAGACACGATGGCGAAGGCCCCGTTTGAGAACAGGACAAGCCGTTCTGTCCGTCCGACGCTCAGAAAAGGATTTGCTGTGTCGGCAGGCGGGGGGGAACAAGATGTTGCGCGAGAACAGCGTGTGACATTTAGCTTTGCTTGAACATCCTGACCTGCGGCGTGGCACGTAGCCTCTTCTACTGTACTGTAGATATAAGATCCTGTCAGAGATCCATTTCACTACAAGCCGAGGTTATGCAGAGCGAGACACGCGTGCCGTCCATTCGCTGCCACGGAAATTTCCTGGGCTTTGTCCAAGCGCCGTCCCGGGCCTGCGAGCGTGTGGCGGCAGCGAGACTGGTCAGTGACACACAGGTCCCTGGCATCTGAACTGGCATCTGTTGCGGACGTGGGTGGGGGGGGGGGGGAAGGAAGGGAGGGGTGGAACGGCACAGCGGCCGTCCTGTCCTCGCTGTTGGCCTCGACACCGTCCCGCTCTATCCGCTGTCTGTCACGCCCGGCGCCCTGCAAAGTTAATTGCGAGCCGGAGCGGCGCGCTGGGGCTCTTTGGCTAAGCAGCCCCTAATGACAGGCGGAGAGACAGCTACACATGTTCGCCGCCTCTCCCTCTGGAGGAGGCTGCAGATAGAGCGCCGGCAGCAGACACCGACCTGTCACAGAGCTGTCAGCCGCCCGGCCCGTCAGCGGCGGCGGCCCAGCACGCTGCCCCGGCTATCCCAGGTGCTGGGCTGACAGGCTCCTCGCCCCGCTCTGTCTGCCGCTCTGCCAGGCCTGCTGCTGCTAAAATTCATTAAGCCTTTCATCAAAACGCCATCGGCCACTTCATCGCCAACACACACCGGAGGGCGTGGGACCTCAACACACAACTGCCCTGATGATGTAAGTGTGTGTTAGAGGGGCTCTAGGTGGCGCTGTTTCCCCTATCTTTCCAGAGCAGCTTCCAGGCCCAGAATCTCAAGATTTTCCTACAGATTTCCCGAAGTGTCTTTATTTTTGACAAAATTCAGCCTAAGTGAGGTGGAAGCTGGACTGATCCTCACTCATTGGGGATGTTTACCCATTTTCTGTGTGTATTTTGGTGTGTCTAAAGAGGATACGTGTGTGTATCAGTGGTGATTGGCTGATGAGTTTCAGGTGTGTGTGTGTTGACAGGAGCTGATTGAATCAAAGACTGGGGGGTGGAAAGGAAGTCAGCGTCTCTGTGGAGGAGCGTCTCTCCTTCTTACAGCTACATAGAGATGTAAGTGAGGATTCTTGACTGTCTGTTATTTTCTGATCTTTGTTTGTTCTGTTAGCTGAGCCTAGACCTGAGCTAAAGGTTGTGGTACTAAAGGTTGTGGTTATGGCGCCGCTGGAAGTTTGTGTCGCCACCCAGCTGCTCGTAGGACAGAAATGTGCTTAATAAGAAGTCATTATAGCCGTGGCTGTGACTCTGGAGTGTCAGGTCACTAACTGCTCCATCCAGGCTCCCCTCAGGCCCATATTCCACTGCTACAGTTCCAGAACATTCACAGTGCCGCGTTCCACTCGGTCTCCCCTGTTAAGAAGACTCCTGAGGTGTGCGTTTTGTGTTTATGAAGGATCCTCCTGGTGGTGTAATGGAGCTCAGCACAGACGTATGGAACACATGTGCTAATATCTCCTCATAGGAGCCCAAATGAGCCATTACAGGAGCTAATCTGACAGGCACGCCGCATTCAGCTCCCCATCTGCCAGCCGCCGTGCCGAGAGCCGCCGCGTGTTCCTCCTGAGTGCCGCGCTGCGATGGATGGGCCAGATGGAAAATGTTCCACGGGAGGAGCGAGCCACTGACCATGGACGCGGCGACATGCATCAAAGCAAAGTAGGAGCGAGCGAGGATGAGTTATAGCTCAGTCCCGCTCTCTAGCTGTTGGGGACGCTTGATACGTTGGATCTGGACATAAGGGAAGCTGCGGCGCCACATCAGCTTCCAGGCCTTTTTCCTCCATAGAAGAAGAGGAGGAACCGTGTGGGGAACAAAGGGGGCCAGCGCAGGCCGGCGTCTACCTCTCGGGGAAGAAGACATATAACATTAATGGTATCCGTTAACATCTCCTTAACCCCAATCCCCCTCGCCTGCCGAGCACCTCCCATCCCCTTCACCCCCGCTCCCCCGCCCCCTCTGCAGCCAAGCGCAACCCCGCCCCGCCCCACCCCACCCCACCCCACCCTGGCTCCCCTCTTTACCTCCACCCCCAGGCTCTGCTCCCTGGGGGCCTGTTTGTTTCCCTGCCAGGGGCACAGGCGGCGGAACACTGATGAGGTGCTCAGGCCACCGTGAAATGCGCCATAACCTGCCAGCGCGGCGGCCTGGTGAGATTGCCGTATTTACTTTTTAATCTGGCCGCCTTAATACATGCGATAAAAACTTTGTCACATTAGATGGTGACAGATGGGCCCGGAGATGTTATTACTGGTTGGGGGGGGGCGGTGAAAAGGGGGAGGGGGGGGTTGTTGGTAGTGAGCGGGTGTGTGTGCTGGGGAGCAGGGGGGGCAGAGGTGGAGAGGGGGGGTGCAGCGGCGAGCAATGCCCCCAATCACGATAATTTTTCATCACCCCAATTACATTGTTGAGTGCGTGGCGGCGGTGGCATGTGAACGCCCGGGCCGGCTGCTGGGAAGAGAGCGAGGCAGAGCGACATAAATAAAGATAAAATGAGGCGCCCGAGGTCCCTCTATCCCGCTGACTGTTCCTCTGCCATCGCTCCCAACTGATGGAGGCCTCGCTTAAATGAAGGCTAAATCTTATTTAGATAAGAGAGCCCCAACTGCTGCCCGGGACCGGAGCGCCATTGTTTGTTACTGATGGCTGGAGAGGATGAAGAGGAGGAGGAGGAGGAGAGAGAAGTGGCTGATCTTTGCATGTTCTTATGCTATAAGAAAGCTTGAATGTTGTGTGTTGGTGGAGTACAGGCGTGCAAAAACATCTGTCACCACACACACACACACACACACATGCACACACACAGACGAGGACAATTTTTGTTTTTCAAGTGTGTATTTGTCAATCGAGTCGCTCGGAAATAAACATTTGATTGCATCATATCCGTCCCGATGTCTTCCACTATCTTGCCTGGGACACAATAACAAAATGTATCTGCTGTTTATACCTCCATGTTGTGTGTGATTGTGTGTGTGTGTGTGTACACCTGTGCAGTTTTATTGGCTCCACAAATATTTAGTTTGAGCCACTGAGCAACAAAACACTCAGCTGCCTGAAGCAAGCCCAAGTTTAGCGACTGTTTTCCTTTGTAATTGTTGTGGAAATTAAATAAGAGTGTTTGTGACACGCGTGTTGCAGGTAATGAGCGCGGCGTGCGAGCAGCTGGGAGGCCGTGGGCTCTGCCTGCGCATCATTAGGAGGCTCGCAGGCTCCCAGGCTCCACGCTAGCGTAAGCCGCTAATGAAAAGAATGTAGTCACAGATCTCATTTTTCAGGCAATTCTTGTGTAAACTGGAGATTTTCCAGTGTATGCACAGTGGAACAGGGGCCCCACATAAATCACACAGGCCGGCTGCCTCCAGTGAGGGGGGGAGGGAGGGAGAGAGAGAGAGGGAGGGAGGACGAGAGGGGGGCTCTGAGCGCACGCTAACCATACAGACATATGCTGCCGGGGAGGGAGAGAGAGAGAGAGAGAGAGAGAGAGAGAGAGAGAGAGAGAGAGACTCAGCACCTACACCTGTCCACCCCCTTCACCCCCCCACTTCTCTTCTAGCTCTCTATCCATCTCCTCCTTGCAATCCGGCGTCCGTCCCCCCCCCCCCTTCCTCCCCCCTCCTCACCCCCTCCTCCCCTCAGGCACACCAGCCCCGGCTCCTCCGGCACGCCAGCCATTGAAATGGGTCATTTTTTAATTAAATACAATATTAATTACTGCGAGCATCATTACCGATATGTGAGATTTGACTAATTAGTGTAATAGTTTTGGAGTCACGCTCATTAAATATGAAAATTACGGCGGCAGGAAGGATTGGTTCCGTGATCAATCTTGTATGGACAGAGAGGAAATGATTTAGAGAATAGCTTTTATTGTACAATTAACTCCATTACAACCTGCCAGACATGAATAAAGAGAGCAGGGAATTTGGTCGCTGTTAAGAGTTTCACACAAGTGCTGCCGCCGCCTTCGCCACCGCCGCCGCTGGCTGCCGGCTTCCCTCACTTTCAAAAGCAATCTTATGCCTGTAACTAGATGAGACACTTGCCAAAGCATACACTATCCTCCAGAGGAGCCGGCGCTTCATCATCCACTCAATTAGGACAGCTGCTAAATGGAAGACATGTTGATCTCCTCCCCACATCCTCACACTTCACTGTTTTACTTTGGCAGCTCTGCACTCCAAAGGCAAATGCACGTCGCTGATTTTGTTCCGGTTGAGCTGCGATTCAGGGGGAGGCTGTCGTTTTTTGTTCTCTCTGCTTCTGAGAAGGTGAAATGGATCTTTCACCCACAGAACATGCAGAGTGGGTTTGTGAAAGCAGGTAAACAGAGGCGTTATTGTGGAAAATGAGGGATGAGCAGCGTTTCCTGATGGAGGCGAGCATGGCCGGTCTCCAGGGGGGCCGGCGGGCACCCGGCTGCACTCTTGTTTGTGTGTACGGGGGTCTCTCTCCGCTGCTCTGGTAAACACATTGCACAGGAGCTCAGCCAGAGCACGAGGGCTGAACACAGCTCCTCTACGTCCTCGCCATGTGTGCGGCTAAACACCAAATTGGCCCTTTTGCTGGAGTGTGTCTTGTTTGTTTTGCATATCAAAGCTGTGAAAATAACCCTGTTTGCGCTGCCTCCCCTGGTTCCAGGTGGTCTGTCATATCTGGACCCTCCGAGCGGGTGGCATACACGTGTGTGTTGATCAGTGTGTAAGGGGAACACCCCTGGCTGGCACGGCGAGCGTGTGTGTGTTTCAACAGAGGAGATGACGGACGTCCGCGCTAAAGCAAACAAGGTGAGGAGCTCATTTAAATTAGATTTCATTTTTTACGCTGATAGACAAACGCCACCAAGAACGAACCTCACTCAGGCCTAAATGACTGTTATTATAAATGTAAAGGGTATTTCTCATTTATTCAGTATGATTTATAATGTTTTCTGTTATAATTGATCACTTTTGTGGCAATCAGCCTGAGGAAACGAGTGAAACGCTCCTGGTCCTCTGGAGAAACCGAGCAGCTCTCCCTTGCTTGTGACCTTGTACCCTGGATGTCTTTGTGCCCCTCTGCGTGTATACGTACCATAAACATTCCCCCTCTTTGAATATATGCAATAATCCTATCTGCAGCCGCATGAATACCGGCCCTCCATATTATTGTAATGCTCACCTCCAGACTGCATGCCTGATAGCCAATACTTTATCACAGCTTTGCCTTTTTTATGGCTCTGGTGTCTCTTTAAAATGATTGCCCCTGTTTTGATCTGATTAATTTTGTGTGAGCACAAACAATTACTTTTCATCTTTATCTGCTGGAGGAATCACCCTTTTTTATGGCTATCATTTATTACAGGTGGACAGCTACTTGTTTATTAGAATTTCAAGCAGCCTATCGCAGCGCACATCTCCCGCGGCCTATATTTACATTTCAACTTCAGCTAAACAGGCATGACAAACACACGCGGCAAAGGGCCAGCGGCAGCCACGCTTCATTTTCATACCGCCTCCTCGCCGGCCAGACGGACCGGACTTAATGCAAAAGTTCCTGACATGGTGGCAGAAGGTGGTGAGAGAGGAGAGGGAGGAGGAGGAGGAGGAGGAGGAGGGGGGGGGGGGGGCTAGGAAGTGAATGAGTGAGAAGGGAAATAAGAGCGAGAGAGAGAGAGAGAGAGAGAGGGGAGGAGGTGGGATGGAGAGAGCAGGTTGACTGAGTGTGTGTTTGAGCTTTCCGGTGAGTGTCCATCATTCAGCGAGAGAGGATGGGTTCACGGCCTCTGAAATCCATCCATGGCGAGGGGGTCTTCACAGTGAATATAAATATATATGTGTGTGTGTGTCTATGTGTGTGTGTGTCTGTGTGTGTGTGTGTGTGTGCCACGGCCAGGGCCACTCTTGACAAGCCAACAGCTGTTAATTATGAATTGGCCTGCAGAGAGGGAGACAGGCTGGTGAATATGCAGAGCCGGAGGAGCGAGCGGCGCCCGTGCAACACGAGTGTCAGACCCCCACTGCACCCGGAGTGGCAGGGGTCGACCCGGGTGTCAATCACCGGCACCGGCCCAAGCACCGGGACAGGGGCGGCTTGGAACGAACCCAAAAACCTGCAGTTTGACTCATCCTCAAATTAACTTCTTTTTAAATAAATTAGATTGTGCGGTGGGAAAGTTAAAGGAGGAGAAGCGTTTTAGTATTTTGGTGTCGTCCGGCTCGTCTGGGAGTAGTTTGTGAAGTTTGTGGACAAATGCGACGCTTCCTGCCCTCCAATCTGTCATTTCTGAGCAGGAGCCGCTCCAGGTGGCCTTCTGCACCTTCAGGCTGAAAGAATATGAAGACGGTCCCTTGAAGGCAGCACCAAGTGAATGTAGTTTAGTGTGTGGAGGTGCGTTCAGGTCCAGATCCCACATTGTCACAAAGGCGAAGGTGCTGCAGTGTCCAGGCGGTTTTGTGGGTTGTTACAGGCAGACGGGACGACTTTACATGCAGAAAGACACGGAAAAAAGGAATATTGGTTTGAGACATACAGTATGTCGTAGATCCAAACTCCAGGTTTTAATTGTCGGTTTGTTTGGTAAATCTCCACTCTGCTTCCAGCGTCTGAAGGTTCCTGATGTGGTGAGAAGGTAAAGTTCAGACCCTTAAAGCTTATTTGTCGCCACTTAAGCCCCACGTATCATCCCCCCCTCCGTGGTCGCCGTGGATACACAGCAGCCATTGGCAGCAGGACCCGGGTGAACAGGGCCTGTGCCTTTAATGACAGGAATATCTCCAAGAATTTTAATTAATTTTCCACTCTTAGCAGCTGAATCTGCGTTAATTCCCCCCTCAAGGACTTTTATAAATTTCATCATTAATAAAATCAGACATTCAATTAGTCCCAAAATCCAGATTGCCAACTGTTTCATAACAATCCTGGGCTGATTTTCCCTTTTTATTAGGTGGAGCGGGAAAAAAAGTTAAAACTAATTTCATTAATCTAATTGTCATAACTTCAAACCATCTCTTAATTAGTACAAATTAATATGATTAATCACAATAATGACAAAAACTCATTCAATTACAGGTTTTCAATGGCAAGTGGATGTGTTGGGGGTGATAGGGGCATAAAGGATGAGGGCGGGAGGCAGAGCCGGCGCCGAGCCACGGGATTGGTCGCCATTATCCCGATGACTGACAGGTTATCAATCACGCCACACTTCTAATAAAGGCCTGCTGGAGCTTCAGTGGACGGCCCGGCTCAGATGTCTCCTTTCTTGTTTTATTTCTTCTAAAATCCTTTGGAACTCTCCCCCCTCGTCTGTGAAGGATGATCCTCCTCCTCTGAACCGCTCCAGACGCACGTTAGCCTGGAGAGAGCGGCGCCCAGAAAAACAAAAATGGCCTCATCCATATGTAAATAAAGCGAGGGCCGTGCGTTCGCTCGTCGCATTATTGTGGGAAATTGCAGGCGTTTATGCGTCGGAATGATGTCACTTTATTTTCATTTGTCTGAGCGTTGAAGATGAGCTTCTCCTCTCCCTCGTCTCTCTGCAGACATATGGATCTGAGAGGCGCCGGCTGCTTCCGTTTCAATCAAGGCCGCCCATCTAACAAAGCAGGGGACCAGAAGCGTGTCACCATTTGTCACATGCCACCGGGGCACAGGCTGAGCAGCAGGTACGCCCTGGGGTGTGTTAGGCCAGGAGGGAGCGCTGCAGCTGCCAGTCTCGGGCAGGTTCCCTCTTGTCCCACGCTGTCCCCTCTGGGACCAGCCACCCAAATGTCCCCAGCCAGTCGTCGGTGACGGTCTGACCTGTGATCCGCCCATCTGGATGGAAAGCTGCACTGGGAGGGCCGCGTCTCCCCTCTCCCCCCCCCTGAGGACGGAGTCTGACGACGGCTCGACCCATCTGGGGATTGAAGTCCCCCAAACTATGACTCCGGCCCTGCCCCGTACCTCTCTGGGTTCTCCACAGGTCACTCTCTGCTTTGATCCTCTCACTGCCGAGCTGCTCGACAGGGGAATTCACCTGCCACCTCAGGTAAAGTCAACTGAAGCCCGCTGGAGCGTTAAGCAAAGCAGAGCATAGATACATATGTTATGTCTCTGTGACAGTGCTTATCATGCAGCTCAAGGGCTCTCATCCCTTACCCAATGGTTATATCTCTCACGGCTTTGGATACATGTCCGATGCATATCTTAGCTGACAGCAGAGTTGAAAGCCCGGAGCATGACAGACATGTAAAAGTATACGCCGGCATACTGAGCAGAGCGGGCCGGAGCTTTTAAGTTCCCTGGCTGTGGCTTTTGTTTGTGAAGGGGCCATTATAAGCGGTGGCACACTCTGCGGATGCGGTGACCACATGGGGCAGCATATGGAGCCATTTCCTCTCCTCTCCACAGTACATTTTAGACATGTCAGCCGGGCCTTAATCATGCATTTTTCTGCATGAGATGAGAAGCGGAGCATCTCTGCCAAGCTGGCTCCTGTGCCCTGTGGCTCTCCCACTGCACACTCAATCAATAGTGCCCAGCACACACACACACACACAGGTACAAGGACAGACACACACACACACACACAGGCGGTCCACCTCAGTCCCATTCAGGAACAAAGCTTATTCTGTCCATTATTCAGCCCAACATGCTTTTAGACCACTTCCTTATTGTCATGGTGGCGTTTAATTAGAGCAGAGTGGGCACCAGAGGACGGGGGGCTATACCTCAATAGTTCAGCCTTCTAGAGACTCAGGGACAAAAGGGGCATTTTTCAAGGTCTAAACCCGCCCTCCCTTCATACACACAGCCATCTCCCGCTCCCCAGCCACCCTTGAGAGGGAAGCACAGCCTTCCGTGTGCATAAAGTTGAAATAAACTGCAGTCTGTATTTTCATTGGGGAAAGTGAACCCAATTTCCACGCTGCTCCATTGGAGATGAGCACTCTAGCGTACCCCAGCCGGTAATCTTTCCCAGATTCCCCCCTTTGTGTCCTGCATTATTGTTGAAATAAATAACCTTTCACTGCAATCAGTGTGAGGATCTTCACTTAAATTATCGCCCCGCAGATAGCTCACTCATGATCTGCTTCTATATCCATTAACTATCCGGGAAAGTGATTTATTGGTGAAGGGTAAGGAAAAAGGGAATGAGGAGGACAGCAGAGGAGGCGGTTTGGTTAGACAATAGTGCCCTCTACTGTCGGCAGAGCAGAGCAGCTTCAGAGGCGGCCAGCTCCTTTTCAGTGCTGAAGTTCTGTCAAAGGAATCCAACCTGAAACCTCTAATATGTGCAAGCGGACGGACGAGCGTTCAAACAGATGGATCAACAATAAGCAGGACCCAGAGAGCAGAAGGGTCCAAAATGTCCTCAATCTGAAAGCAAGGCAGCAGGAAGGCAAACAAACCTTAGAACGGTTCAGATTCAGCTCAGGTTGCAGCCTGGGTGTGGACTTTCTCACAAAGCTCCACAAGCCAGGGCTCCAGTACCTAACCCCCGTCCCCCCCTCCTGTCCCCCCACCCCATCCCCCCTCCATCCCTCCCCCCCTCCTCCTCCTCCTCCTCCTCCGCGGTCCCTCCTTCCCCACACTCCTGTGATGTGTCGTTACACGCTCGGCTGGCTCCTCTTCCATGACAGACTGTTACTTCCTGGAGCGGAAACGCATTTGATTGTTAACATCTGGGCCATTACAATTGCAAACTAGGGCTCTGTACATCAATCAGGAAGTGATTTCAAAACAAAGAGACCGTCCTCCAATCAATCTATTGGGAAGCGGGGGCATTACATGCTCCTGTAATCCTGGCTAATTAGTGGGATAATGGGAATGAGATTTATGAATCTGCTGAGGAGAGTGGAGGTGCGAGGGCACACTCAAATTAGCAGGGATGCACGCCAGCCAGGGCTGCAATAAGGAGGATGTGCTGTTGGCTTTTATCAACTTCTCGCTGCTGCCGGACCACTTTTGTGAGGGCGATGCGTCACAGATTAACATAAAGGGGCCGTGTGAGGCGACGCTTACATCAAACATCAAACCCCTGAGCAGGAACGGAGCAGAAGCTGTTCCTCTGTGTGTTTACGTCCACCGGAGCAGCAGCGTCACCTCGGTCCCTCCTTGCTTCTGTGGACCACCTGGTTCCCACACACGCATGCCCACCTCATCTCCAACTTCCTGCTTCGCACGGCTCATTACCATAACAACCCTGATTCACGTGATGTAATGCAATCTGACCTGGATCCACACTATTTGATTTCCAGAATAATGTTTAGTCTGAGTGGATGGTGATGTGCTGAGTGTGTGTGTAGGTGTCTGTGTGTGTGTGTGTGTGTGTGTGTGTGTGTGTGTGCCCCTGGAGGTGGCTGACTGTGGTGCCACCCTGAAGCCCCGTCCTCCCCTGCGGTCCCGGGCCTGACCTTGCCCGTTGGCTGGGGACATCTCCCATTAAAGCGGCACATTTGTGATAAGGCCATTTCTTTTCCTTCAGCATCCCTTTAATGTCATCCCTGAAATATGAAGTCATTAAGCGATATTAAAACAGTGCTGACAAACTAATTAACAGAAGACATTATACGGGATGGGCTCGATTAATCCGCTTTAATTGCTCTTTTAAATGGGGGCTCCAATTAAAATTAATAAAGATTTACTGGTGATCACACCAAACTACACCAAGAAGTGGTTGTCTGAAGGGCAGCCTAAAGTCAGTGGCCTCCATTCTCAAGTTGTACTCCCTTTGCTCCCTGTGTCCTCCCACCATGATCCTCTCAAAAACACACACACACACATCCTCGTATCTGTGAGCAGGGGATTAAACAGGGGGGAGCCTCCCAGTGCTCCCAGTGCTCCCAGTCCCCGACTTGTCTCTCCCTTTTGTCTCCAGCTCAGAGGTCTTTGATCCTGCCTTTGTCTCTCCAGCACCCTGCTATGCAGAGACCGGCTTAGTTTTCTTATTAATATGACACACACACACACACACACACACACACACACACACACACACACACACACACACACACACACACAGATGTACACTAACATGTACCCAACATCCCCACTTTCCACATCTCAATAATGGAGTTGTGGTGATAAATATGCTGTCATGTGGAGAAAGTACCAAAGAACAGAGTCAGACAGTGAGATTTAATGGTTAAATTTCACCTCTGGACTTAATTATTATGTCATTTCCATATGAAAATGTACAAAAAACATACACACATCATGTAATACACTACACAGTATTGCACTCTAGAGTTGGAGCAGAGAGATGTGACTGAGGCGCTGAGGATTGTGTGTTACAGCAAATGTCCACTAGATGGTGCTGTTTCTATTTATATGATCACCTTTGTCTTCTCTTTAGAACGGCGTATTGTTTTCCATTGGTTCTGTTATATATAGATTGATTACAAATATTGATTGATTTCCAAACTTTGATTGATTGCCACATGCACAGGAGATATAAATAAACATTTCTTAGTCATAAAAACAGATAACAGTAGTATCCACTCAGTCATATTAACGTTTTAGAATGTTGTATTTGACTTTTTATTTCATCTCCATCCCCATGTGTGCTGTCTGACCTGATTGAACGGAGGACTCTGTGTTCTGCTGCTCAGTTGAAGTTAACATGTTGTCAGCCTGAGGCAGTAACAGTTAAGGGTACTTTCTTTGTTTTCTCACATTATATCAGCCGTCACCAAGTCTTGTTCTCTAAATGTCACACAACAAATTAATTTGAGCAGAAACACTTTGGCTCAACCGGAGGCGTTTTAATTGAGTCGAGAGTGTAAATCAATTTATTGAAGAAGGCCGATCTAATTGAAAAGAAATGTCTATTAAAAGATTAGTGAGGTTTATTGTCTCCGGTCTTTGTCATCAGCCAATCCAGCACGTGTTTTAATTTCTTTAATGTAATCATTTCTGATGTAATTGGTGCTTGGGAGCCTCACAGGTTTTCCAATTAAATGTTTGCTTTTGGGCACTGACAATATAATCTCACACACTGACAAGAAAGTGTTGTCCAGGCTGTGGTGTGTATCTCTCTATATTCTTATTGTGAAGGTAGTTTGTGTCCTACATAATTTATATTAATTTACTCCAGCTATGTAGTTCCTTTAATTGTCTGTTCACATTGAGCCCAAAGCATTGAAATAAGTCGTCGTGTGTGTGTGTGTGTGTGTGTGTGTGTGTGTGTGTGTGTGTGTGTGTGTGTGTGTGTGTGTGTGTGTGTGTGTGTGTGTGTGTGTGTGTTGCCGATCAGCACACTCTGAGTTGGTGCCTGGAAGAAAGAGTCAACGGCTTTGTGGAATTTTGCTTTGGTGGCACAACTGTGATATGAGGTCACCTCGGGCGCTCGTCATGAGGCCAGAATGCATTGTGGCTGTTTTTTAAGACATGGCAGTTGTTTCGCATCCGCAGCGGCCACACAATGAATGCAGGCCTTAGAAAGTTGACTTGAATTGGCTTCGGTTAACAATGTGGACGGCATAGTTTGGGGGACATTTACCAGCCGGCTGCTGGACGTGGATTAGAGGCACCTTAGGGCCCCCGGCGCTGGGCCACTGTGTGTTCAGGGGGAGAGGGAGATGTTTGCTGCTGAAGTGCAACATTTCCCCTACTGGGTATTCTTTCTAAACCCATTCAAAAGCCATCTTCGGAATTACTCATGGTTGCTCAAAACCAGAGAGAGAGGTTTAATTTCATTTCAAGAGGACGATACCGAGGTGTTCAAAGTAAATATGAACCTGCCATTCTGGGGAAATGTATGAAATTACATTCAAAATAAAGGGAAATTAGAACAGTCCTCATTTTTTAAAGAAAGAGTTACAATGATTGGTTTATAGATGGGTTGATGTATGAATTTCATCCTAGTTCAGAGGTTTATTATGGGACATGACTGTGGAGTGTGTCCCTGAAATGATCCTCATTGTGATTCAAAGCCTATTCGTCATAGTTACTACAGAAGAAAACCAAAACACATCTTTCGTATGATAACTTAGTGCATCTTTATTTTCAATAACCATTCCAGCACAATATCTAAAATAGCAGAAAATGATTGTACTTTACACGACCCGAGGCCAAACCTTTATACATGATAATAAACCCATGGCATCCTCTTCAAACATGCACATTCGCTCCAGTTTATAGTTAGAACATAATTACAGAACATTATCCATTAGCAGCACATGTACATTTACACAACACACACACACACACACTCACACACACACACACACACACACCCACACACTCACACACACACACACACACACACAGATACGTGAGGTTAAATTTAATTGAAAGCAAACTAACTCTGACAGTAATTGCAAAAGAAAAAGAAAGAGATCATCTAAATGGGGCTTTTCTATGGAATAAACCTTATATGAAAAGAATGACTACATCTTTCTATCTAAAGGCCCTCAGGCAGACTATATAGTGAACACTTAACAACAGAATAAACCATTAAAGAATTAAAATGTTACAATAACCAAGTAGGGGAACAAACAGCATTTCAGACTTGATTTGACTTTTAAATTTGTGTGTGTGTTTGTATATATTTACAAAATGAATAATTATCCAACATCTACACTTCACCTCACTACAATTCACTAATAGAAATGTGGAAATAACACTACAGAGTGACTAACTTCATACACCTTCCTTCACTTCTATACGGTCTTTCTGCCTATAAATAGGACGAAGCCTTGAACTCCTCTGGGACATCGCTGTCCAGCTTGCAGATCACCTTGTATATGGCCTTTTTCCACGTGGGGTCGGAATCTTTGGCTTCGGAAAGGGCGTTATAGAACTCGTGCAAGGTGATCTCGGCAACCTCCAGGAATCGGTCGGGAACCTGGAAGGAGGGGGAGAGAACGCGGAGGAGCCGGGTGAGAGCTGCATCCTGAAGGTTTACACTCTTTAGTTTATGGAGACCTGCGCCATGATGAAAGGAAGCTCATCTCTTTGTTCTCTGCACGCACGCAATCAACGCAACCATACAAGCATTAAGTTTTTATTAGAGGTCTCTTTCATTAGACCGCTTTGTTTTTCTTCATTCTTGAATTAAATATTGGAGAAAGTCAGCTTTCTTCACTGGAATTCCACCCACAGCTTCAACCAGCAGAGTACAGATTCTATAAGAGTGCAAACCAGAGGTTGGACTTCAGAGGTGTTAAGCTTGAGCTCATTTGAGGCACAAGTCAGGGCAGGAATCTGTCTAAAGTCATTACTACGTCGGGGTCAATCGGAGCGTATTAACAAGTGAAGTCTAGATGCAAAGGATGATGGGAGATGATGGGAGGACATGTTTCCCACCCATTGGCCAGTTTGCACAACAGTTGTTGGCATAAGTTATTTTTCTTTCCCCTCATCTCCCGATAGAAACATCCCTGGGAAAGGAATGTCTTCGTCCCAAGGTAAAGAAAACGGTCCCGTCCCTTTCCCACCAAAGGCCCTTCTCCCTCGGAATTCATAGCGTCTTTCTCAGCATTCCGCATCAGTAGCAATCTGAGTCTCGCTCAGGCGTGCCGGCCCTCTAATCCTGAGTTGTTTTAGCAGGATTCTGCGGCTTCCTCTTCCCACAGTTTGATAAAGCGTCACTCTGGAGTTTGGATAATGGCTGCAAAGGCTGACTGACCAGTACACAGGTGCAGTGTGACACACAGGTCAGCGCGGGGACATAATGGAGCTGGAGCTCTGACTTACCTCAGCATGCTGGTAACTACCGTGACTACTCTGACACATTAATGACTACTCAGCACTTTAAAATGTTCCATAAACAACAGATTATCAGGCTGACGAGGATCAGATCGTCAAAACAAACAATTAGAAGTCTACAGAAAGTGAAATAAAGTCACATCAATGCTGAATAAGAGGAAGAATAGACATCTGAGAAACTGAGTGAGGAAGGATTGAGGAAGAGGACTCACGTGGAAGTCATTGGCTTTGTTGTAGTGCATGTTCAGCGCCCTGAACAGCTCCGAGTCTCTGCTCACTGTGATGTCTTTGACGTTGCTAACACGGTCGGCGAGGGCCTGGCGGGCAAACTTCTCCATCTGGATGTAGTAGAACTCCCGGAAGTTGCTGAACCACTTGATCAGCTGAGAGGTGATGCAGCGATTGAACTGAAGAAAGGAGAGAAAGAGGGGAAAAGTGCTTCATTTGATTACAAGGTAGCATAGGGGGAGAAGTGCTCAAAGGGACAAGCAGCTACCCAACTGAAGTGTCCTTGAGCAAGACAAAGAGTCCCTCGTAGCTGTTCTGTAAATAGGTTTTTACTTTGGGGCTAAATGAAATCGTCTCAGTCTGTCACTCCACTCAACATTAATTGCACTGATCCTTTCCCACCAGTGTTCAGGGGGAACTAGCAGCGTTCGGGGGCTTTGTGTTTCTAAACTCAGTCTTGACATTAGTCTTGTTATTCTATCTCGTCATCCAGAAAGGCAGGAAAAAAAATGCCTAAGGGCTGGGCAGGCATCAAAGACGCTTCTTCTCTGTGGTGTGACGGGTGAGAGCGCGGCGGCGTAAGGACAGAAGGAAGCTTCCCTCTCACTGAGTCGGGCTGATAGGATGGAATCAGACACTGGGATTAGCCGGCCTTTTGTTCCCTGCCACTTCCCACCGCAGGATTGTAAGCAAGGAGGAGACGTTCGCAGGCTGCAGCGACCCCAGGGGTCAGAGCAGATTGAGAGGGTCTATAGGGGCCCATATTGGTCCAGAGGGGGGGGTGGGAGGGGAAGAGCTATAGGTTGAGAGATGAGAGCTGATGAAGAAACAGGTGTGTGGAGAAAACAAGGCAGGGTGAGAGATGCAGAAGTGAGGGGTGAAGAGAAGGAAGCAGATGTGTAGGAAACTATAGGGAACAGATGTAGGGACAGGAGAGGAGGCAAGGAGGCATGGCTCTCACTATAGATGATTATTAATGGAGTGATTGATATTTGTACTCACATGATGTTTGCCATTCATGCCGTAGACCAGTAAAGGTGTTGTTCAATAGATTTTTGTTTGTTTAAATTGTAAGTGAAGTGTTGGATTATAACTGATTAATGGTGACAGCCTGACAAAGAAGAGGCAACAGAAAAAGGCGTCAGGACAAGAGACCGGAGGCCAAAACACACAGGATGTTGTGGTTAGGCACTGGCACTCTGCTGCGGCACAAGTCTAATGCCGACTCTGTGTTGACTCTCAATAGCAGTGCCTTGCCTACAGAGTCCTTTGTCAACTCCATTTGCTGACTGGAGTGGCTTTTTTTCACAGAGAGAATGCCCCGTGTATCTCCCTCTGCCCCCAGGACATACTAGCAGCTCAGTGGCTTTGTTATCGTAAACCCTCTGCCTCTTTGTTTCTCTCCTCCGACACACTGCTGATTCTGTCCCCGCCGCGCTCTGACAAGTCAACGTTGGATAAACACAGAAAACAACGCCCGCAGTTTGCGCCGTTGTTTGGTGTGATGTTGTGCGTTACCTTGACGTCGGGGAAGAAGGTTTTCAGCACGTTGGAGCTGGGGTAGCGCGTGTAGAAGAACATGAGCTTGGCCTTCTTCAGATGGTTGGGGGTGAGGCCCTCCTGGATGTTCACGTTCACGTTAAGGGCAGCAGAATGTGACAGTTGTGCAAAGTGATAGCAGGGGCAGAGTATTGTGTTGCCTCAATCTTAGGGCCAAATTGGATTTGGCCGAAGAACAGCTGGGCTTTAACCGCAGAGTCAATAATGACCCCAACATGTGCTTATTGGCAAAACAGTATTACAAACTAGATTAGGGATTTTTAATTAGAGACTCAAGCACTTCATGGCTGACAGTTAAGACTGCTTGTTTTGAGATGTTTTGGGAAAAGGAGCTGTAATGAAGTTGATTAGTCGGCGCCATATGTTGCACTTTATTCTAACTCACATAAATCTTTGCCAAATCTTGTTTTGTATTTGTGAAATAATTCAAACGGTCGACATCAAACTAAATCAAATTTCTTTACAGTGATGATTAATAATACATATAAAAATAAATAATCACATGAATAATAATAAATGCAATTCCTTCTCGGGCTTGTTGCCGGCGGCGATGAAGATGCCGGGGCAGTATTCCCTGTGTAGTCCACCTCCACGCCTTAGGTCATATTATTACTTATCAGTTCAGGCTGCGCTACACATTTATTAGGGACCCCTACCTTTGAAATAAGGAAGTTGCCGATGAAACATTGATGCCGTATTGTTCAAAGAGAGGCAGAGAGTCTTTGCACTGTAAAGATAAAGCGAATCCTGACAGGCGCCACATAGCATTCCTCCTCCTCCTCCTCCCCCGCCCCCGACGCCCTGCGACACGGCAACAACACTGACTGACACGCACCTAACCCAGTATTCACAGTTATTGTTCATGTGATGAGTTTAATAGCAAGAAATAACTTTAATTTACTACAGCGGGCTGACGGCCGCGTCGCTTCTACATATTACTTCACTCCCTGTCATTGATGAATCCACTCTCAGCTCCTATAGGGCCCGATAATGCCGGGCTGTATTCTCTGTGTAGTACCTTTGACAGACATATCCAACAACAAATGCTCAAGACAAGAGCTCAAGTGTTGTGGTTGCGAGGCACTTGTGGTTTCCACCAGCACTCAGATGTGACCTTTTAGATGCACCCCTATCACTCTGATGATAGAGAAATAGATCCTGCACCTTTTCAAGTCTGAAAAAACGCCGCTTCCTGAAACAGAGACCGATGCTTTCTCTGCCTTTGAAAAATCGGCTTTTGTTCCTGGCAATTCTTATCAAAGCCTTGTATTCCTTTTTATTTGTCTTTTTCTGGACTTAAAGTCATTACTCCGCTCAGATTAAAGAAGACGCCATAATTTTCTGTGGGGTTAGCGAGATCAAAGACAATATTCTCCTTGAAGTTTGTTGCTTGGTGCTGCCCATGCGGCTGTGAACCTCAACCTGCCGTGTTCAAATGGAAGATCTGAAATATGGAGTTTGCGTAAGACGACAAAGTGTCGGGGTAAATAAACCCTGTTGCTTTCGACTATTTCAGCATAAAACAATCCCATTACAATTCAACATCAAGGGAGTTATTCTGATTTATGTTTTGCAAGCTGATAATGTCAACATTTTAGGTAAATAAAAAGGTAAATAGATTTGATTAGCTGGAATTTAGATTATTTTATACAGTAAAAAAAGGGTTAAATTGTTCCTTATTAAACAGCTTTACAGATAAGACCAACTGTTTTACCTTTAGATTTAGATCAGACAGTTCTCTCTAATAATGAAAGGATATGTTGAGGGACATGTAGGGGTTTCGCTCGGCCATGCTCTGCAGCTCGCCGCACTCCATCTTCACGTGGGGCAGACACAGGTTGTCGGGGCGAGGGTGGTGGCCCAAGTGGGTGGAAGTCACCTTGGATCTCATGGCCATGGCGTCCCAGGGCAAGTCCACCGCGTCCGGGGAGGTCCTGTCCATCGTCGCCGGTAGGCAAGGGAGGCCGGCGAAGTTGGAGTGGGGCCCGTATTTGAGCAGGTGCTCCAGGATCTGGCTGTCGTGCAGAGGGGTGCTGTAGCTGAACTGAAATGGTGTCTGGTGAACTGGATAGGGCCTCTTCACCGCTGGGGGGACCGAGCTCAGAGGGGGGACGGGCGGCTTGCGGACCACCAGCGACAGCGCCTCAGTCTGGTCCTGAAGGCTTTGGGTCTCGGTGCTTTCGTAGAACTCCAAAGGCCGCGGTTTCCCTGCGGCCTCCTCAACCTGAGCCTGTTCCTGGGTGGATCCTGCCTGCTGGCTCTTCCTGTCTGAGCCGACGTTGATCTGCATCTCTGGAGACAGACACCTGTGCTGCTGAGGGGACAGATCCAGGCCAGAGGAGGAGACCCTCTTGAACACCTTATCCACACATTCATTCACAGCCCTGGAGAGCTCCTGCTTCAGGAGTTCGTGCAAGTTGGGACTCTCTCTTTGGTGCGCCATGTAAACCTTCATCCTGTCCTTACACTCTGCAGGCAGCTGGTTTTGTTTCCTCTCAAAATCATCTTCAGTGCCTGTGAAGCTGGACTCCACTGTGTTTTCTGCCTGTTCTGGATCTTCCTGGTTGTAAACTTGAAAGAATTTTTCCTGTAGCTGGCGCAGGAGCCTCTGCATGCTGTGGAGCTGCTCCTTCAGTTTGTGACACTCCTCGTCCTTGCTGGTGCAGATATCACTGCTGGCTCCAGGGTTCCTGTTTGCTGGGCTGCCAACGCTGTGGTTCTGATGCTGAGGCAGCCTCTGTTTACGTTTGTTCTCCCGGTACACTTCTCTGGCCTCCCTGATCTCTCTGGCATCCGCCTCAGACCTCTCACTGTCCCCGTGTGGCTTGCTGTTAGGAGAGCCCGCCATGACCCTGATGATGTTCTCGACTCTGGCTCTCTTGGCCTGCAGATGGTCAGACAACGGATGGTCCATCTCCAGGCTGGCCCCTGTTGAGATGTGTCCACTGGGTGAGGCAGCTTCTGCCGTGCTGTCCTTTGAAGACACACTGCATTGGTCTTCCTGGCCGGAGTCAGCAGCAGTGGCGCTGGAAAGGTAGAAGGGATTTTCTTCCAGTGCCCTCTTGTTGTGGATGGTCTTCCGGAGGAGTTGGGAAATGATGGATCCGCTGGAGTACGAGGCCAGAGGATCCTCATACATGCTTCTACGGAAGCAAGGTAACATGAGGTCAGATTTGCTGTCCTCTCGGCAGGCCTCACTGGAGTTGTGCATGATCTGGTCAGGCAGACTGAGGTTCACACTCAGTGAGAGAACTGGTGAAGTGCTTTGGCTGTGGACAATGCAGAATCAAATCTGAAAAGTCAGTAAATGCAGCACACAGTTAAGTTCTGAAACAAAGTGAACATGTTTAGGGTAAATGAAATTAGGTCCTAAACTTTTCTCACTCGTCTATTGCACCATAACACGATTTCCATCATTAGCTTTCTACATTTACGACAATAGTGTGTAGATAACATTGATTGGGAAAATTATCAAATAAAAGTAATAGATACATCCTTCTCACTAAAGCTTAGAAATAACATTTGTGGATTTAAAATCATTGTTTCACCAAACAGAATAGTTATTATATATTCATAGAAAAATCAAAGACCTCTGTATTGTTTCCAAGATCCTCAGATCTAAAAAGAAGAAATGTTTCGATCCTCAGCAACAAAAGAGCTCATTCTTATTCTTTCATCTTGTGTTATTTGTTGACGGTGAAAGACATAAAACAATCAATGACAAGTTACATTTATACATCTAATGGAGACAATAAACCTGGATAAGAAACGGATGTGTAGAGATTACTAAATAATATGAGTATAATAATAATCTTCATGTTTTATAGTTTTCAGATGAATAGTCAAAATTATCTTCAGCGACTATTAGATTTGATAATCAATATTTAAAATGTTGATTTCAATTCTACAGTCAGTGTTTACTTGCTTTATCATTTGACCATAATTACATTGTCACTGCCTTTAAGTTTATACAACAATTGTTAGGCAATGACAGAAGCTGAATTGGATGCAAGTACAATGTTATCAACAATTAAAAAACAGATTTCTATATTTGGCAGTGGGTTCTTGTTTAGTTATTTACACTATTTATGAAGATGGCCTCTCAGTAAGAATCAGCTCAGGCAAATCTGCCTAATCTGTTTCTAAAAGACAAACAGGCAACAAACTAGGCAGCAATTTCATCTACATCTTTCCACATTAATTTTTCTTTTGGCGTTTTAAATGACGGATGGAGAAACAATGAAAGGAAAAAAAATCTAAAGACGGACATAATTTATAAATGAAACCAGTTTGGGGGAAGATGTTTTCTCTTTCATCGCGTGATCTAATCGGAATATATATATAAATTGAATAAAAAAATCAGCAATAAAAAACTTGAGAACTCAGCTGAAAACTCTTCCAACTTTTTGTGACGTTAAATCTCGTGTCAGCTCTGCCAAATAAAGTCCCCGCAGTGATGAAGTGTGTGTGTGTGTGTGTGTGTGTGTGAGCCGCTGGTGATGCTCCTCTTACCTGTTGCGCCGGGACGAGCTGCACATCTGACGGCCCCGCGCGGAGAGTGAACACACCGGAGGAGGAGAGGCGCGAGCGGTCAGCAGCACGGCACAGCAGCACAGCGCGAGCGGAGCGGAGCGGGGCGGGGCGGGGCGTGGCTCGGGAGAGATGGCCGCGGGCACATGAGACTCATGAGTGTCAGAGGGAGGAGGAGAGAGGCTGGACGGCTGGGTGCTGCTGCTGCTGCAGTGATGCTGCTGCTGCTGACTGAGGGGCCAATTTGTGATTTCAGTAAACACTCGCGTAGAATGTTGCTGAATGTGGCAGCGCCGTCCTCTTTGTACACCTTATATGGGCCTAATTAGGCATTCATTCATAAGGCTGCCCAGGCTTGCTGTCCTTACAACAGGGGAGTTTAGGGTACCAGCACCTGGCTCAGGAGAACTTTATTTATTATTATTATTATTATTATTAGTCAATGTCATCTTAAACACACTGTTTAAGGTGATTCACTTGCTTTTCGTACATTTCCTAGGCCAGAAGAGCTCATTGATTTCATTATAGGACAACTTGTTTGTGCTGAACATAAACACCACACACTAATTCATGGCTTTAACTGTGTGTGTGTGTGTGTGTGTGTGTGTGTGTGTGTGTGTGTGTGTGTGTGTGTGTGTGTGTGTGTTTATTACCTCTCCTCTTCCATATATAAGTACAGTGCAGTGTTTGTGTGGTATATGTACCCAAACCAACTCCAATTCTGCAATACTGGAGTAATTTTAAACAGTTTCAATAAAAGTCTATCTAATTGTGATTACAGAGGATATCTTATCTTATTGTATTTTCCATCTTGGGGGGCGCCAGAGTTACATATTTACATAGTGACATTTAAACACATCATGAGGGATGAGCCCCTTAACTGTGGCCCTGAGTGTCAGAGCTAAATATGAATATTATCATCATATTGATACTGATTATAGTTCATAAGATTCATATTAATATACAAGGCATAATTTAGTAATGCATAGATGTGATGAATTTGGAATTTTGTAACTTAGTTAACCTGTTAGTTTTGATGACGTAAGTCGTTTTGGAGCGCGACAATGTTTGAGGTGACACCGTTTTTTGACCGTGTGCTTGTCATTGCAATTTTTCTGATTAAACATTTAAAGGGAAGTTTTCTCACCTCGTCGGTTGCGTGTGTTTGCTTCATATTCGCTTCATATTCGCCAAAAAGCGATACATTTCCGGTGAAGAGGAAACAAACAGATCCGCTGAACTTGGTTCATTCCGCTCCGCTTCCTGAGCGCTGCGCATGCGTAGACTGTACCCGGTGCTCCTGGAGCTTTCCTCCCGCTGACAGGCTGCTGTCACACGGACAACATGTTATCCCATTCCCGGTGTCTCACCAGGAATTTTAGTCGTTCCCTCTCTGCGCTCCGCCAGGTAAGCGGCACATGAGGCGTTGTTATCCGGTGTCACCGACGCGGTTTACCCGCTGCCTGCCCCACTTTGTCACGCCTAGCATTAGCCAGCTAGCTGCTTGAGGCCGCGGGCAGGCCGTGACACCAAAGCCAAGGACAGAATGACACTTTCCTCCACACTGGCTGCTGTATGGCGCGACAAAGTGGAAAATGACTTGCACTCTTTGTGTTTTAATGTTATTATTATTTGCTAAGTAAATGCCGCCGCTCCATGTTGATATACTATTTATATCAGGTTGTCTGCTTGTATTTAGCGTTAGCAGAGTGGGCTAGCGAGAACAAGCTAGCCCCTAAAGTTGAAGTAAGCTGAGCTGCTTTGGTTTGAGGAAGCTTGTGTCTGAGGTCATAGAGAGGAGAAGTCAAACAGATGGAATGTATCAAAGAGCCGTGATTCAAAGGCGTTGCTTTGACCTGTAGAGTCGAACCTTTAGTTAGTTAGCAGGATATGAACTAAATGTCAAAGTCAAGGCATGTTATCAGATTAACTCTGAATCTTAATGCAGCCGGGGCATCAGATGCAGAGCTCACAGATCATTTTGCTGATTTGTGCTAAACTGCTCCAGTCGCTCCAGATTAGCAGACAGTGTTATTGATCAAAGGTCACAAGCCTAGAACGTGCAGTGACCTTTGATCAGAGCTTTGTCCTCTGGAGTCTCTGTTTGTCTTTATTATTGTAAATGTTTGTTCAGTTGTCCAGATTTAAACTGACAGTGTTTTGCATTGTTTGTTTGTTTGTCTGTCCTGACAGGGGAATAATGTATTAGGTCGGCGTGCTGCTGCAGGTATGTGTGCACCCTGTTCTCACACACACACACGTGTTTACTTGAAAATATTCCTGCTGGTAGAAGTCATTGACATGTTTGTCCTGTCCTTGTCCCTCAGCTCTAACAAGCAGCCACTCTGTCCCCCTTAACAACACTGTGTAAGTACAACAAACACCACAATAACTATAGAAACCTAATCTGTTTGTACTCAGATTTGTATTTGTAGCTTCCTGGATGACAGATATTAAATATTTTGTCGCGCTCTTATATGTGTGATATTTTATCTCCAGAAAATGTGATCCCCGCTCCAGCATCTTCCAGATCCACTACTTCAGGACCTCTATAGCCCACAGTACGTACGAGCCCTCTGCTCCTTTATGTGTGTTCTTATATGAGCTGGGGCTGATGGGCTCTTTGTCTTTGTTCTCCAGGGGATGAAGTTATCACAGTCAAGACTCCTGCGTTTGCAGAGTCTGTCACAGAGGGGGACGTCAGGTGGGAGAAAGGTAACAAACTCCGTCCATAGACTTCTAGCGAGTCCAGCCTCGCCAAGTACGACTCAAAAGTTTTATGTCTTTGTGCTGAAACGTGCTTCTCTCTCGTCTCACAGCTGTTGGAGACACGGTGTCAGAAGATGAAGTGGTGTGTGAAATCGAGACTGACAAGGTATAAATAACATCCTGTCCTACTCTGAAAAACATCAGAAAACAAGTAACTTTTAAAGTGTTTTTGCACAGCCAGTTAAAG
Organism: Genypterus blacodes; assembly: GCF_046128005.1. Classification (NCBI taxonomy): domain Eukaryota; kingdom Metazoa; phylum Chordata; class Actinopteri; order Ophidiiformes; family Ophidiidae; genus Genypterus; species Genypterus blacodes. The sequence goes on from NW_027466916.1 coordinate 2,090,948, forward strand.
CTAAAATCCAGTTTCTGTTAGTGCAAATTCTGTCAGGACTGTTCTAGAACCTCCTCTTAGAGAGCTTGGACTGGATGAGGAAGGTGGTGGAAGTCCTTCGAGGCTGAAAAAAATAAACTTGAAACTTTAACTTTAATAATTAATCGTAATAAACTGACTTGTACACGTCTTTGATATGAATGGTTTCCTGTTTCCCTGTCAGACCTCTGTGCAGGTTCCCTCTCCTGCTGCTGGAGTGATCGAGGAGCTTCTGATCCCAGATGGAGAAAGAGTGGAGGGAGGAACTCCTCTCTTCAAGCTGAGGAAAGGAGGTCCGTACCTTCACAGATCAATCAGCCGGGTCACAAGAAATCAATTTAACACAAATAATTTAAATTAGAAAATCACATTCATGTCAGATTGTCAGAATTATGTCTTATTGAAATTAATTGGGATTTGTGGATTAGTGGTATTTATTCTCCCTCTTAAGTAAGAGCCCCATATACCCAGGGTATAAACATGTCCGTCCTAACTGTTGACCTTTGACCTTTCCCGGTGTCTTAAGCCGGAGCTCCCAAAGCTGCAGAGGCTCCTAAAGTGGAGGCTCCAGCTGCCGCGGCCCCTCCGCCTCCTTCTGCCGCCCCTCCCCCTCCCCCCTCAGCCGCCGGCCCAATTCCCAGCACCATGCCCCCTGTGCCGCCTGTGCCCACACATGCTCTGGACGCCAAACCAGGTTAGTCTCCGTGGGGGACAGACGGCCGCTGACATGCGAGACGCGCTGGGGTTTGGGATCTGTGAGCTTGACCTCCAGCCTGCACGAGTCATCTGCAAGCCGTTCTGCTGGAACGAATGCAAAGTTATGAGAAACTAACATGCTTCTTCACCTCTGTTTCGTAGTTTCAGCCATCAAGCCCACCGCTGCTCCAGCTGCACCCGCCGCCCCGGCAGAGGGCGGAGCTAAAGGGGCCAGGACGGAGAGCAGGGTAAGCTGAGGGATGTTTGAGGAAATCTGAGCATTAAACAGTTTGGTTCATAGTTAGGAGAGGAGGAAAAAAGCACTTAAATGAATCCTGACATAAAAACAAACAAACCTTATGAATGATTGAGTTTGTAATCATGTTCATGTCTTTCTTTGGTTCTGTTTTTTCGAAAAAAGGTGAAGATGAACCGCATGAGGCTGAGAATTGCTCAGAGACTGAAGGAAGCCCAGGACACCTGCGCCATGTTGACGACATTTAATGAGGTCGACATGAGGTAGGAAACACAAACTTAGCTGACCTACATTATTAAACCGGCCACACTATTTCAGCTATTAAACCATTACTGATGCATCGAGTGGCTGTGGGTAGAACCCACACACACACACACACACACACACACACACACACACACACACACACACACACACACACACACACACACACACACACACACACACACACACACACACACACACACACACACACACACACACACACACACACACACACACACACACACACACACACACACAGAGAAGGAAGAAGTGTTGGTTTGAGAAATACAAGTGTGCTCTAATATTTTTACTAAGTATTAAACATGTACTCTTTTACACAACACACACACAACACACACACACACGCACACACATTATACTGTGGATGGGTTATTGTGTTAAAAGTCAAGACAACACTTCAGCCCAAATGGTTATAGATTAGAATCTGCCAATAGGAAAAGCTTTCTGAAACCCGATCGCCTCTTAAACACTGGAATGTAAATATTTGGTGGTAATGCCATCAAAACCGAAGATAAGAATTGTTAAAACAGGTTTTATTAATTTACAAGGAAATGTTATTGTCTGCCCTCGCCCCCTGTGCAGGAGAGGACACTTTGAGGATTCCTCTCCCCCCCGCAAATGTGCGGTGTCGGCTTTCAGCTATTCAGGGTTTTCTGCGCGTCCTAATTGAATTGACATTGACGGTCTGGAGGAAGACTTCCCAGGCCGGGGCTCATCTGGAGCCGAAGGAGCCGGCCAGAGCAGGAGGCCGGAGCATCTGCGGGGGCCCACAGAGACCTGCGCTCCTGAGTGGGAGAGCGGCCTCAACCGATATGGGCTTTTATGACAAGCCCAACAAGATTTACAGGCCCTAGAAAGTGAAGATTTTTATCGCTTCTTCTCTCCTTTCTCGGAGAGTCCGCGTCTTGGGAGGGGCTAATGACGTTAGCGGAGAAACCCTAGAGCTTCAACCGGGTTAGAGACAGGAAAACAAACAATTAAAAAGAGAGATACAAGAGAAAAATGAGCAATGGGGAAACGATTAGCAGAAAGCATGTCAACAGCTTGAATTCACTCAAATCTCTAACGGCTCGCTTCTTTCCATAAAAGTGACTTGGCAGAATGATAATAATAATAATAATAATAATTTCATATCTGTAACCTGCATCTTACTGAAAATAGTTGATATTTGAATTCTGAACATTTAACTGTCCCTATGAGAAATGTCCTCTTTTAACCCAAACCTACTTCATGTTGTGCTGCTGCCTTCGTCACACGGCAACAAACCAGTAACCATGAAAACCTCAAGTATGAAACTGCATCTATCAGACTCATGGGAACAGAACTCCTCTGCTCATAGTGTCGCTCCTCACTGCAGCAGTGTCGTCTACTGACCAGTGAATGTCTGTGATTGATTCTTTGGTTGAGACCACTTGAAGATGAAATGTACTTATTTCATTATGATGCAGTAGTTCTGTGTTTTGCATGAACATAAATGTAAACCTGCCAGCCGCCCTCTTGGTCTTTTAGTTTGAAAGACTGATGCAGTTTCCTTTTATTAACTGGTGTGTGTTTGCGTTGTTCTCTTCTCCCTGGTTTCTCGCAGCAACATCACAGAGATGAGGAAGGCTTACAAAGACGCCTTCCTGAAGAAGCACAACATCAAGCTGGGCTTCATGTCTGCGTTTGTGAAGGCTGCAGCTTACGCTCTGACCGACCAACCTGCTGTCAACGGCGGTACGTCAATAACCTTAAACAACTGAGAAGCCTCAGCCTGCGGGCGCACTTCTGTGCAAGTCTGAAGTCTTGAAATGTGTGTGTGTGTGTGTCTGGGGTGAAGTTTTTTTCTTTCAGAATGTTCCATTGCCTAACCTCAAAGCCAATCTTTGACTTATTTACTCTCTACCACCCGATCTGCTTCCTCTGACCACACTGAAGCAGACTTGGTTTTTTAAATAGTCTGTGGGTTTCACCTTCCACTGCCTGCAACACGCATGCAACACGCTTACAAGAAAGCCATCTTGGTGGTGGCAGCAATGATTAAAGTATCGGCCGGTTCATCTGTGTTCATGTTGGATTAATATGTGTATCTGTGATCTTTGTGTCTGTAGTGATTGATGACACCACCAAAGAGATCGTGTACAGGGACTATGTGGACATCAGCGTGGCCGTCGCCACACCAAAGGTACGAGTGAGCTGATGTGTGTGCGTGTTTGTTGTTAAATAGGCCGTTTGTCTGCGATGTAATGGCATCAGATTCAGTCATGTGACCTCTCTCTCTCTCTCTCTCTCCCTCCTTCTCTCTCTCTCCCTCCCTCTCTCTCTCAGGGTCTGGTGGTTCCTGTAATACGAAGCGTAGAGGGAATGAATTTTGCCGACATTGAGAAGGCCATCAACTTGTTGGGAGAAAAGGTAACGTGTTATCATGAAATCATAGTAATTCACGTTAGCCACTCTCTGTTGTATTCTTCTTAAATGTGTGATGAGTCATACATGTGTGTGTGTCTTGCAGGCCCGTAAGAACGAGCTGGCTGTGGAGGACATGGACGGAGGAACCTTCACCATCAGCAACGGCGGCGTGTTTGGCTCCATGTTTGGCACGCCCATCATTAACCCCCCACAGTCTGCCATCTTAGGCATGCACGGCATCTTTGACCGGCCGGTCGCTGTCAATGGAAAGGTTTGTGTTCGTAGTAACCAGGATGTTCTGCTGTCAAACTCACGGTTATCAGATCAAAGTAAAGTTCAACACATTCACACTGCCGGCCTCTCGCTCAGGTGGAGATCCGTCCCATGATGTACGTCGCCCTGACGTACGACCACCGCCTGATCGACGGCAGAGAGGCCGTCACTTTCCTGCGGAAGATCAAGTCGGTAGTGGAGGACCCCAGGGTGCTGCTCCTGGACATGTGAACTCTCGGACCTCCGGCCGCCGCCAAACACACCCACACACCCGACACACAACCGCCGCTGTACTCTTCCTGACTGACATCCCCATACCTGCAACTGATGTGAATTTATGTTGGTTAAATTAGAGAGATTAAAGGGAGAGATTAGGGGAGGGATGGAGGTGTGTGAGACTCCGTGCTGCTGTGGAGAGTGTGTGTGTGTCTGGAAGGAAGCTTTCAGTGGTGCTGGTCTCTTGATCAAAAAGGATATTCTGTAACTCATACGCCATTTTCTACACATAGATCCATAGGTTTCATCATATTGTGGGAGAAAGTAAAGATACACTGCATCTAGAGTTTAGTTGTTTTGGGGAGAGGAGCAGCGGTGACATGTTGGGGCTGTAAACAAACAAACACTATCTTAATGTCCAAAGTGAGGGAATGCTCAGAGGATTGTGCCGTCTGTTACACAGGCCAGAGGGGAAATCTCTTTGTGCTGTGGAAGAAAAACTATTTAAGAAAAGAAAAAAACGTTTTAAAAGAATAAACCTGAGCTGCATAACTAAGCTGTCGTCTCCTTTCTGCTGTCTGACTCTCACTCCTTAATGAATCCAGCCGTTACGTCAATCTCAGAATGACGTAATGCCTCTCAGCTCCTGATCCAAGCATGAGTCATACAAGGATGCTTTGACTTTGTTCACTATCATATGATGAGATGAAATATGAGCAAGAAGTTTGACGTTGATTAGGATTCACAAAGTTCATACATTAAGACTGAAGCTTTGATGTGGTGATGTGACTTCTGTACCCACTTCTGTGTGTGTCCGTGGCTGTGTGTGTGTCTATGTACTGGTTGTACTGTGGTTTTATGCTTTGACATTGAATTGAGGCTGTTCAACAGTGCAGGATGTTTTTATTGCCAAATGTCTCCGTTTGACTGGCAGATGGTCCAGGGAATGTCAGTATATGAGCTAAGGTGCTTCCGTCGTCATGCGTGGATATAAGGGAGGATACATCTGAGGTGACTTCATCTCCAATATCAGCAATCTAGAGTTTCATAAGTCAGTAATGAATACATGTTTAGAAAAGTCCTGGTTCTTGTTTAGTGTTTATTATTTTTCTTTTGAGTGTCTTTGGGAAGCACAAAAGGCCAAAGGAAACAGAGATGGTGAGCTGAGCTAGGTTTTGGTCACATCCTCGTCCTCGTCTTCGCCTGCATGGTGTCAGGGAGATCCAGAGGTGCAGCGGCTGGGCCTGCTAGGAGCTCAGAGCTTTCCAAGAGACGCTGCTGAAGAAGGGATGACACTTGATGTCGCTCACGCCGCCTCCGCCAGAGCCCAGACGATAGCCAGCGTCGAACTGGAGCAGCTGTGGAGCAGAATACAGGGCATGGTTTGGTGTTCTGCATGAGTAGCAGATCTATATGATGTACACGTGAAGCTGTGTGTGTGTGTGTGTGTGTGTGTGTTAGGCCTTCATCCTGACCTCAGTGAGCAGGGATGCAGCTGCAGTGCTCAGGTGGTTGGGGATGAGCAGCTGGGTGTGGGAGTGGATTCCTGCTGGATGGAGCTGCCACAGCGACTGAAGGCAGAAGAATCACTTAGTGGTCAGTGAGGTAACGGCTTCATTCAGTGGGAGTGAGCGTGCCTGTAGTGTTCACTCACCATTCCTGTCAGGAGCTCAAACAGCAAAGCCCCGAGACTCCACCAGTCACAGGCTTCAGTGATCTTACTCACCCCACCGATTTCTGTCCACAAAGACAAAGCTTGAGTTACATTCAAAAACTTACTGTTTATCAATTGTATTCAGTATTTCCCTTGTAATGCATTCACACACCACACACAGAGTAATTGATCTGTAAAGTACAGTAACTACACCACTAGATGGCAGAATACACCAAGAGACCCATCCACAGGGGCTCACACACTCAGGCACTCTACCTGGAGCGCAGTACATCTGCTCCATGGCTCTGGCGCTGATCTCTGACTGAACTTCGCTCCACTGACCGAAAAACGTCAAACATGCCTTTCCTGTGAAAACGTGGAGCGGATTAAACACCAGCGCAGCTCAAAAGGACGTCTTCCCTCTTTCTTGTGATGTACTCACCGTTGCTGGTGAGCAGGACGTTCCTCGGGTTGAGATCCCGGCACAGGAGTCCCTGCTCATGTAGGCTCTCCAGGGCCAGCAGGATCTGGGCCCCCCACACTCGCACCTCCGCCTCTGGAAGCCCCCAGCAGGTCTGCACCACCTTGTCCTCAGCCCCGGAGGACTTGAGAGGGAAACGAGGCAGGTGGCACCAGCCGTCCACCTCAATGATCTGGTCTTCCCGCTCTTCCCCTCGCCCCTCTGATCCCTCTGATTTCAGGAAAGCATCCATATCTCCTATCCGCCGCTGGGCCGGGGCCTCAGGTGGGCCAAAGGGGCACCGTTCTGAGAGTGGTCCTTCTCTTTGAGGGACCTCCTTCCCTCCAGGACTGAGCAGCTCCCAGGCCTCCTCCACCCCCTCTCCGTCCCCTTTAGTGTTGAGCGACACTGCTGGAAGGTTGCCCTGTTTAGCAGTGCTGTGGCAGAGAGAAGCCGGGGCGGTCCAGGGACTCTGGGAGCTCATGGTTCTGTCCATGTGGTCAGAGAACACGGCTCTGTCTGTGCTCCTGATCTCCACCATCGCCTTTCTCTCCTCCACCGTGGGGCTGCTGCCGTCCTGCTCCGCTGCTTTGCTGTGCTGCGGTGAGTCCGGGTTCACCAGGCTCCCGCTCAAACCCGATCCTTCCTGAGAGCCGTTGGTGTCCCACGACGCCCTGCCGTGGATCTGTGTTTGGCAATGGAGAGGAAGATGCAAAATGGCAGGAGAGGAACTGGAACTCAAACTGTTATTTTCACTGTTTGGTGCTCCTGCTTTCCCACATGAGGTCTGATTTGTATGAGGTGCAGTTTGTCCTAAATCACTGTCAGTCACTGCATAGGGGTTTATCTTCTCACAGTTGTGTGTTGGATCCGCAGCTTTCCACGCCACTTCAAAGTCAGAGCTGCACTCGATCAGGCCCTGTCCCAATGTCTTCATGTTCTGTCCTGACATGACGCCCAGAGCGTGACTAACACGAGCGCAAGAAAGAGGAAGAGCAGGCTTTTCCTGAGTTTCCGTGGAGTGCAAACACAAACTGGGGGCTGGTGGGTGGATGTGGGTGCTGCCTTGTGTCCTTGCGGGCCCAGAGATCAGTGTCAGTCTCTCCAGCCTGGAGTAGAAGGACGAAGCCGAGCGCGTGTTCTGCAGACAGCCCGTCTCCTCGATGTACGAGTGAGTCCCGCAGCTCTCCAGCCTCTGCTGCGTCTCAGCCCACGACGTCGTGAAGTCCGTGTCTGGGCTCTCGTCGTTGAAGGCGAGCGTCCCCATCCCTGTCCCGGTCCACGTCCCCGTCCCGGCTCTGTGGCTGTGCTGGTAGTCTGTGCTGATGGCGGGTGAGGTGTGGCTGGTCTTTAACTTGACGCTGTGCTGTCCGGGGCCCAAGCATTCCGGGTGCTCCTTGGCCTTCTCGCTCCTCAGCTTGTGCAGCTTGGAGAAGAGACGACCACCTGGGATGGGAAGGGAACACATGGGAAGACAGTGAGGCAGTGGCTCAGTGGGTAGTGCTTCCGCTTGGGAACCGGAGGGTCGCCGGTTCGAGCTCCTGCCGAGGTGCCCCTGAGCAAGGCACCGAACCCTCAATTGCTCCCCCCTCTGCGAAGGGTGGTAATGTAATGTAAGTCGCTTTGGATAAAAGCGTCTGCCAAATGATCGTAATGTAATGTAATGTAAGACTTCAGAAGGCGGCTTAGACTTGTTTGGTTCCTTGTACGACATTGACGTCACTGACCTTTAACGTGCTCGAGGTGCAGGTAGACCGTGTCCTCGCTGACGTAATACCTGAGCAGCTTCACCATGTACGGGACCCCCTGAGGGATGATGGTGGGCTGGTCTCTGCTCTCCCAGCTGGACTTCACCAGACTCTGCACCAGCATCAGCAAAACAATACGTCATACTTACACAGTTTACGGCATGTTTTCATGATTTTCCTGGACCCCCCTCCCCTCCCCCACCCTTTAGAGAGAGAAGTGCCTCTTTGTTGTGCCTCTGGTCAATGAAATTTGAGTTGAACGCTGCACGAGCCGAAGCGGTGAGAGCTTTTAGGGCAGATCAATGAGGGAGGACTCTGGGAGAGACAGGATGAGAGATCCCATCCACTCCATGGCTCCCTGCCAGACAACACAACCCCCCCAAAAAACACATCTCTGCCTTTATATCTACCAAACTGGATCAGTGAAGAAGAACAGAGCGCTTACCTTCACCACAAATGTCTCCTTATTGACCATGCTTTGGACCGTCAGGACCTTTGGAAGGAGAAGCAACATGTTCAGACTGTAACCAAAGGAAGGAACGTCTTCAGGATTCACAGCCACAAACGTATCTCACCTTGTCCACCACCCCCACTACCTTACACATCTCCAGATCCTCCACAGGAGAACTCAGGTGTCTTATTGGTCGGAATCTGAGGCTGCTATAACCCTGGTGACGAAAAGCCACAAATGAGCTCAGCGCAAACTAATGTAGCAGAAAAATGTGCAGGAAAAGAAGAAATAAAGGGAGTTAGGTACAAGCGCTCGCTGACACGTTGAGATTTAGAAGCACAAACTCACATTCAGACCACGGGACACAAAATGCAGTCCGTCCTCTAAATCATAGGACAGGTCTGGGTGTCTTACCCCTAAGTGTGTGCTCCCTTTGCCCAGGTTGTCCTGTAGATGTGTGATGAAGATCTCCTCAGCTCTCTTCAGATATTGGGTGGTCTTCCTCTTCACTGCCTCTCGACGCTCCTTGTTTGGATCCACTGTAAAACAATCAGGAGCACAGGAGCGTCTCTTTTTAACCTTTGCCCCGTGACTTCCTGTTTTCATCCTGACGAGTCCACATGCTCACATCACATGGCTTGATGAGTGTGTCACAACCACGCCTCTTTGAATGGCCCCGTTCACACACACTGTCTTACACTCACACTAACAAACACACACAAACACACACGCACACACGCACACACACACACACACACACACACACACACACACACACACACACACACACACACACACACACACACACACACACACACACACACACACTAAATCCCATCTACTCACACTGAACCCCATTCAGCAGTAAATCCACTCCGTTCTTGTAGTAGCTGAAAGCCGCCTCGTAGTCCTCGTTCACCTCACTGTCCAGCGCCATGTGGATCTGCTTGGCCGCCTCCACCAAGTAATCTCTCTTCGCCATCGCTGCCTTGTTTCGGACCCGTGAAGGTCCAGATGGGCCTGAGCAAGAGATTCAGAAGAGAGAAGAGGTTTAAAGCTGCAGGCTGCTGGGAGAAACCTCTCAAATTAGAAACAGAAAGTGAATCTGTGTGTGTGTCTATGCAGCTGTTTGTGTTTCTGTCTCACCTCTGCTTTCTTCTATCGACACTAGGATTCATCTCTGTCTGTTGTGGCCGGGCTCGGAGTCTCGTCTCTCCCCCGAGTGTCTTCCAGGCTCGGGTCTCGGCTGCAGAGCATGATAAGCTGAGTCAACAAAGGGTTAAAGAGCAGTCAGAGCAGCAAAGGAAGTGAGTACGAGCCTGTGCTTGCAGCTATTTTCTGATGAATGGAGAGAAGCAGTGGGGCAAACGTCCATGATGGAAGAGAGAGAGATGATGACTCAGAGATGCAGACGCACGCTAGCTGTGGTTTCTGCTTTGGGATTAATGAGATGGAGTGAGGGAGTCGAGACCCCAGCCCCACTGTATCACCATTACCTCTCACTCACACACACACACACACGAGCACACAGAGCTACGTTAACAGCCTCTCCAACGTCTACATCCACCCATACACACAGATTAAATGGATTAAGTCCCTGGTTTGTTACTTAAGCATTATTAGCCTGATTGAAAGAAAACACTCAAATATACAGTAGAGTGCCTTCATTACACACACACACACACACACCACCCCATCCTCGTTACAGCCATGGTAGCGACCAACCGTCTAAGGAGCTGTTACAGAACACACACACACACACAAAGCCGTCTTCACTGTCCTCCTCCATCATGACTATTATCTCGCACAGCATGCACTTCTACAGCCTATTAGCACATAAACACACACACACACACACGTAGTACCTGATGTGAGGCGAGCACGCTCCAGGCCCTCCACCCCAGCAGCAGCATCATCATCGGCAGCAAAAGCAGCAGCAGCAGCAACCTCCAGTCTTCATCTGCCGCCGACACACACACACACACACACACACACACACACACACACACACACACACACACACACACACACACGCACACACACACATGCACACACGCACACACTGATCCCCAGAGGAGCAGCAGAGGAGGAGAGTGAGGCTCAGGCGGAGGCTGCTGATTGGCTGAGCGTGATGTCACTTCAGGGTACCGCGTCTTCCCCCTCTCATCCTGATAGATGCTGCACCATTTAAAGAGACAGTAACGCTTTTCCCTCCCGTGTTGCATACAGGAAGATGATAGATGTTGTTCTGCTTTTAGACTTTATGGAGCACAAAAGCTTTATTTGAAATGTTGACATCATCATGCTTTTGTTGTATATTTGATAGATTTCAGCTTACAGGGAGGGATGGCCCTGTTTGGAATCTGTGTAAGCTGCTGGTCTTGGTGCTCAGTGCCAGATGGTGCCAGCCTCCAACCACAGCACAAAGGAGAGCTACACACACACACACACACACACACACACACACACACACACACACACACACCCAGGGGACATGACATGCATCACCCAGGGAGGAGCTGAGATGAATCAGACGCTGTAACTGATATATGCACGTCTGCCAAATGTTGTTAAGGTTTTAAACGTCTCATCTTTATTTCTTCTGTCCTATTTTGTGACATTTATTCTGTGATGTTTGCTTTACTTCTGCATTAGCTTCTGTAAGTTACATGATTGTAGTGGAAAGCAACAACAGCATGGATTTAAATGATCAAATTTGATTTTATTTCAGAAACAAGAGACAGTTTAGTTGATATGTGTGTGAGTTGTACACATTCTGGAAGTCAAGTCAGGCAACAAAATGATCCTTTGCATCAATCACAATACAACAGATCAACCACAGGCCACATCATCCTCAGTGGAACCTCAGGTTGTAGGAGACTTGGTAGCCGTTGTTGTACATGTAGAGCCTCTGGTCGGTGGGGTTGTAGTGCAGGTTGACAAAGTTCTCATGGAACTTCTTCAGAGGAACGCTCATGTGTTTCTCCTCCCTGGTCTTGGTGTCGTAGGAGTAGAAGATCTCCTCTGTGTTCAGATCTCCTGGCCGGGTGGCGTACATCACTCCGCACACCATGAAGGCGTTTCCCACCCGTGGCTTCCAGGCACCTGTGGTCCACTCGTCTGCGATACCGAAGGATTTCTCGTCCAGCTTGGCGATGACGATCTTCCCCTTGGCCTCCTCGCTGGCGTACATTACCCACAATCCTTCCTCATCGGCTGAAAAGTCCAGGTACTGGTTGGGTGCATAAGCGTATGTATACTTTTCGCTCGCCTTTGTCACTTGTCTGTGACTGTAGAGGGAAGAGGTCAGATTTAATTTGGACATCCTGAACGGGTTGTTAGCCTGGTAATACACTGTGTTGCCGTGGACGACGTAATTATTGCCAGTACCTTCATACCCCTGAGGTAGACCATGGTGAGTGAAGGAGGACCTCTTTAGGAGTTTGTCATAATTAGAGTACAGATAGAATTCGTATACATTTGGCGTGCTGTACGCTCCGTACCAGTACATGGATTCAAACCCACGCACCGGTCTGGAGTCCTTCCCCCAGCCCCCAAACTGGTACCCCGAGTTTAGGTGGGCGTTGATCTGGATGACCAAGGGCTCACTGACGCTCAGGATGCCTGTGTGGTTGCAGTTACCTGAGAAGAAGAGGAGAGACATTGCGTGAAGCAGCTCAGTCACTTTGTCACGTACAGAAGAAGGAGAAGAAGAAGATCTTTACCGATGTCCGGCTTGATGATGCCCACTTCCTCCTGGCACTGCTCCAGCTTCTTCTGCAGTTTCGCAAACTCGATGCGGATCAGCTCCAGGTTGCTCTTGTCGTACGTCTCCAGTTGGTTCACGATGAGGTTCATGTTGTGAATCTGGGGCGTATAGAGTCATATGGAGTCAGAATCACCTTCAGGAGCGGTGGAGCTGTAACATCTGTGTGTGTGTGTGTGTGTGTGTTGTACCTCAGTGTACAGAGCATCAAACGCAGGCGAGGAGGAGTTGAGGGAATCCTTCAGCTGAGACACCAGAGCCTCAAACTCCCTCAGCTCCACCCGGAGCAGCTCAAAGTCCAGCTTGATGTAATCGTCAGGGTCGCTCTGCAGCATGGCCACTCTGATGCTCAGATCCTTCAGCTCTGACAGGAAAGACTCCAGTTTGAGCTCATAGTGGACCAGCTGAAAACACACACACACACACACACACACACACACACACACACACACACACACACACACACACAGACACACACACACACACACACACACTCACACACACACACACACACAGTCACCATATCTGACTGATCTGATGTGATGGAGTGATTCATTTATTAAGTCCATAAAGATAATGAACACTATCATAAATGAGTAAAAGAGATAACAAACACTGACATTTCTGATTTTTAATGGGATGAAGTTTTGCCTGCTAAAGAAACGATTAACAATTAATATAAAGTTATTGTTAATTTTGGTAATATAGTACATTTAATACGTTACCTTAGTATTTCTAAGACAGAGACACAGATAGTAAGATGATTGAAGCTTAAATGAGAGTTCCCCTCTTACCTTATTGGTGTAGATCTCCACCTCCAGCCTGAGGTCCTTGCTGACCTGCTGCATGTGTTGCATGCGGTCAGCAGGGAAGCAGCTGTCGGGCAGATACACACTGCAGGCACACGCTGATCCTCCGCCTGAAGACGTCACGTTGCCCGTCTCCCAGTCCTCTACGGGCTGCACAACAAGCCACAACAAGACATTCATCCAGATTTACCCCTTAGGAATAGAATCGATTTAACATGATGTGAACTTACGAGCCAGGCCAGCACGGAGCTCAGTGAGGCGGAGAGGAGCAGCAGAGTCACACACATCCTGAGCTTTGTCTCTCCTCATTATCACCCTGTGGGGTTGTTACTCCTCTTATCATCAGATGGCAGCAGCTGAGATTCTCACACACTCATCAGGGCTTTATTGGCCTTCATGGGAATTCCAGGTGTTCACATGGTGCAGCTTTATAAGGACAATTACAGCTTTATGATCCATGTGTCCTGTCGATGTTTAGATTGGTCTTTATGGTCAGACAAAGACTAATCAGGATCTGAGCCACCATGAAGCCTCATTATGATGCTGTTAGTAATGTTTAACATTTTAAGAACATGGCGCAGACTCATAAAACAGTTATACGTGTGAAATGTAGCTCATGTGACGTTTATTTATCTACTGAATCTGATGCTACTGTGCAGATTCTCATTGTAGCTCTCTCCCTCTTTTACGATGTCGAGGCCTTCAGTCATTTAAGCTTAATTATTGACAGCTAAGGTCCAATAACTTAAACTTGCTTAGTGATATTTGATCGTCCACTTCCACTGTCATTGTATTTTCAGTTCAGAGGTATTGTCACAGACTAATTTAAATATTTGTACTATATTTATGCAGCATCTTTAAGCTGGTTTGATTCACCAATAAGAGCGTGTGTCTGTCTGAAGCTATGTTCAGGTGTGATCATGAACCTTTGGCAGGTTTTGACACTATAACAAGAAGTTATTGGATAAAGGAGTGAATTAAATGTCATCAGTTTGTGTCTTCATTTCCTCTTGCCGGATGAGTTTCACAGACTGAAGTTGTGTTTTAGGGAAATGAACCTTTATCTGTGGCTGACTTGATGTGTAAAGCTTGACAGAAGGGACAAAGTACTTGTGTTTTTGTGTTGGATTTGTGTCATCATACTCATTGGCTCTCACATATAAGGAGAATAATGTTCAGTATTTCATAAAAGTTATGATTTCGTGCATAAAAGATCAAGAACATTCACTTATTTCAATGTTTCAGTTGTGATTTTATTGAGGAAAAGACAGCAGTGGAGTGAATACAGATCAATCGTATCAATCACAATACAGCAGATCACAGAGAGACTCAGATCTAACTCCTGTTGAACTTCACATTGTAGGAGACGTAGTATCCGTTGTTGTACATGTAGAGCTTCTGATCAGAGGGGTTGTAGTGCAGGTTGGTGTATTTCTCCTGGAACTTCTGGAAATGAATGCTGTGCTGTTTCTCCTCCTTGGTCCTGGTGTCGTAGGAGTAGTAGATCTCCTCCGTGTTCAGGTCCACTGACCTGGTGGCGTACATGACCCCGCAGGCCACGAAAGCATTCCCCGCCAGCTGCTTGTACGCGCCCGTCTTCCACTGATCGGCGATACCAAAGGCTTTCTCGTCTACCTTAGCGAGGACGAGCTTGCCCTTGCTCTCCTCTGAGGCGTACATTACCCACAAGCCATTTTCATCAGCGGAAAAGTCCAGGTTCTGGTTTGGTGAATAGACGTATGAGAACCTGTTGCTGGCCTCTGGGATCACTCTGGAGTCGTATTTGGAAGAGGTCAGGTTCAGTTTGGTCATACCGAAAGGTGTGTTGTGCTGGTAATATATGGCGTTACCGTGGACGATGTAATTATTCCCCGTGCCCTCCCACCCGCTTGGTATGTCGTGAATTTTGAACGCAGACCTCAGCAGCAGCTTCTTATAGTCGGAGTACAGGTAGAAATCATAGACACTTGGGGAGCTGTAGGCACCGTACCAGTACATGGACTCGAACCCTCGTATGGGTTTGGAGTCTTTGCCCCAGCCGCCGTACTGAAAGCCTGCATTCAGATGAGCGTTCAGCTGCACCACCGTCGGCTTGCTGATGCTCATGATCCCTGTGTGATTGCAGTTGCCTGGGAAACAAAAGAGACTGGTTGAATTTGACCGCCCATCTCAGATCTGTAATCTATAGTCAGTATGGCAGCGCTCTGATGGGGGTCCTTACCGATATCTGGCTTGATGACGTCTTGGTCCTCCTGGCACTCCTCCAGCTTCTTCTGCAGCTTACCAAACTCAATGCGGATCAGCTCCAGGTTGCTCTTGTCGTACGTCTCCAGTTGGTTGACGATGAGTGTCATGTTGCGGATCTAGGAGAGGATGAGCAGGAGAGGATGAGAGAAGCATCTGAGTTTCGACAGCAGATTTAAAAACAAAACAAATCCTTTTGTACCTCAGTGTACAGAGCATCAAACATGGGTGAGGAGGAGTTGAGGGAATCCTTCAGCTGAGACACCAGAGCCTCAAACTCCCTCAGCTCCACCCTAAGCAGCTCAAAGTCCAGCTTGATGTAATCGTCAGGGTTGCTCTCCAGCATGGCCACTCTCATGGTCAGATCCTTCAGCTCTGACAGATACACCTCCAGCTTCCCTTCATAGCTCACCATCTGAAAGCGAAGAGAACCAATCAACACACAGTTCAAGAAGCACAGCTGTGAATGTGTGTGTCTTACATCACCTTTTTTATCTGGATTTCCACTTCCAGGATGAGATCTTTGCTGACTTGTTGCATGTTCTGAACCCGGTCAGCAGGGAACTCCGTGTCAGGGAGAAACACGTGACAGACGCACTGGCCGGCCTCACCCACTGATGCCGTCACGTTGCCAGACTCCCAATCCTCTGATGGCTGACCAAAGCAAAAACATATCATTAATAAGCATCGTTACAGTCAGTGTGAACCATCAGTGTGTGATTGTGTGTGTGTGAGTGACTTGACTTACTATCCAGGCCCCAGCAGGACTGAGGGCTTGTAGCAGCAGCAGAATCAGCAGCATGGTGTCTCAGTTTGGCTCTGGGGCTTCTTGTGCGATGATTCGCTCAGAGGGCTTTTTAAAGGAAGCTCTTATCAGATCATCACACACACCTTCTCTCTTCTCACGCTTATTATCGGAAGCCTCAGGAGATCCAACAGGAGCACAGGTGTTCTGTCTCAAGTAGTAGTTTTGTTATTGTTTGCTCATTTTATCATATTCACGGAATCCATCCAGGAAGGTTTATGATGTAAACAAAGGATGAGAAAAAATCCACATGGGATCAGTATGGTGCAACGTTTATGGCCTGTTAGGTGGCTGTACATGTGTGTTCTACTAATAAATGACAGGTTTGGGGATCATGGTTGCTTATATTTGGTATCATCTCAGTCAGAGCTCCTTGATTATTTATCATATTGAAAAAGGTCTGATAGTCAGATATTAAATACATAACCCTGTATTTGAGTGATTCCAAAAGGAAGACACGCTACAGGGGATTGTACAATACTAGTCCAGTCGCTGGGCAGAAATTCTACAGAAAACTACAGTATGAAGCATAACCACAGCCAGAGTGCCTCCATTTTATTCAGTAAGAACATTTGAAGAAAAAGAAACAACATTTTGCAGGTGTGATGATTAGAAAGTGATTAACGTGACCATCTGGATAATTTAGAGAGGTTAAAAGATGAAAAATACAATTGAGATGTGGTCAAAATTGCTTTTTAGGGGCATTAAGCAAACTAACCTCCATATATGATGAAACACAGAGCAGAAAAAATAATGTTTTAATATAAAGAATGAAGTCAAGTTCCTTCAGTGTGCACTTTAATCCAAAGTGACACACTCACATGATGATACAACACAAGCAGACAGCTACAATCTGATATAATATGCTGAAATAATCTAACTCACATGGTTGCTGTGAGTTTATTGAAAAACATTTTAATATGAGTATAAAGTATAATGTGGATGTATTCATATTTTCCTGCATCTTTGTGTATTCAGACTGAAAGTGACTCTCATCTTAAAGGCTCTCAGACAGCAAAGATCACTTGAGCTAAACTGATTTATTGATCCATTATTTAATAGTGGAAATGAATCGATCTTTGCATATGAATATTTAAACACCTTCATATTGTTGTGCAGTGTTGGTGTCTACGCTCATTCTGCCAGAGAGGCGATGGAAGCTTTCATGTAGCAGAGAGACTGAAGTGGGTGAAGTGAACTGAAACAAGGGAAATCTTCAGTTAAGAGTCAGTAAGTTTATTTAGTTCATGAGGAGTTGAAAGAGAACACAAGACAATGATATGATGCTTCAAAGATTTGTGCCTTTATTGACAATCAAGCAGATGAAAGACAGAAGATGATGTCGCTACAGCAGCTAGAAGAAGAGGGAGAGAGACACAGTTGTGGTTTTCATTGGTTTGATGTGAGACGCTGTGGCACGTTGCTCATCAGGCTCAGCTCAGCTGTAACGCCGGCTCTGCTGTCGCCTCTATTGTCGCCTCTACTGTGTAGTTGAACCACAGGTGATAGTTAACATAGTAGCCGTTGTTGTACATGTAGAGCTTCTGGTCAGTGGGATTATAGTCCAGGTTCACATAACTCTCCTGGAACCTCTCAAAGGGAATGCTGATGTAGCTCCCTTTGCCTGTTTTGGTGTCAAACTTGTAAAATATATCTTCAGTCTCGATGTCGATGGTTCTGACTGCGTACAGAACCCCACACACCATGAAGGCGTTGTGCACCCCTGGTTTGTACACGGTGGTCACCCACTCTTCTTCTATCCCGAATGACGGCTCGTCTATTTTAGCGAGGACCAGCCGGCCGCTGGACTCGTCTGTGGCGTAGGTGACCCACAGCCCGCTCTCATCGGCTGCAAAGTCAAAGAACTGATTGGGGGAGTTGGTGTAGGAGAATCTATTGGAAGCCTTTGGAATGACCCTGGACTCATACTTCATGGTGGTGAAGTTGAGCTTGGCCAAACCAAACGGGCTGTTGATCTGATAATACATTGTGTTGTCACGGATGATGTAATTGTTGCCTGTGCCGTACCAGCTGCTGTGTAAGTTGTGATGCTGGAAGTGGTTCCTCAGAATGAGATTCTTGTAGTTGGTGTAGAATCTGATGTCAATGATGGAGGCGCTGGAATACCCAGAGTACCAGTACATGGATTCTCTATCTGGAACAGGCTTGGAATCTTTCCCCCAGCCGCCAAACTTCAGGCCGGAATTCAGTTGGGCGTTCAGCTGGCCGACGATCGGCTTGCTGACCTTGATTATGCCTGAGTGTGAGCACGACCCTGCAGGGAGGAAGGTGAGAGTTAGCGGCAGAGTTAGCAGACGGGTTCCAGAATGTGGAGGTGCACAGTAGTGTGAATCAGCTCACCAATGTTGGGGTTGAAGATCTCCTGGTGTCGCCTCTCGCACTCCTCGAGCTCCAGCTGGACCTTGATGTACTCGCGGCGTGTGGCCAGCACCGAGTTCTGATCGTAGGACTTCTCCAGCATGTCCAGGCTCTCCACCATGACTGTGATCTGAAAGCAAACAGAGTGTCACCATTAAGAGGCTGTAGACTGCTAGTGTCTGCCATCATATCTGTAGCTGATTGTTTACCTCCACACGCAGAGACGTGAACACAGTCGTGGAGCCTTTGATGGAGAGCTGCAGCTCAGTAATCAGAGCCTCCACTTGTTTAATCTCCACCTTGATCTCATCTATGTGGGCGTCATTGTAAGCATCAGGGTTCTTCTCCATCTTCTCAATTTCTACTGTCAGCCTGATGATCTTCTCTGCGTACGCTGTCAGCTTGGTCTCATAGTCCTCCAGCTACAATCACATCAATCACAGAAAATCAGTTCACCACTCAGTGCTTATCATCTCTTACACATGCATCTAACAAGCCTGAGCACCTTGCCCATCTCCAGCTCCACTCTGTGTGAAATCTCCACGGCCGCTTGCTCTATCACCACCAGATCTTTAATGGGAAAGGTTGAGCTGGGCAGGAAGGCGTCGCAGGTACACCTGTCTCCAGTTCCATTCCTGGCAGCGTCCAGACTCCACAGGCCTGCACGCTGAGACAGAGACAGAGAGAGAGAGAGAGAGAGAGAGAGAGAGAGAGAGGCAGAGATCAGACTTACAGGAATGCAGGTCGAGGTTCAAAGAGAAGAGAGATGAATGAGAGGGTGGAGGTGGGGACTCTTACCCCCCAGGCCATCGTGGAGCTGAGGAGAGCTAAGAAATACAGAGCGCCAACCATGCTGGTGCTGTCAAAGTGGTTATGATGGACTGACGGGATCTTCAGAGCCTTTATATCCTCTGTAACCGAGCTGACAGGAGGCAGCACCTGTGCTCCTTCACAGCCGAGCCACACCATGCAGCACTTAACCTTATCTTCAGCAAGCAGACATGAACTACTTCACAGAACTGCTTTAAGCTTGCATCAGAGTTTGAAGATGAGATGACAGGTGATGAAGGTGGATCTTTACCTGACGAAGTTCCCAGGTGTTGCGTAAGGTTTTCGTCTTCACGGATGTGTGCAAAGTAGTAAAGTAATGAATGAGGCGATTATCAAGACAAACTTACTTTTATTACTCACATTTGAGAACAAAATCTTCCACTTCAATGTTTGTTGAGAAAGTGTGATGTCATAACAATGTGAGGGATCAAACTCAGTCACTTGGTTGCTTGTGAAGGTTTCTGTGAGTCTTTACCAACACGTTTCTTGATTATTTTCTTCTTCTTCACTTTCTTGGTCTTGGGCTCGTTGTGCTTGGAGCCCAGAGCGGGTCGTGACCTGGTCAGGTAGTTTGCCGTGGGGCTGATCTTACTGTGGCTGGTCTCTGGGTCGGAGCGTACGCCCTGGGCAGAGATGGACTTGGCGCCTGCGCTGCGAGGGGAGTCGTCCTGGAGGTTGGGCTGCGAGTAGGAGCGTATGGCAGGAGAACTGGTGGGCCGGCGAAGTGTGAGGCCCGGCTGGTGGTCCGGGTCGCTGCTCAGGTGAGTGACGGAGTAGCGGCTGCTGTTGGACATGACAAGATGGTGCCAGGAGCTGAGAGGGGTGGCAGAGAAGGGCTGAGGGCCGCCGGAGTCCTCTTTGGTGCCTCCTGGAGACATCACCATGGAGCCGTGAGGTGTAACCGCCTCCACTGCACTCTGGAAGGTCTTCAGGATGCGATCGCTCTTCTGCTTCTCCTTCTTCTGACGCGATTCAACCTTCTTCAGCTGGCGGCGATGGTCTCTCATCATCTGTTTCCTGGTGTCTGCAAGTCCCCTGCACACACACACACACACACGCACACGCACACACACACACACACACACACACACACACACACACACACACACACACACACACACACACACACACACACACCTGTGACTCAACTTGACACCTGACATC
Source organism: Genypterus blacodes (assembly GCF_046128005.1). NCBI lineage: Eukaryota > Metazoa > Chordata > Actinopteri > Ophidiiformes > Ophidiidae > Genypterus > Genypterus blacodes. Next base: position 2,111,391 of record NW_027466916.1, read on the forward strand.
TGATGATTTCCCACATTCATTATGTCGCTCATAAATCATTCAAATAAAGATAAAACCAGTGATTGAAGTGTTAACATAATCTAGAGCAACACTGGGAGCGTTCCAACAATAAACCAAGCAGCTCCCCTCTGTGAGGCAGTAATGAGGGTCTGTCTCCAGACCTGCTCACCTGTAGTCCACTATTCCTGTCCGGTCCCGATCGAGTTTCTCAATCAGCTCCTCAATCTGGTATCGATCCAAAGGAATGGAGGATTGCTGTGATGGTTTCAGAAATATGAAAGGAACAATGAGTCACTTATGCCTTCTTATCTTCTCATGTTTACATGGAACTCATTTGTAATCTGGTGATCCTGTACATGTTGTTTAAATGATTTTGCAGACTCAACGAAGGGACGTTTAGTTAGAAACCTGAACGGCCTTCCTGAAGTCAGAAACAGGAACTTGCATGGTGCCGTCTTTGTCAATGTTCCGAAAGAAATCCCACAGACGGAGCTTCCTTTGATCCAGATAATCCTGAAAGACAAAATTTAGTAATATACTGAATGTTTATGCAGTTAGATATTCAGAGATTTGATGATTTTGATCGAACAAATGAGCAAACTGACCTGGATGACTTTCATTGGATTGGGGCGTTGAGGAGGTTTCTTAGCGATGGAGCCTCCTACACCTCCATACTCCACATCCAGACTGGGATGCTCCAGACAGATCAGCTCCAACAGCTGCACAAAGTTCTCATTCACCAGCACGTTCTGCTCAGATAAACAAGAAATAATCCAACACTGTCATCTTTGATTGGCATTGGGATGGAAAATATTGTCCAAAGTTATCAAAGAGAGGATTCAGGAGTCACTCACACATATATTGATCTCCTCCAGGGCAGATCTGGGCGTGTTCTTCACCACGTTAATCAGGGCCAGAGCTCCTTCGACTGTCAAAGAGTTGTACGCCAACTGCAGAAGTGAAGGGATAAAGCATGACCTCACCTGCATGATACTGACTCTATCTATACAGTATATGCTCCATACCACCCACCAGTAAGACCCGCAGGGAGTCATTGGCCTCCAGTCCCCTGCAGAGCATGCCCACACCCTCGTTGGTCAGGCGGTTGTTGGTGAGGTCCAGATACACCAGGGTGCTGTTGAATTTCAGGGCCTCTCCCAGAGCCAGGGCCCCCTCGTTCCCAAAGCCGTTCCAAGACAAGTCCAGGTGTTTTAGGGTTGTATTCACCTTAACATGTAGAATGCTTGGAAATGGGATCAAGTGTGTGTAAACCAAGTCAACAATCAAGTACAGTTCTTATACATACACACCTTCAGAGTGGCACAGAAAGCCACAGCTCCTTTCATTCTAAGATGATTCCAGCTGAGGTCCAGCAACTCCAAACCTTCATTGTTTGCTGTATAAATGAAAGGTGTTTGTTTCTTTGATCTCTTTATTCTTGGGGTGTAGTATGACACTGTGGAGTAAATGTGTGTGTGTTACCTACCCAGCAGCTGGCCCAAATGCTCCCCTCCTCTCCCACAGAACTCATTATGACTCAGGTCCAGCTCCTTTATTCTGTGATTGATCTAAAGACACAAATACCAGCAACTACTAAACAGCTAATGTGACATTTAATGGGGATGGGTTTGGTGATTTCACTACTCACAACTTACTGACAAGGCATCCGCAAAGAATTTAGCGTCATCATCAATAAATCCATTTCCTATTAGTAAAGAAAATGTGTTAAAATACACAAAATAGGTGTTATAGCACTAATAATGTACATGTAACATAGGAAATAATGTATGATTTTACAGTTTCAGGATGATTTTTCTGCTTATGCATTACCTGAGAGTTTCATAGACTTAATTGAAATGTTGTCCTGCAGCATTTTACCAACACACTCAGCTCCTGCAGACTTCAGATTATTGTTGGACAAATCCTAGAAAAGCACATAATGATGTTGTTTGTGTTGCACATTATTGTAGTAAAGCTGGGATCTGAAAAGCAGCTCCGCCCTCTAGTGGATGATATTACACCTGCAATAACACAGTACATACCAAGTGCTCAATGGTGAGATTGACCCTTAGCATCTCCACAACGCACTTGGCCCCCTCAGCTAGAATGTGTGTGTCTGCCAGCTCCAGAACATTGATGCGCATGTCAGACTAAATACAAAGGGTTCAGCAGATTTAGTAAGTGAGTTTAAACGATCAGGCTTAGTGACTTTTCTATTCATCTATTGTTCAACTCACCACCAAAGCAATAGCGAGTGCCTTACACCCAAGAGGTCCCAGTCCATGATGGCTGAGGGTCATGGTGCGACTGTCCAGGTTCCGTATGAAGTAAGAGACGGGCACAACGCCCACCATGCTGCAGGCCTGCAGGTAGACCTCAGCCACAGACTTCAACTCATCCTTCTCTGACAAAGACACACCAGTATCTAGGTTATGACACTTTGCTAATTTAACAGCTGGATAGTTTTTGCATCAGCTTCACATCTAAGAATCTATAAATATATTGAAGAGTTAGTTCTGGCGCCCTAATCTGCTCCTCACCATCAGAGTCCTCGTCTGTGTCCTGCTCGTCCCTCACACTGTGTTTCTGTGTCTGGGATGTGCAGCCGTCATCGTTCACACTGAGGGACTCAAAAGACAGCGTGGACATCTCTGCTTCTCCCAAGATGAGGATGAAGAGCAGACAGAATATAAAGAGTGTTCAGTGCATTTGTGTGGTGAGAGGGAGAGCTGGTGCTGTGAAAGGGAATACGTCCGTGCTGTGCAGGAGGTAACTCAACCCAGGAGGTAACGTATCCGATAGTGACATCAATCATTCATGCATCACTATGGTAATAATCCTGAATTTATCCAACATAAACTCAGCATATTGATGTCCAGTGTGGCGTTTTGTTAAGGGAATAATAATAATACTTTTAGACTGTTGTAAAGTTATCATACTGCCAGTCAGCATCAAATATAATACACCCTGCAGGAGTGAATGTGGACCAATCACAGGGCAGATAGTCCAGGACATGTTGACTCATCATGGCCCTGGTGAGAACAGTAACTACCTCACTTCCTATCCCTTCACATTGTCCAACAGCACAGCGCCACACAGTGGACAGGCTGGGTTAGGGTCTTTATTTCACTCATTATGGTCGAAGTCATGTGTTTTTGTTTTTGTCGTGATCATTTAAATTTTATATTTATCACAGGAGGATGTTAATAGGAGGATTTGTAGTATTCTGTCACATAGAGTTTATACTAGAGAGGGATCTTACAGTATTCTGGAGGTAATTTTCAGGGTTTTATTATAGATGTTAAGCAACAAATCCTCCACACCAGTGACGTTTGACATTGGACACTGACCCCCCCCCCCCCCCCCCCCCCCCCCTCAGCTGCACCCAACCCCCCCACCCCATCCACAACAACCTCTCCTCCACAGTGCGCATGCGCCGATCAGAGCACAGAAGCATGATTGGCACACTGTTATTCTACGCGCTCTACCCGCTAACACGGCTCCTCGGCAGCTGGGGCTCAGGTGAGATGTCACTGAGCAAGCATGTCCGAGTGTGCTGACTGAGAACTTTCACCAAACCAAAGTGCGTGTGTGTGGGCGTACGGGTGTGTGTGTGGTGCGTTTAAGCACTTGCCAGGAGGTCACAAGCTGACAAATGTTTGCTATTTTTAACTTAAAGCTGCAGTCTGAGCAGCTGGGAGTCTTTGTTTTTTCGGTAACTTTCTCTTTTCTGTCATGACGTTTGACTCTGTGCCTGCTAGTGAAGGCAAAGCGATATGAACGTCAGCATGTTGTGCGAACGGGGAGACATTTGTTGTGTTAGTTCTCACAGCCCGGCTTGTTTAAGTTGGCACATGTGGTCATGCTGCCTTTAGGGACCGCTCGTAAACTACCAATTTCCACCTTTAGACGTCACGCATGCAAGTGTTCTTGGTTCTTGGTTGGGCATAAACACAATGCAAACGGTGCAGATGTGTTTTATCTTTAAGCAACTACAGACTCCTAAACTGTTATACATTGCAATGCCAATGCATACAAATAATAAAAGGATTTATTATTAAGTGAATTGTTCAATCTTTTGTAAACAGTAAAAGTATGAATTCTGTGTGCAGTAACAAGTGTGAAGCAGTTCATATGCAGCCTTTGGACAATGAATGTTGATGTTAAAAAAATGTCAGTATTGATACTTTCAACAACCCTGCAGTCTACATAACAGGAACCTTAAAAATGTGGTATTCTTTGGATGTTGTCTCCTGCTTGTGGTTCCTCTGTGTGCTTGTATTGCTTTGAGGCTTCTAGATGCCCAGTGAGAAAACAAAAGCACATTTCAATACATTAATGGTACAATGAATGAAGGTTAGATGGCACAGATGCAGCTGCTGACATCAAAATGCTTCACGTGTGACGTTCTGACCCTATTCTGCTTCATTTACGTCCACAGACGTCTTGAAGAAGCGTCTCTCTCCTGCACAGGTTAATGGCAAGGCTGTGTGGGATGGTGTGGGTGCCCCAACAAGGAGGTTCGAGCAGTCTCAGACAGCCCCGCTGGACCAGAGACTCGATCCAGGACCTGGATCGAGTGGAGAAATGGGAAAAGGGATGAAAGCACAAAGTCCAGGAAAGGAAGGCGGGTTACTACCTGACGTGGATAAAGAGGAGCGGGCGGCTGGTTTGTGTGAGAGTGAGAGACTTTTAGAGACGGATGAGGTGCAGAGGGCAGAAATGGAGAAAGAAGCAGAGACGCATGATGGAAATCAAGAAGACACAGTGAAAATTTCTGAGCAAGATATCCAGCAAACAACTGCCCAGGCGAATGTTTCCCCTGTGACAGGTCCACAAGAACCTTTGGCATATGGAGACCGAAAGCCAGCTGAAGACGACACACCAGCAACCGTCTGTCCATTGGAGGAACAAACGACGCAACTAATTATCGACGAGTCAAACCCTTCAGCTGAAGCTCCAGCAGAAGAAGCTGAGTGCTGGGATACATGCGTAGGTCTTGATCCTGATGGGGCCAGCAGCCCATCACTGGCTCTGTCCTTCCTTCTCTCAGACGGTCCAACTGAAGACAGTGGGTTTGGACATGATCAGCCTGCCTGGCACTTCCCTGCAGGTCCTGGACTGGCACAGGAGCTGCAGTGCCCACTATGGCAGTTCCCCACCATGAGCTATTACCCGACATTAAAGCAGGCAGATCCCTTTGAAGGTGAGAATCTGTTTGATGTTTCACTCTTAGCTGTTTAAAATCCCTCTATGAAGTAACTCAGACTCTTCCTCTGCTCAGTAACATGGAGACTGTGGGAGGAGGTGGATGAAGGTGCCGCTGCAGCCCCTCTCCCGTTCCCTAAGGTCGCCTTTGACTTCACTGTCATGTCCTACAACATCCTGGCTCAGGACCTTCTGGAGGCTCATCAGGAGCTGTACACACACTGCCCCCTGGAGGTGCTGGAGTGGAGCTACCGTTGCAGTCTACTTTTGAAGGAAATACAGAAATGGGTGCCAGATGTGAGTGAAATGATCCACGCGTCTCTCTCAGGCCAGCTTAGACTAAATACAGGTTCATTCTCATTGGTAGCGACGCAGTAATGAGTTGTTTGTGTGTAGATTCTTTGCCTTCAAGAGGTGCAGGAGGACCACTACCATGATCAGCTCCATCCAGCCCTGTCTCAGATGGGTAGGTCAGTGAAGTGGAACAGTCACTTTGGAGGTTATAACACTAAAAACGTTACATATAGTGTGTTCTTCCTCCTCTTTGACTCCAGGCTACACCTGTGTGTACAAGCGGCGCACAGGCGATAAGACGGACGGCTGTGCTAGTTGCTACCGCGGCGACCGTTTCTCAGAGATTTCAATCACGGCGCTGGAGTTCTTCAGGCCGGAGACGGAGCTGCTGGACCGGCACAACGTGGGCATCGTGCTGCTGCTCCGGCCAGTGGTGCCGCAGGGGTCAAAGGTCAAGGGCCCACCTCTCTGCGTGGCCAACACACACCTGCTCTTTAACCCGAGGAGGGGCGACGTGAAGCTGGCTCAGCTGGGCGTGATGCTGGCAGAGATGGACAGCGTGTTCAGGTCCTGCAAAGCTGGAGGGGAACACTGTAACGTCGTACTGTGCGGGGACTTTAACTCCGTCCCCAACGCGCCTCTGTACCAACTCATCACCACCAGGCAGCTCTTCTACAACGGTCTGCCAGCATGGGCGGTGAGGCGGCAACACTTCGCTTCCATCCAGTTCTTCCTCAAACTTTGTGTCGTAATGCTGCAGTGTGTGGGAGTGTGTAATCGTGTGTTTGTTCTTTGCGTGTGACAGATATCGGGTCAAGAGAACTTGTGGCACCAAACGCAGTGTTACAGACTGTTTGCGCCCCTGTGGCCTAGCAGTCTGGGGATCGGCGACAACTGCCAGTACACCGTCGCCAAGGAGATGCTTGAGAGCTCAGGTTAGTCAATACATTTACATATACATAGATGATACACAGTAAATGTCTCACTTATTGCATTTTTGCCTTAATCGCAGTACAGACAAATGTAAAGGTAGCCATTGTTTGAAGCCTTACGTTTACCTTCAATGTGTGTGTTGTCTCTGACTTGTAGGGAAACATCAGTACAGCCGTGACTTCCTGCTGCAGCTGCGCTTCTGTCCCGCGGCGTGCGTTCGTCCCGTGAAGCTGGAGCAGATACCAGGTGTCACCGACGACACGCCAGGTACAGTGTGTACAGTGGTGTAAAGGTAGTTAAAGATACAGCAGAAATAATATGACGTCATCAGTAATGTTTGGGCTCTTTCTTATTTTGCACAGACGCATCCAAGGAAAATCAATCTGAGGAACAAAGGTCAGTTCATTTGTTTTGGATTTTGATGTCTTTACTGCGTCTTTGTGTCAGACATTGAATACGTAGATGTGTGGACACGGGATGTGAGCATTTATTTGTCTCACAGGTTCAGAACCACAATCAGCCACAGGTTGGACCTGCAGTCGGCCTACACACACGTCCTCCCCGGCTCCGGCCAGTCGGAGGTCACGACCCTGCACTCCAAAGGTGCAGCTACGGTGGACTACATCTTCTACAGCCCCAAACGCCCACACAGTGATCTCAAAGGTACACGGAGGTGAAATGAAGCTCGTCACTCTGCAGCTTTTAAATGAATTTGATGTTTTTGATGTTTGTTTCTCTCTGAAGGACTGACGCTGCTCGGCTGTCTCTCCCTCCCCTCTGAGGACGTCCTCTGGTCAATCAACGGTCTTCCCAGTCACATATTCCCCTCTGACCATCTCAGCCTCCTGACCAACTTCCAGCTGCTTTTGGACGCTGAATGATGGGAAGGACTGCAGAGGAATTCCTTGTAATGGACGCCAGAGCTGATTAGCTTTGTTCAAATGTTGCTTTTAGGTGCGGTTTGAACCTGGAGCACCATTGTTTTTGTTTTTTACATTGAGCAAAGAGCAGCGATTTTAGTTTAAAAGAGCCAAAGAAAGCATGCTAAGACTGAATATCTGCAGGTTAGATTGTTCATGCACACTAGGTTTGTGGCATGATGTCATTATTGATGCTGTCAATGTTTTATTTGAGTTGTAGTTGCTGGTGTTTCTCACTGACCCGTCTGTGTTGCTGTTAAGAAACTCTGAATTCTTTTTTATTTCTTTAAAACTTGATTTCCTCTCCATGCTGGTCAGATTTATATTTTGAGATGTATAGATAATATAACTAAAGATGTTTTGGATTCATTTGTGGCTTCCTAGTGGCTTTGTTTACTGCTGTGGTGTCTGAGGTTGGAACCTGAATGTTGTTTCTGCCCGTCGCATCCCGCTGCACTCAAGTCTGTCAGGGAGAAGATGTGTGCATGTTTCTGTGTGTGTATGTGTGTGTGTGGTTAATGCATGGATGAATAATTCATCTGGATGGTGGAGTGTTCATGCGTGATGGGGCTCAGAGTGGCTCAGCAGGATAGAACATGTTTGTGAAGGCGTTTCCCCATCTGGAGGACATCTTCCTCTCCCTCCTCACTGATTCTCTGTTGTTCTTTGTTTGCTGATGTTCTTTGCAATAAGTGTTGAAAAGTTCATTGTGGAGGAGATGACTGGTGTGCAGCCTCTGGTGCCGGCTGTGTGTAAGCATTAGTGGGTCAGTAGGTTTGTAGTAAATGGATTACTAAGCCTTCTGCTTGTTTGTGTGTGTGTGTGTGTGATTGTGGTGGTGAAGGCGTTTGACATCTGGAATCCACCGGCAGGAAAAATTAATCATTGTTTCTCTTTCTCTCGTATTGCACTACTGCACTTCAGTCACCAAGGCAACAGAATATTCCAACATTAACAGCTCCTTTTCTGTCTCTGTCGGTTGTGGTGAGTGCAGCAGAGCTTCAGGCCTCGTTGGTAAACTTGCTGCCGTGTCACGTTGGTTTGAATCCATTTAGTTTGGGATTTGTTGAAGAGGCTCAATGATCAGGAGAGCAACAAGCATTCTATAGCCTCCCTGAGCCCTGAATAATTAATAATCTACTGCTCTCAGACACAGGACATGGCTCATCTTTGGCACAAGGTGAAGCTAATTACACTAAATACAATGTATATGTCTGTATTTCATCACAGAATAGAACAAACAAACACAAGGAGCTGTTGCCACCTTGAGGGTTTTCTTTTATTGTGACAGTGTCGGTTAAATGCAGTGTTTTTGTTCAAAGTAATTACATTAAAGGGCACAGAAGAAAAAAAATCAACACCCACACACAAAAATGTTGTCGGTGGCAACGTATTGAAAGGAGTGTGTGGTAAAGGTCAGTGGTCTCATCAATACTGAGGGAAGTACAAAATGACAGGATCTCCACTTAAAAAGTACAAAAGTGCTATTAACAAATGTTGACACATCTTAGCCTAAATGGAAGTCAGTTGCTTGGATACCACTTAAGGCAAGTCAAATATTGGATCAAGTTGCTACAAATCAAAGTGTAAAAAAAAAGAAAAGAAATATCATATATATAAAGCAGTTTAATAGTAAAGTTTCTTCTCGTTTCCTCCCTCCGAGGTGCGGTGGCGTCCACGTCAAACGCGTCGCCATCGCTCGCCTCCTGCTTTTATCTTCAGTATAACAGAATAACTCAAGTGTCCCGGCTCACATACTCTCATCAGACGCTTTCATACTCATTAAACACGTGTAATGTATGTACCTCACTGTATTTAAATAAGGTATAACGCATGCTGAACACACTACGCCTCAGCTGTTACTACGGCAACCTGTTTCTTCTCTTGGAATCGTCATAAAAGGCACCAGGGTTGTGGTCTGAAAACTACAAAAGCAAGTGCTCTCCTAAAATCACAAGTATCCGCACGCTTACAGTACGATATGATGACGCACACACACACACTGCACACGGAGCTGAACACGATGAGGCATGATATGTCCTCTAGCACACTCACACTCAGCAGTCTTCACGCCCCGACATCGTAATTCACATTTTGTATAAACTCTGCATTGTTATTCTTCTTTTTAAAACACGAAGTACAAATTGCTGGACTTGTGATCGTGTTGTAATAATTTGGAAATATTGCCAGCACCCATTACACACAGGGCAGAGGGACAGGAAGGGTGACAGATGCTGCTGGTGACCTATGTAACATTACATCATGTGAATAGGTCCATTTAGAAAATCATACATACATAGATAGAAGTAAAGGTGCCGGGTACCTTGTTGTAACATAACAGGCCAACTAAAACTCCTCTTCAGACTCGAATCTGATAACCGTTCATGTCTCTGGATGGTTTCTGCTCCAAAACCTTCTTCTCTGCAGAGGATCTGTAACAAAACAAACATATCAGAGACTTTGCATTCTTTTGTATGAATAACCTAATTAAGTATGATGAAGATGATGACTCTTACCGCCTCTCCACACGGCTGATCCTGCGCACGGGGCTGTTTGGGCCTCTGAGGGGCGACCCCATGCTGTTCCTCCGGTCTTTGGTGGGAGACGGAGGCGCAGGCTTTCCAATCTGCAAAAACAATTGGCTGTAAGTTTTAATCTTCATTAACTAAAGGCAGAACGGTTGAAGTCTTCTTTCCCATGTCTTTAATGTGATTGTGGCGAGCACTCTGCTGATGGAGCCATGCATGACGCACAGCAGGGCAGACACATTAGTTTTATTACACACACACACACACACACACACACACACACACACAGCTCAGCATCCCGGCAGGCTTTATTATGTTAGTGATGAGAGGAGATGAGTGCATCGTTTCAGCACAATCGCTCCAAAAATAGCAGGTCGACTCAGTGTCACCATGCACGGGGAAACAGCATGACAAAGAGGTGACAAATCAGATTTTCCATTGTCAGGCAGGGTTAGACTGTAATCAGCTCCCAACTGAGGCTTAAACTGAGCACATTAACTTCAAAATGCCTTAAATTAATGGGAAACTCTGTGACCTTGCGTCCCAGCCTAAACTGCACTCTTACCTTCAGTCTCATGTCTCGCGTGTGTCTCTCCAGCTCCCTCCTCAGCTCCTCCTTGGACAGTTTGTCCACGTCCAGTATGGAGTGTTTCCATTCGATCTGCTCCACGCTGTGAGCATCATGGGACACATACTGGCCGATCTTGACCTTGCGCAGTGAGTGCCAGTAGCCCCTGTAGGCTCCCTCGTATTCCTGCACCAAATCCATCAGCGTCTTGAACTCCAGCGGCTTGAACATGAGCTCCTCCCTCCTGCTCATGCCCAGCGCACCAAAGCGCCCCCCGCTGTGAACCCCCAATACGATGTGGTGGAAGTAGTTCCCTGAGAACTGAGACTTAAAGCTGAGGGGGAAACGCTCCACACCCGGCATGTTGTTGGTGAGGTAACTGGACCCCCGGCTGGGTTAAGGACATTTTAATCTGTAAATATAAAATCTTAACTGTCACAGGACTTCGATTCTATCATCTGAAATGAACTCTAACACAACAGAGTACATCAAAGGGATCAGCACAGTGACACCACGATTGATTAAGTGATGTCTAATCGATGCTGAATTTCAATACAAAATCCAACAAATCTGCCATGAGACAGAGTTCTTGCCCTGTCCCGTTTGTCTCCGCAGACACTGATGAAGACTAAAGTGAGCACATCAGCATACAGATTTGAAGTCATCACAATTTGCCATGCAACCTGATCTGCTGGTGCAAGGATACATCCCCAGGATCACCGCCTCCAGGCATTTGATTGGCAGAGCCTCGCGGGTCATCTCTTTAGCGATGTCCATCAACCTGCACAGAAGAGCGCCCCCCTTTAATGTATGGTATCATGTATTAGATCATGTTATACGACATAAGAGCATCACTAAGAACACTGTTATTGATTCCATGCAGCCGAGCACAGACATTTTCCATGTGCTGATGAAATAAAATCTTGGCCCCTAAATCGAATAAACTGAGGTCAGCTGAAGTTTCCGTTCCAGGCTTCTGCTCGCCGCCGTCGCCAAACTCGTTCAGCCGTGACGCCAGAGCCAGAAACAGCTGAAGCACACAGCTCAGCCACATGCATCAGGCGTCAAGCAGCTCGGGCCAAAACAGAAGGGGAAGAAGAACATCTTTCTTACGCTGTGAGAGGCCGACTCTTCTTAATCTCATAAAACTGTGTTCCAGTGTGATTGTACCTGTGGAAGGCAGTTAAGTTCAAACCACCAGAGAGAGAAGATGGCAAAAGCAGAACAGACAGACGTTTCAGATACTTTGTGGTAACTGAAGGTTGTTAGTTAATTATGCATGAGTTTCTGTTCCACTTAAATACGCTGAATTGTAATTGTTCTGATGCTATGAACCTCATGACCCAGCCAGGCTCTCACTTAAAGGATACTGCAATTCCCTGATGTATTTCTGTATGGCTTCCAGGCGCTGTGGGATAACGGCGGTAGGTTGGTATGTAGGCACACTCGGTACTGGAATCTGTGGGACAGAGGGTCCAAACAACGGCGTTACAGCCATACAATCACCATATTCACTGCAGCCGGAGAATGTTGTCTTGTTCGACCTCCGGATTCGTCGCTATTCAGTGTAACTGATGGTGAGAGTGTCTTAAGTGCTCCGGGTTGCCACTTTCACGAGGTTGACAATAATTGAATCTAACATCACATTGCATAGAGTGCAAACATACTGAGTGTGGCAGAGTGGCAGGAAAGGGGCCTCATATTTCATGTTTGGTCCATTTATAGTGGATTCTTTGTGGCTTTCAGTGTTTCTAACTATCAACTGGGATGGCGCCATAATGCTGGAACTCAAATCTGATGAACATGTAGTCAAACAAGCTTCCACGTTGCGATGGTGCCTCACTGAGCAGCACGGATGGATGATAAGGGGCGATACATTACCTTGGGCAGGTCAGCAGCACCTCGCATCTCCTTCCCGAAAGCTTCTCCCCCGGGGTGGACTCGAGCCACATGGCGCCACATCCTCTCCCAAGTCTCCTCATCCACCGGCAGACCTCCTCTGTTCACAAAGAAGGGCACCCCTCCGTCCCTCAACTCTTCCTCCCCTTCGTCCTCCTCATCCACAGAGCCGGCGGTGGCCCTCAGCATCCCTCCTCCACAGGGAGTGCTGGCACAGGAATGTCCTGACGGATGTCTTGGACCTTTCAGTGCTGATCTGCTGGCAGGTTTGAGGAGGCCCCCACAACAGATGACCAACTCATGACACCCAGCACAGGCAGCCAGTGTGCCTACACACCTTTACGCCAAACGCAGCGGCGTCCTGAAAGAAGAAGGTGGAACTGACCTTTGTTATTGTGGCTGAAGCAGCTGAAGATGGAGCATTTATGAGCGATTATTGCAAAAACTCCTTGGCACTTGGAGGTAATGTAACGTGCCTGTAAAAATATGAGCTCAACTATCTTTGAATGTGTCTAGAGTCTAAAGCGTAATGTACATTACTAATCACAGCCTGTAAGAGACGTTACTCGCGGATTATTAGACTAATAGGATTCAATCATTCCCGGCACCGTTATCCCAAAGGTCATTCGCATCGCAGGCATCCGGAAAAATCGACTCTGCTGTGATTGAATGTCAGTTCCGATCATTGTTACTCATCCCCACTTAGGTCCGCGTTTCCGGATTCATGTCCTCAAGTCCTCCGCTCCATTCTTTGCCCAGATGCTCCGCTTGGCTTCAGTCACTGCGGCTCGAATCCAGGTCCAAGAGCCGCTCAGAGTGACACTCCCAGACCTCCCTCTAACCGCGCATGCGCCCCATCGACCCGATGAGCTCAGCCGGATAGACAAAGGATGCGTGAGTTTTTCTCCCCACCCGAGATACGACAACGCGGTGGGCGGAACCAATAGGGAGGAAGGAGGAGAAGGAGGAAGCCTCATGGAGGCAACAACAAATACTGAAGGTGTTTACATGTTTATGATGAGAGGTAAAGGTGCTGTTACAGGTACGGTTACGATGCTTCAATACACAACTATACTGTCATACCGTCCTGCAAAACTGACAGTACGTCTCTGTGTCACTTGGTAGCGAGTGTCCAATCATATCCATGCTGTCGAATAGCGGGTGGGGGAAAAAAACAACGGAGAGTCTCTGAGGACCTTCCCGGCCTGCATTCCCAACAAGTTAGTAATTTGATGTTTCGTGCCTGTTATAGTTACAAGTGAAGGAAAGAAGGTTTGACGTGTCAATGAGGAATCCACGTCGGAAAGGTCCTGACTAATGCTGCGTTCAAGTGCTCGCTGTAATGTAATGTTTGTGATACGTTGAAGTGCTTTAGAAAGAAAGCAAACTTCACCCGTTTGGAGTGAATATAGGGACACGAAATTCAGTTGGTTGGCCTTGGAGCTCTCTATGCAGCACGAGGAAACATGTGATGTCACGTGTTGTCTTAGCAAGAGAACCTGTGTACTTTTACTAAACTAGTTTTTCCTTTAATGTGTGCTTTGTTTGCTTATTTCAATCACAAACCCTGCAGGTAAAACAAAACATGTGACACAAGAAGTCTGCTGTCTGCTGCAATAACAACAATAAATGGAACACTTATGGAAAGAAAAATTCTTTTAAAGGCTGTAGCGAGAAAGAGTTAAAGCTTGATTGTTGCTTATATATATATATATATACACACCAAACAAGCCTGTACATATTTGTGGCACACTGAAAGAATTGATAGTCAAGATGATTTGCTCTGCATTAATCCATTTATTTAAACCATAAATTGTTACAAAACCTTTAAATCACAAAAACAAAACTTGAAGCAATTAGTCGATCAAAAACAACCTCCCAATGTCTTTTATACATGAAAGGAAAATGGTATTTAACAGGAAGTCTATTTACAGAATCAGCTTAGTTCAAATATTAAAATCTTGGAGCACCATAGTCATCAGGCATCCTTTCAATGTTGTACCTGTGTGACAAACAAGTGTAAGCACAACTCTGTTATTAATGCTGCTGCTGTGGATTACAGAACAACATATCAGCCTTTATCTAATGTTTGTTTACGACTGAAAACAGTGTGAGTGATGGTACCTGTGGTTTGAGATGTACATGATGGGAACACCTGGAATCTTCCTTACTCTCCTCTTTAGGTCTCTGTCCACCGTAGCCAGGATGTAACACTTGTGCTGTGAGAATACATTTCACATTATTCATATATATTTATCCTCTAATCTGTAATCTCTGCATATAAAATGTTATGAATGTTTGATGCACATTTATGGATATTACCTGTGTTACTCTTTGAACTAAACAGTCGTCGGCATATGTTCCCTGGTGACTGCATGGCAGGCGTTCAAACCTTGGATCCTTGGCAATCCTGCAACACAAAACCACTTTCAAACAACAATCTGAAAAAGAGGCTCAGTGCAGAGCTTTGGCTGGATGAGGACTGGGTGGAGTCTGTAGCCTGATCAAAGTATTTAAAGCTGGCACTGGGTGATTATTAGTATTTATACACTGAACGTGTGTGAGCATTTCGCATTATATTGTTAAATGGAACATTGTTATAGTAAGAAGAGTAATGTATCACACAGGTGCTGAAGTTTGGCTCTTGTTTTGGAAGTAATACAGGATAATGTCCATCTATGTACCTGAGAGCGACTCTGTACTTCATCCCAAGCTTTTCAATCTCAGCCATAACACAGTCTGTGATGTACGGGATACCTTGATTGGATGAAAATGGAGAAAGAAATGAATATGTTATTACTGAATATATTCTACTGGACAATTATACGGTGGTGTTATAATGTAATATTATAAGATACACGTTCAGGAGAACTTACATTTGGCATACAGGCAATCCATCATAGACTGAACCATGTCCAGTTTGGCCTTGATAGAGAAGTTGATGAAGTTAGTATCCACTAAAACGTGGTATGGTGGCCCGAGCTGTGTGTTGTACTGGAAGAACAGACATGACGGGTACTTTGACCTGCACACAGAGTGAAAACAAATCAAGTTAATGAGACAAAACTTCCACTCGGGACTGAATCATGCTCCGGTCTGCTCTGCTTACACTTCTCTCTGCTTGAGCTCGGATGGATCCTTCTTCTTCTTCGTCTCTTTTGGTTTAGCACGGTCTTTCTCTTTTCTACAAAACAAAGAGATTTGATGCTGACACTTGGTGCACCTTTAAGACTTAAAGCCAAAGTGTCTAATCAGGGACATAGTGAATGAACAAGCTGGTAAGGAAGGAAAAAAACCAATAATTAATCTGCCAAACTCACATTCTTTGATCTTTCAGACTGATCATTCTCTTCATCACTGCAAACTTCTTGGTCTTCTGCTTCCCCTGGAGTGGACAAATTAAAGTTACAGAAGCTGTTAACAGCCTGAGGGGGTTTATACAACAGTAACCACTGTTTTATAACAAAGATAGCTGTGCAAATGTTGGCGAGAGTCACGAGAATCCAGAATATTCTCTTTATTCTAACTGCTCTCTGTCAGTTCTTCAGCTAAGGGAAACTCGATTTAGCTTTCAGTTCTTCAGCAGCAGTTCTGACTGAATGTAGTATTTGACTAAACACATATTTGCTACAACGATATCTATAGAGTTATTGTATTACTCAATTAACACATAAACGCTTTAATGACCACGAATCTTTAACGAATATTCCCTTTAACTAGCCGAATGCTGGTAAAGCTAGCTATTGAACGTTAGCTTTGCTAGCTATCTTAGCATTATGTAGCAGTGCAAACGCTTCACTTCCTGATCAGTTAAACACAAAATAACAAACTCGGGAAGATAGGAATGATCAAAATAGCTGTTGTGTATAACAGACACATATTCCATACCATGATTTAACCCCAGCTGAGCGCTCTGTGCTGCCGGCACCCTCGTGTATCGCTGCGATTTCGAGTGACGTCATCAAAATCCGACACCTCTTGTGCGCATTTTCCGGTTGCTAGGCTAGCGCTAGCAGACAAAGGTAGATGCACAATTTTCACAACACTCACATTCATGTCGGTTTACGGTGTTACAGTGTGCGGCTGTGTTTTCGGCTGTGTGATGTAGTGGACGTGCCAGAACGCGCATCTTGAGAATTGTCACGTATCGTGTTTGAGCTGCCTTAAATGACGCTGTCAGTGTTTGGCTAAGTCGGTTAGCTCTTAGCATGAAGCTACATACACAGCAGTGTAGTTGTGCGATGCTAACAGTTAGCAGTAGCTCCCAGCTGTTTGTAGCATCTGAGGTATTCGGCTGGAGACAGTTTGCTTGTTTATCTCCCGCTCTCTCTGCTTTGTCATCTTTGTAAACATCCATTCACCAGCGGAGCCACGACTTCAGCTACACTGCTTTTAGTTTAGGTTAGTACGCGGTCTGTTTATGTTGTTTATGTTTGTGATACATCTTTACCAGCTGATCTCTCAAAAAGAAAGTAAATATATAATTGATTATATAATAGCACGACCGTCTTGTCGAGTTTTTGTTTGCGTTTTCGAGGCCGTTTAGGCTGTAAATGTGTTGTTTGGTTTTGTTTGTCAGGCGGCTTGTTTGTCCTGTTTGAACCAAGGTTGTAGACTTGTTATGATCCTTCTCCAGCTAAGTTGTTCATGCATATTTCAGTGCTGTGGATTGCATGTAATGTTATTCTTCCATCAGCCTCCAACACTTGTGCTTAAATATGCATGCTTCCTTGGCAGAGTAGTCACTGTTAAAGTTCCCAGAGTGGAGCTAATACTTCTTTTCAGGCTCCTCTGCTAATGTTCTCTCACTTAAACTGTCTCTTGTATATTTATGTCCAGCTGGTTTTCATCTGTGGAGCCAAAGCGGTTTGGTCCTCCGCTGGGCTGGGAGGCTCATGAGTGGTAGTTTCCCTGTGGGCACGGAGGGGTCTTAGTGAAGGCTGAAGATGGTCTGATGGACCGCCGCTTCTTGTTGACCTGTCTCCTCTGCTCGGTGTCTTGGGTTTTTTTCTGGGAAATACGGTGGAAGAAAGGCAAAGAAAGTCAGATTGAGGAATGGCTCCAAGGACACGGCCTCTCTGAACACAGACGGTTGTTTGAAGGTCAGTGGGTCACTTTGTTTGAGATTCATCCAATGTGCAGGTATAGGTTTGGTGACCTGAATTCAAATGCTCTATTGTTAAAGAGAGTTGTGGTATAACTGGTTCAGATATCTTGTGTCAATGGAGGTTTGACATATGCCGTTGGCGTGTCTCTTCCAGATGTACAGTCGCTGGAGGAACTGAGTCTGAGTGTACTGAGTCGACTGGAAGAGGTGGTGAAGGAGCACCGACGCTGGAGGGAAATCGCTGAAGCCCACATCCAGCTGCTCCGGGATTTTGCCTTCCAGGAGTGGCTTTGTTCCCAGAACCTGGAGCATTACTACCATACGTAAGCAATGAAAGGTCTTAACTGTAATATTTGAACTAATCAAGCATACAATCACAAGAGTTTCCTCTTTCAGGAACAATCTCCTTCTGGCACGTCATTAATATCGATGTTTCCCAGCTTGTTAAGAGTAGAGTAGGCAGCCTGCATGACTTGTACGTCTTCGATTGGTCATGTTGGCAGGTGCTTGCTTTATATACTTGAACATATGTCCACTTGGGGGCAGCCTCTCCATTCATGGCAGTTGGAGTTTGCTGACGGTGAGCTGTGAGGGCTGCAGTGTTTCAGAGGGTCACTGCAGCAGAGTGTTTCATAGAGACTGTTGTTGTTGTTGCTGCGTGAGACCCTGCAGCTCTGCAGATGTGTGTGCATGTGGGCCGGGGGGTTCTGTAGCTGCAGTCACACTTATTGCTTCATCAAGAATGACGCTGTGCCAGCTTGATCTAAGGAAAATCAACTGTAAAGGTCACAGTGTTTTAGTCACGGCAAAGACACACATGGCACATTGTGTATTTGGGGGCATATATGATATGACACCGTATATAAAAATCATATATGGTTCTTTATTCTAAAGGTCATGATTCACACACTCGCTGCTTCTCCTCAGTGCTGTTTTGCTTTGCTGGAATGAAAAGCTTGATTGTCTGAGCTTTGAAGTCAGCAACTAATGATTAAACATGAAGTAGACATAAACAGTATTTGGCTGGAAAAATAAGGACAGTAAGCAGGGAAATACACCTCATGTATTTTATTAAAGGTTAGACATTACTTCTCTGAGTGAATGTGTAATTGGGGAAAGGAAGATAAAAAGGCGTGGCAGTGATAAAATAATACAAAGGCTTACAGAATAATTAGTTTTATGACATAGTAAGTACATTAAAGAATGATTAACAGGGCCTCTCCCTCACCACACACTGGACAGAGCAGAGCAGTAAGGCTGCATTCATTCTGCTGAAGCTGGAGAAAAGAACATGCGAGACGCCCAAACCTCACTGCAGACAGCTGCGCCTGCTTAGGCGTCTTTTGTCAAACTTAAAAAACAATTTCATCACTTGGTGGAAGAATCTTTTGTCATATCGGTAATTATAAACATTCTCTTCCATGTAAAAAATATCCCCTCCTCAGTCCGGACGCTGTGTAATTTTATTTATGAATCTGTTTTCTTTGCCAGTAGTTTATCTGGAATATCTTATTATCTTATTATTATCTGTAATACAACATACCAATCAATAGAAGTTCAATGAGTTCCTCTTGATGTGTTGAAGCACCACATTACGTCACCGCATCACGGCTGAAGGTTGGCATAACTTTACATTAATCTTGAGTATATTGCAGCGTTGAGTGTCTGGTTTGTGGAGTGACGCACTGTGGCAGACATGCATAAGGATGTTTGGTCATCATGATGAGTCGCTTTGATCAGTCACATGGTTGCTTTTTTTTCACCCGCTGAATATCTGTGTGCAGACTGAAGACTCTGGGTTGTAGGAATCTGGACGATCTCGCTCAGTTCGACAGTCAACTGCAGCTCTCCCTCGCCGCCTGGGGGTACTACTACGAAGACTACATAAAGCTGTCCACTGGGATCAAGGTTCTCCAGAACTCCAGAGGGAGCCGCGACCAGGACTACGAGATCCAGCTGGTGCACAACCTTGCTGAGAGGCGTCTGAATGAGAAGTGGTCCGCTGGTGAGTATCTTCAGAACGACCACAGATTTTTCGTCATTGAAACGGCGGCGTAGAACATTGATTTCCTACTAACAACAAGCTTGATTGTGTGATTACAGCTTAAATATCCTCACATTGTCAACAGTCAACAGTGACTCTGCAGGCTGAAACCAGAGAGGGTCTGGGGTTAATCATTGATTCATTATGTCCTTCTGTCTTTCAGCGGGAGCTCTCATATTTGGCTGTACTGTGGCACTGTGCTTCTTGATAAGGGACCTGATGTTTTACGTGATTGGTGAGTCATCTGGTAATGTTTGGATTAAGCTCTGGCAGCTGTGATATGACCTGGATTTACCAATGCCACTGTTTTTGTTTTCCTGCACGCACGCCCGCTCTAAATCCTGTTCACAACCTTAAACTCTCTGCATGTCGTCTCCTCAATTCCAGTGAACTTAACCGTGGTAACAGTTTCTCTCTGCTCACCCTGGTCCTCTCCTGTGGCAGGTGGAATTACCGTTTCCATCATCGCGTTTGTCTTCACCATCAAGTTCCTCTGTGAGCTCGCAGCGAGGGTAGTCAGCTTCCTGCAGAATGAGGAACCGGGGCGACGCGGTGACCGCAGCATCTACGACTATGTCCGGGGCAACTACCTGGACCCACGCTCCTGCAAGGTGTCGTGGGACTGGAAGGAGCCGCAGGAAGTGGGACAGACTATGAGCTTCAGAGTAGAGGTGAGGTCCCACAGATGTCCCTCTAGTGTCTTAATGAATGATATTTAGATTTAGTAGGAGTATTAATTGTGTATTGTCTGTGTTTTCTCAGCTGTATTATAAGAACGGCCAGCCTTTCCCTGCCCACCGGCCTGTGGGGTTGAAGGTCAACATCACCCACATTGAGTTGCCGCTGGACATACCTGTGACACAGGAGGTTCTGCAAGAGGCGGATTCCAACGTAGTCAAAGTGGCCTTCACTGTGCGCAAGGCCGGACGCTATGAGGTCGCCGTCAAGCTGGGCGGCCTGAATGTGGCCTACAGTCCTTATTTCAAGATATTTCAGCCAGGTAAGACAGTGAATGTTTACGCTCTGTGTTTAAACCCATGTTGTGTTTTGAAGCAGTCGTCTCATCTGGTGTTGTTCTCTGCTCTGTTGTTCCCTTCCAGGCACCGTCGTTCCATCCAAAACCAAGATCGTCTACCATTTCTCCACCCTGGTGCTCACCAGCGGGCAGCAGCACACACTCCAGATCGAGCCCAGGGACGAGTACGGAAACCCCACCAGTAACTCCGCCTCCCTCAACGACGAGGTCAACTACAGCGTCCACGTACACTCTGTAAGAGAATAAACCCATTTCATTAACTTCTATCAGCTAAACTAACTATTATTAGACACAGGAGTTTCTAAATGGTGAGCTTGGGTTGATTTGTGTTCCTCCGTCTTTGTAGCTGGGCACAGTGGATGATGACAGCTTAGAGGGCTACTACAGTAAGACGGTGACCCCTAACAAGCAGAAGTGCCAGGTTCTGCTCAAGCTCACCCTCAGGAAGACGGGCTGTTTCCGGGCCTGCATCTGTTACAAGGACCAGCCGCTCAGAAACGGGGAATTCGACATTATTGTTCTCAGTGGTTTGTAAATTTAATTCATTGCCTGTAATATGGCGTTTGTTGGGTTAAATGTCACGCTCCGATGTTCTTTCCCTGTGATTCAGTCGATATTTTGTTCCATCTGTGCTTTGCTTTGTTCCACTCTCGCTTGCAGAGAATGAGAAGGCCTGCGTGGAGAAGAATGTGTCCACGCCGGGTGTCAGCATCTACTTTGAGGCGTACCTGTACAGCAGCGGCAACTACAGCAGCTCCTCGTGGCAGCTGCCAGCCTCGGCTCTGCTGGCCCCCCACAGGAGGCCGTCCATGGGAGACGAGGAGGACGACCACGACTCTCCTGTGGAGGGGCAACCCGAGAAGGTCAAGAAACCAAAAAAGGTCTACTGTTACATATCGCCAAAGGTAATAAGCCCTGCCCTTGTGAGATGTTAGGTTTGAAAAAATGCTTCGCTGTGACGTTAACTTCCACTTTCCTGTCAAACAGCAACTATCCGTGAAGGAGTTCTACCTAAAATTTATCCCGTGGCGCCTTTTCACCTTTCGAGTGTGTCCAGGTACCAAGGTAAGCTGAGCTACGCTGTCAGAACGCTGTTAGAATCTCCCCGTCATAGGTCCGATGGTCTCACCTAAACCCTCTGCCCCCTCGTCCGTACGTCTAGTTCACGTATCACGGCCCCGACCCCATTCACAAATACTTAACCCTGGTGGTGGACGATGGGTTCCAGCCCCCCGTGGAGCTCAGCTGCAAGGACAGGAACATCATGGCTGCCACCTTCATCCGCTTCCTGCACAAGAACATTGGTAAGTTTGATGCCAATTCGTTTGCTTTCCCCCCGAGCTGCAGCGAGCTCTACGGCGGCGGCTGTAACAGTGAGTTTTGTCCACAGGTGGCTCTGAAACGTTCCAAGACAAGGTGAACTTCTTTCAACGTGAACTCAGGCACATCCACTCCAAGAGACCTCGCACCAAGACCTGCCTCAAGATCACTCGATACGCCATCTTAGATTCAGTAAGTGTCTCCATGCATTCTGCTGATTAATAAGCCGGACCCATGACCGTGTGACGATCATCTCAATTTCCTTTGTCTTCTCTTCCCGCCGTCGTTCAGTCCCTGAAGGCTACGAGGAACTTCTCCGTGTCAGACTGGAGTAAGAACTTTGAAGTGGTCTTCCAGGATGAGGAAGGTTGGTGAACTTCTCAATGTAACTAGGCTGGTTTGTTTTCATTTACCGTTGATTAACGTAACCGTTGTCCCGTAGCTCTGGACTGGGGAGGACCTCGCAGAGAGTGGTTTGAGCTGATCTGTAAGACCCTCTTTGATACCTCCAACAACCTGTTCACACGCTTCAGCGAAAACAACCAGGGCCTCGTACGTTACATCTCTTCTTCCGCTACTTCTTCTCTCTTACTTCAAATTTTTTGCCTCTAACGCTTCAAGAAACACGTGAACATCGACCTCCACTCTCCCTCCCCAGGTTCACCCGAATGCAGACCGTCCGCCCCACCAGCGCCTGAAGATGTACGAGTTTGCGGGCCGCGTGGTGGGGAAGTGCCTGTACGAGTCGGCCCTGGGCGGAGCCTACAAGCAGCTGGTCCGCGCTCGCTTCACGCGCTCCTTCCTGGCGCAGATCATCGGCCTCAGGATGAACTACAAGGTACGGAACACGGCGTATTCCCTCTCGATTTCACCCCCTCCTCGTCGGATTTGGAAGGTTTAGTTTTCATTGTTTACTTTCTGTCAGCTGGTCTTTATCACCGCCGCATTTTCCCCACTAGAGCCAAGAATCCCAATTTGTTTGTTGGCGCGGTTCAATTCACAAAGAACCTCACCAGCGTGTTTTGCCGTTTATCCAGCTTACTTAAATTTCAAACGACAAACCAAAGCCGACTCAATCATCTTCTTATCCGTCCGCCCAGGAGGAGAGATGCCATGTTTACTCCCAAATGTCATTTTCCCGTGTTTTTGGTTTTGCTCCCCCACACGCAGTACTTTGAGACGGATGACCAGGAGTTCTACAAAACTAAAGTCTGCTTCATCCTAAACAATGACGTGAGCGAGATGGACCTGGTGTTCGCCGAGGAGAAATACAGCAAGTCAGGGCAGCTGGAGAAGGTGAGGCAACACTTTTGGAAGAGACGGCTTTCCTCTCTGATGTCATCTCACAGGAGAAAGGAGCAATAAACCAACCAAAAAGAAACCACATTGCTTGTTTGGCAGGCGTCCCTTTCTCAAAGGAAACCGTTGATTGTTGAGTTAGTGATATTTAAGAGGCTGCGGTTGAATGATTCATGGATCTGTACCGCCCACTACCTTCATTTATGAAGCTGAAACGAGCGAGTTTGTGGCTGTATTTCTGTGGCGCTGGGATCAATCACTTGCCCGTCGCTGCATAACTCTGGGTTCCATCCCCAGTAGTAGTAATCCCAGTGCCAGCAGAGGGCAAAAATCTGTGTCACCACTATAGCGCCTCCTACTGGATGTTTAGTATGCCTGCGGCGCCTGAAGGCAGCAGACTGAGCCTCCTCAACTCCAGCATGAATAGATGGTGAACATAACATACAGCCACGTTCGTCTGCATAGCAGCTTCAGTCGTGACTCAATTATACAGAGTATAAAAACAAACTCACAAGGCTCAGTTCTGCACTTTAGGCCTTTAGTGAAGTAAAGATGACGACAGTGTGATGTTGCGTCGGGCGAACAACTGAGAGGCAGCTGAGTGTCCTCCGGGCCTGACAGGCTTTTAAACAGAACAAGGCCTCTCCCAGCTTACTTACTTCTACCAGCTATTCCTCTGAGGCGCATACACAATATTTACAGAATTGCGTACAACAGCGTCATCCACAGTCTGTGTCTGAGGGTCAATGTCTTTATTCTACACTTTAGGGGAGGAAAAATGACAGAAGTTACCTCATAGAATTTGCTGCTGGTGTGTGTGTGTGTGTGTGTGTGTGTGTGTGTGTGTGTGTGTGTGTGTGTGTGTCTGTGTGTGTGTGTGTGTGTGTGTGTGTGTGTGTGTGTGTGTGTGTGTGTGTGTGTGTGTGTGTGTGTGTGTGTGTGTGTGTGTGTGTGTGTGTGTGTGTGTGTGTGTGCATACATACAGTGTGTTTCCTCTTCATCATACTGAGTGCTGCTCCTCTCTGTTGTAGGTGGTGGAGCTGATATCGGGGGGAGCTCAGATCGCCGTCACCAATGAGAACAAGATGCATTATCTCAACCTGCTGGCTCAGTACAGGCTGGCCAGTCAGGTGAGAGATGAGGTGGAACACTTCCTGAAAGGTAAGGAAGCGCACTGATCACGCTGATCTAAGGAGGAAGGTACCGACATGTGCACGCAATCACCTGGCCTCTTGATCAATCGCAGGTTTGAACGAGCTGGTTCCAGAAAACCTCCTAGCCATATTCGACGAGAACGAGCTGGAGGTACGCGTCGTGTTAGAAAGCTCAAGTCGTGTCCATGTCCATGTTAATCAATACACTGCAGACTGATAGGTGATGTCATCCGTCATTTCCTCCCTCTAGCTGCTGATGTGCGGCACCGGGAACATCAACGTGCAGGACTTCAAGGCTCACGCCGTCATCGTCGGAGGATCCTGGCACTTCAGAGAGAAGGTATGGAGAGACGTCATGGAAAATTCCCCGCCGTTGTTTCCCTCCATTGCTGGGAACGTCCTGAACGTGTTTGTTGTTGTTGTTGTTTTCCCGTTGCTACAGGTGATGAAGTGGTTCTGGACGGTGGTGTCCAGCTTCACCCAGGAGGAGCTGGCTCGCCTGCTGCAGTTCACCACCGGCTCCTCTCAGCTCCCCCCCGGCGGGTTCAACACCCTCTGCCCCTCCTTCCAGATCATCGCCGCCCCCACGCACAGCACCCTGCCCACCGCACACACCTGGTGAGAGGCCTTTTAACACACACACACAGTATTGATCTGCTGGAATGTTCTAACCAGCATCCTTCCCTTCTCTGTGCAGTTTTAACCAGCTGTGCCTCCCTACCTATGACTCCTACGAGGAGCTGCACAAGATGCTGAAGCTGGCCATCAGCGAGGGCAGCGAGGGCTTCGGCATGCTCTGACTCCGCCCCTCCGGCCCCGAGAGAGCGCCGACCTCTGCCCTCTCTGGTGCTTTGACTCCCTACGTTAATCTGCATTTAAACACCGACGGCACCTCACGACCGACCACCCGGACTCCCCGCACTGTGTGTTCTCTTTCAGGGTTAGAGGGCGCTGCAGGAACAGGGATGCCATCACATGAACTCCATGTAAATACACCTATGTTTGCTTTTGTAACGAAAAAAAAGTTAACGATGAACTGCTGAGGAAAAAAAAGGCAAAACCTGGGTCTGATTTTATTTCCGGATGCTAAAGACGGCTTAGATTTTATACGTTAGAGACGACAGACGCTGGTGCGACGGCCTTGAGTATTATGTATTATCTATACCTGCTTTTCTCTTTCACATTCGGCAAACTGAGGAACACTCGAGTGCAACAGCAGCGACCTGAGCGCCCGCAGCACTTTGGCCTTAACCGATCAGGGACTGATGTGTGTGTGTGTTAGTGTGTGTAAATATATGATATCACTCTTTTACTTCACTCTAACTGTACATAGTGTGTGTGTATGCGTGTGTGTGTGTGTGGGTGGGTGTATAGGAAGGTTTTCATCTTTTTGGTTTGACGTTTTGACGAGAAGGGATTTAGGTTTGGTTCTTGTTTTGCACGTTTGACCGGGGGAGAGTTTGTTTGTTTATTTTGTTTCCGTGGGAGAGAAATGGGTTTTAAGGAAAAGCCAAGTAATTCATATTGTTTATAGGAGTTTTTAAACTGAAATCTTGTTGACCCATACTGTTAAATCTCTGTTTTTGTTGTGTTTTATAATCTGCCTTATACTTACAGACATGACCTTTGCCTCTGATTGTATCCAGAGTCCACACTAACAGGAAAAAGTACTATTCTGACATTTTCTATACATTTAGTGTGCGTGTGTGTGTGTGTGTGTGTGTGTGTGTGTGTGTGTGTGTGTGTGTGTGTGTGTGTGTGTGTGTGTGTGTGTGTGTGTGTGTGTGTGTGTGTGTGTGTGTGTGTGTGTGTGTGTGTGTGTGTGTGTGTGTGTGTGTGTGTGTGTGTGTGTGTGTGTGTGGGGTGTGTCTGGGGTGAACAGCCCAGTGTGAAACGCTGAACGCTTCATATTTCGGACTCTGCAGCCTTTTATCGGTTTACCTCAGAATCTCCTTTGGCACCTGTACATCTTTCTGACACGGGTGTGTGTGTATGCAAAGGTACATGTACAGCTTCGCTCCTCGCTGCCTCTCTTCTGCCCCCGACGTCATCCTTGTGTGTCCTTCCTATGTGTTATTGGAAATCTGTATTTATTGGAAAGACTTTGGAGTTTCCAAGCCAACTTCTTCTTCTTCTTCTTCTTCCTCTTCTTCTTCTTCTTCCTCTGTTTATAACTGTGCTGTAATTCCTTGGTGTTCTTGGGTTTACATATTCGTCAGTCATGTGTAATATTGTGAGCTGTCAGCCGGTGTGCGTGTGTATGTGTGTGTGTCTCTCTCTCAATGATTTCACTTGAGTAGAAACACACTGCTCCAGGTTTCATCTCCGCTCTGAAGCTTCCATCCCTCGCGTTTCTTCTTCTTCTTCACTGATGGCCGCTGAGATTTATTTAAGATGAGAACTCTCGCTGAGCGGTAGTGTGTGTGTGTGTCGGTATTCACGGCTGCACATTGGAATTTCTGGCATCGGCACAGTTCCGAGTGGTTCCGCTCTGACTCGAGGCCTCTCTGCTCCTCTGCTTGTGCGTCTGATCGCCTCTCACAGTGTTGAACACTTTACGAGCCGGTTTACGGATCTGTGTTTTGTTTGGGTTGTGCAATGTTGACCTGATGTACCGAGGATAAGAAGAGTGAACATGTTAATAAGTGCTTATTAATTTAAAAGACAGAAGTAGGTCTCTTCTCTAGTCTGTGGTGTCTGGAGCGCCTGTATAAAGGAGTAAACATGGTCTGTAGTTTGAATCTCATTAGATAAGATCATGGTGGGGAAAATGTGAAAACGACGCGTCTGTCTTCTGCTTCTCTGTCCTTGTTTCCTGTTTAGCTTTCATCTACTACTGCCTTCTGTTTGGATGGTTTGTGGATTAGATAGTTTGGTGTTGGCCGGAGTTTGACTTGGATTTTTTTTTTAGCGATGTAAATATTGTGAAATACTTGCATATGAATCTAAAAGTGGGATAATTTTGTTTTTTTAATGGTAAGCCTCTGCTGATGAATGTTTGGGATTCCTTGAACTGCAGGTCATTTGTTTATGGGAATAAAAAGTGACAGACTTCATTCAGTTTGATCTGACTTTGTGCTCCGGGGTGAAGCTGTGGATGGAGGACATGTTGATGCAGCTGCAGGCCTCAATCTGCCCCCGAACTTTCATTATGACACTAAATCTACTAACAAATAAACATGTTGACTTTCATTAGAGTACAAAGTGTCAAAAGTATGTATTCCATTTCCCTGTATTTTTGCCCTGCTATGATCGCGGCGCCGTTGCATGTTTTCGCCACAGGGGGGCAGTGTGTGCACATGGCGCGTCCCCCCCCAGCCCCCCCCCCCCCCCCCCCCCCCTCTCTCCCCCCTCAGGACAGCTTAGCAGCCGTAACTGATGAGGGGGCTTTCCTATCTGCACTTGACCCTCCACACTTACCGTCTCCAACTGTCTGTGAGAGCTTAAATCCCCTCCATTGCAGACGGGGCTCGTTTCCCCCCACATACACACACACACATACCTCACCAACATAACCAAATAAACTGCTGGAGGCTTTAATGAAATCGACCTTTCCAAATCTCCGTCCCGACAAGCGCATCCCTCTCCTCCCGGCTGCCGGCCTGACTGGCAGCCGTATCTGCCGAGGAAGCGATGGGAGACGCTCTTCCTCGGCTGCGTGCTGAGCTCCTGAGTCATATCTGATAATGGTTTTTACAAGAACAAATCCTTTTTTAATTGCTTTGCTCGAAAGCCCGGGACACGCAGGCGGGCAGGACGGCCCCCCTCGACCCTCGGCCCTCGGCGCTACACCCACATGTTCTTGGCCTCTTCTGCTCGCAACTGCGGTCTGGTCTGAACAGCATCAGGAGCAGGCAGGAAGGCATCTTGAAGTACTTGGAGGCAGGAGTCCGGTTATTTGGTCTTGGCATGCACCTGTGGATTTGCATAATGGTCTCTCTCAAATTTCCCCGTGGAATGCTCGCTAAAGAGGGACCACAAATCAGAAAGTCATCATCCTCTGGCTCTGACTGAGAGTAATGTACCATGCTGGCGACGTCCTCCTTCCCCAGAGAACCTGCGGGAGAGCGCTCAACAACAATAGTTTGCAATTTTTGCTAATTCATCAGATGATCTAAAAAATTCTGGAGAAAACATCTTTTCCCTCACAAATTTCCCTCCATTTTCCAAATCAATAAACATCTCCAGACTTAACAATAATTTGGTTTGGTGGGTTCAGAGTTGCCAAGTTCCTCGGGGAGTCAATTTATGGGGTTGCTTCTTCTCAGCCAAAGAATGTAGAAGATCAAAACTGCCGCTCATCATTTCCCATCTCTGACTCAGACACTCTTCCTCTCAGCCGATGCCTTTCAATCCATCCACTTCCCTGATCTGGGGTAATTGTGGGCAGGCTGAGGTCTTTAGAGGGCAGAGAACACAAAGGCCCTGGACCTGGAGGATCTTTAGAAACACCACGGCTCTCCCTTCCTGCTAAACAGCCCTGGGACTGTCT
Organism: Genypterus blacodes; assembly: GCF_046128005.1. Classification (NCBI taxonomy): domain Eukaryota; kingdom Metazoa; phylum Chordata; class Actinopteri; order Ophidiiformes; family Ophidiidae; genus Genypterus; species Genypterus blacodes. The sequence continues at coordinate 2,140,193 of NW_027466916.1, forward strand.
GCTTCCCATTCCCAACATGCAGGTCCTCATTACCTGATTGGACGCAGCTGATGAACTGCCAACTGGATTGGCCGCACGTATTCATCATCTGTGATGGCCGGGACGATTTAGAGGCCAATCTCAATCAGGGTTGTTGAAGGACAGCGGCGTGTTGCTCCAGCAGCAGCAGCAGCAGCAGAGAGGTGGTTCTCCCCAGGAAGTGAACGCTTCACTGTATATGTAGTGGACTGACTTCATTTTACGTGCAATTGCTCCCCCAGGCCCGAATCCAAACCCTGGCAAACATCAGCTCTCTCTCTCCCTCTATGTGTGTGTGCATGCAAAGTACTCCTCAAGATTGTTTTCTCCTTCTGTACACGACGCCTGGCCACTAAAACGACTCTGACTGCCGGCTTTGTTGGACGTTTATGGGGGATTTCAGTTTCAGCTGTGTGTTTCTCAGTTCGCCCTATCAGAGTATGAGCTGCTCCTTTTGTAGCACGGTGACAGTCTGGAGATTAGAGGGAGAAATGGCCGTTAGGGATACGCGTCCCGGCGTTGACAATGGTCTGGCAACTGCGTCAAAGAGAAGAATGTATGGAAAGGATGCTGCTGCTGATCAAAGAGATTCCTACTCCATCTCCTGATATTTCACAGATTCTCCGTCGCTCCTATCAATCCTCTGTGATTTCAGCGCTGAGCCCTGGCTCTCATCACCCGTGTTGTGATGCCGCACGTCCACGCCGAGACACATCTACAAGGTCGGCCACACATGAAACTCCACATAAAAGAGCATTCCTCTCTCTAAAACACCCGACCGGCACATGTTTGTGTTTTGACAGTGACACAGCCGTCCCAGAGCTGAGGTCAGAGACCAGCAGAAGCTTCTACTAAAGGACTTGAAAACGCATCGCGTGGAGATGAAGCGTCCCCCAGCCGCCGCTTGTCTGCGTTATATATGATGTTGGAGAGAAGCAAATTGATTCATGGGGTTAGCTGTCCTGCTGGGAGGTGCAGCTGTATTGTGTTGCTGCATGTCAGGGAAGATTTGGGTTCTTCTATTTCCTCTGCATGGACGCGGCTCTGTAATGTGGGCTGTCCAGCTGTTTGATGAATACACCTGAGATTGTTGTCAGGCGTGATCTTCGTAGCTGTGAGGCGTTAAAGTCACATCCATCCGTCCTGCTGTCCGTCTGTAGAGCGACGGCAGCAAACATGTCAAGTCAAGTCAGTTTGCAGACCGACCTACCAACCAACCATCTCCCCTCTGCCGTATCACAGAAGATGAAGAAGAAGAAGAACACTTCTGTGGCTCTTGGTTGGCTCTTGTTGCCTTGGCGCCTGGCGTTGGCTTCCCCTTGCTGCCTGCAGAGGGATCCAGGCCGGCGGGTCGTTCCTGTGGACTGTAACTCATCAGCGGGCCGTGTTGGCTCTCCAGGGAAGCTCCTGCACGCATCTGCAGCGTCTGAGCCCACACGCCGCCTTCTGTGGCGCTGAGGTAATTCTTGCTCCCTCTGTAGTGTGTGTGGTGTCATTAATAAGATGGAACAGAGCTCAGACTGTGTGTCTGTGGGAGGAACCTACAGCACCAGACCACAGTCTCTGAGGCCCAGGATCTGTGAATGAAGCACCGTGCTGCCATGTGCTGCGGGCGGCTCCTCTCACACACACACGCACGCACACACGCACGCACGCACACACGCACGCACGCACGCACGCACGCACGCACACGCACACACACACACACACACACACACACACACACACACACACACACACACACACACACATTTTTGCATTTGCTTTTACTCCTCTTTTGTTTGGTTTCATCCACTCACAGATGAATTTCTTCATTGTACTTTCTCCACTCAGAGGTTTTAAGAGGGTTTCTCTGACCACAACTGAGCCGCCACAACAATTGTGGTCACATCTGGCAGCCACATGTGCCATCACTGTTGTGTACAGATCAGCGACAGCCGACAGTGTGTTTACAGCCACAGCACACACACACATCACCTCCACCTCAGTGCAGGACAGGACAGATCAGGAGGTACAAACACACCAAAATAAGGAATTCACTCTCACAAAGTTGGCTCAGAGATGCCGTATGTACGTGTGTGTGTGGGTGTGTGTATGTGTGAGTCCCAGGCTGGCAACAAGAGACGATGAGTTGGGCGAGCGGATGGAGGAAGGGCGGATCACACCTGTAGGAAAATGCTGATGGAAGGAGGAAGTGAGCTCCTCCGGGCCAAACCATCTCCAGCGCTGATGGTTGGCACGGCGAGGGAAGAGTGACAGGAAGATGGAGAGCCTGGTCAGCAGGTCCAACTCTCACCGTGAGCACACACCATGAGTTACTTTCTTTCTTTCTTTCCCTTTTCCTCCACTTTTTCCTCTTTTATTCTTCTCTTTCCTCCTTTAATGGACCTGAAAGGCAGAGTTATTTACACAGCATAGTTCAAACACAAAGTGCTTCTTGTTTGATTATGGAAGGTTTGAAATGGGCCGATAATTATTAATATCTGAGGCATTATTTTTGTTTTAGTTCATGATATCAGAGCAAAACGATCATCTTGCATGTTTCCCTTCTAGATTGCAAATGTAAAGTCTCTCCTTGTAAACGTTGCTGCTTTAATCTTCCCACAGGCTCAGTAATATTTGTGATTCTGAGATTGAAATCATGTATAAGATCATGACAGGGGCGGAGCCAAAGATGGATTGTATAAGAGTGACATCATTGTAGCAGCTCTGTTAGTTTAGATGACATCAATGTTGTAAGTTTGCTGGATTTTGTTGAGTTTGTATCAGAAAATAACCCCCAAACCGGAAATACTTTGGATGCTGGAACACAGATGACACCCAGACCGCCTTTATGTTCCCTGTCCACACGCTGTTATGTCCCTCCAACCTTCTCTGCTGTTGATTCCTAAAGTTATTATCTGAGTCCAGGTGCGCGGCGGCCTGCGGAGGATATGATGTAACTCCGTTCTGCTTGGAGGGTCGTGGCGTGAGTCCTTTCCTGTACACGAGTGTGGAGCCACCCGATGGGATGATGAGGATACCATCCAGCACGCAGAGGGGAGGACATTAAAGAGACAGACCCATGTGAGGACATGAGAGAGGCCAGGGACACGGCTGAGCGTGTTTGCTTTGCTCCGGGTGCGAGCTGTGCCAGGAGCTGACTGTGTATTTGTCTTTTTACGCTGCTTGTTTGAAACGAGGCTCAGCAGACGGACCCCCATCGAGGTTCAGCGCGCCGCACCGGACCAAGAATATCGCTGAGAAACATCTCAACATATCTGTCCTTTAACGACCTTTAAGCATGTGAGCTCCGTGACCTTTGGCCTCTCGTCTGTCTGCGACCAAATGACCGCGTCCCGTTTTTTTGTTTTGTTTACATGACAAGAAATATGACTCATTCAGCTCCGCCGCTTTCAAACAAAAGCCCACTGTGTTTCTACACCCAAGCAGAGAAGAAGAAGTGTGTTTAGGAGCCGTTACTCACTGAGGCGACTCGTGCGGAGGTGACAGTGAAGCAACGGAGGTAAGATTCAATGTTAAAGCAACAGAACACAGAACAGCCTCTGGTTCTGAGGGCCAACAGGGAAAGACTGGCCGCCTCCAAATGCCTGCATGAGGTCATGCAATGAAAATACATGTCCGTCCTCTGGGCTGATAGACAGAGAGATGCTGACATGATTTTGATTTGTTTGCTTCATTTGGACAAGCTGAAGAACAGAGAAGACGGCCCGCTGGAGACGGTGTCCAGGCCATGAAGCCCCCTCACTCTCTCTCTCTCCTTTCCTCTATCTCTCTCTCCGATAGTCCGGCATGCACATTAGAGCGCACAGAGATACTCAATATTCATTGGTGTTTTCTGCCATCGCGCTGTCATCATAATCAATCAGACGAGCAGCTAAGATGTTACATTTCCCCAGCGCCGTCTTGCATTGTTCCTCTCCCGCCGTCACTCCTCACAGCGCCAATTAGTCAACATACTTCGCGAGACTAATGGGATCCCCCCGCCATTCCAGACCGCCTTCATCATAGCGAGGCCCGTAGCCCCTCGCGGTTCCTCAAGGAGACGCAGATCTCACCAAGATACGCCGCATTGTCCGAGCGCTGCGGTTGAGATACTTTCCATCTTGTTGCGTTCATTAGAGAATGCCAGAGTGAGATATTTGTGGTGGAACAAAGAATTTGCGAGGAAGACTTTCCCAGCGAAGATCTGCATGGGAATGAGTGAAGAGGTTTCTTTCCTACGGTTGTTGAGTTGAATAAATATTGATTGATTTGACCTGGACTGTAAAAGCTCGTAAAAATGGAGCCGATCTGTGTTTGCAAATGAACTCTTTCTGCTATGAGTTACAGAAATGCTTCATACTTTGCGTGTAGTTCATTTTCCGTCATTGCCTTAGTGATGAAGATGATGTAATAATAGCTGTAGTGCAGCTTTAGAGGAGTTCCTGTGTGTTTTGACATGGTAATTGAGCTATTTTCTGTTTAGGTCTGAGATTAACAGCCCCCAGGTTGCCTCCAGATGTGGTTTGGCCTGGGATGCACACTGACTGCACTTTCTGATCAATTCCCCAATAATGGAAGACTGACCTGACACGAAGCGATCCATCACCGCCAGACGCGCCGCCACGATCAGACTCCTCGCTGCTGAACACGGAATCATCCCCTGCGCTAAATGGCGGACAGATGGTCGGAGCCCCTCTGCAAGCAATCACAGCAAATGATTACCCAGCCTCTCCTCTCATGTGATCGACTGGTGGGACCAAAACAATAACGCGGTGGGAAACAGTAGTGGGACTGGTATGAATTCGACCATCACAGCACTCTAATATTAGCCAGGCCTGTGTGGAGAATGTCACTGATGTGTGTTTGTCTTTTGTTTTTGCCACAGAATCTGTTTATCCTCAGGAAGAGGCTTAGAATATCCTGGATCAACAAACACAAACTGGCTTGTTTGTGAGCATCCACTCGAGTTTCGCCCCTTTTTCATTCCTCCCTCCGTTCAGGAATTCCGAAATCCCCCCTCGCCGCTTTCAAGCATTTCCAAAAACAAAACCTAATACGGAACAAAATGTGCAAGATTTTAAGCCAATTTTTGCTCGAATCTCTCTAAACATCCTGCACAGAGCCGACTTACATCCTGAGCTGTGATGCAAATGAGCAGACGCTGGTCTGAACGCACAAACAGCCTCGTGACTCCTTAGTCCTCTGGGTCGTCTTATCTCTGCAACCAGCGCTGTAAAGTAGAAACAGTTGAAGGACAATTTAATGACCTGATGGTTTTGTTAACAGCTCGTGATAATTGTGTCTTTCATCGTTCTTCCACTTGATTGTCATTGTGGATTTATTCAGATGGTAATTTACCTTTTCCTTGGATAAACAGAGATCCGGCCCGTGCCAAGAGGACGCATGAAAGAATTCATTCTAGCTGCTGGTTTGATCACAGTGCAGGACGTGCTTGATGCATCGCTGTGTTTTCCCAGTTTGTTATGTATTACCAACATCTTCCATCGAAACATTTGTCAGAAAAAACTATACTGAAGATCTCATTATGGAGTCTCTGTTCTTATCTTTGGACCTTCGTTTTCGTCCTGCTGTCCTCGTTTTCAATCTTTTTTTCGAGGCTTTTGAGGTGAATCAGACAAATGAGGACACGAGACTGGAGACTTGGACATGTCGTCTGAGAGACTCTGTTTTCTGTCTATTGTTGAATTCCAGATCCTTTCCTTCCAATTCTGGCACGGCCGCTTTTCTCTGCTCTTATTGTTTGTTTGTTGCGGAAAACACGATTAAGCCAGTTTAGAGAGTTAAACTACCACACCCAGAAACCTTCATCATCCAGAGACCTTCATCATCCAGAGATCTTCATCATTCATGACGTGGATCGTGATCTGGACTCCAAAAGACCTAAAACAGCGACCTGATTGGAAATGATTAAAACCCTTCACCTTCCTCAACAACTATGCCCTTGAGCAAGGCATTTCACCCCAACCCAGACTGGGTTGTGGCTGAGGAGTGCGATGGCGGCACCCAGGCCTCTGCTCCCTGCCCTGACAGTAGATTGAACAGCAGGTGACCGCTGGGTCATGTAGACGTGTTGGTGCCGTGTGCACTCATGAGGATCAGCAGCGACGGGGGGAACTCACCTCCTCTGACTCTTGAGCTTGTTTAGCAGCATGTCTGTCTGCGGGCTTATTAAAACTTGGCCTCCCTAATGAACGCTCGCCCTTGAAGCCTGCTGTGCGGCGGGTGCGGCGGGTGCGGCTCAGGAGACGGCGATGGGCCCCCCCTCAGCCCCTGCCCCCCTGACCCCCCCTTCCTGCTCCCCGCAGAGCGCTCCAGCACGGACCTGCTGAGGCCGCGACGCTTTTACATTACACTGAACTGGAATGTTAATGAATCCTCTGAATCCATTTTGCGGTGTGAAGAGCAGAATCCCTGACTTGGGGAGCGTTTCTGTTTACGTGTTGGTCTCTGTCGGCTTCGCTGAGGCCTTAGGTTGATGTAAGGCCGAGCGCAGCCACACAGAAGAGAGAGAGAGGAGAAGCCAGCAGATACACACGAGACACCAACCGAGCCATGACTTCACACTCCGCAGTGAATTTGCCAATTTGTGTGTGCGTGTAGACTAGACTGAGCGGAGTGTGTACTTGCAGACGATGTTACACAATCCCCCCCCCACCCCCACCCCTACAGGAGTGTGATTTACGAGCTGGGCACTGACGAAACAAATCCAGGAATTAAGACACGGAAGTCCGAATATGAATAACGAGGAGAAAATGCATGAGCATCAAGTGCGACGACCAACTTCTTCTATTTCTTCTTCCTCTTCGCTTCATTAGTAGTTTTTCCTTTAAGCTGCTCGGGGGATCTGTTACACTGACACGATATATAAAACTGCAGTTCAAAGAGATTCCAGAAGGCGCTGTGATGAATGGGGTCGTTTCTCCCATCAAACATCTGTCCGAGGCGTCGGGGTCGCTCTGCCTGGAGGGTGGGGGGGACAGGTCACACCCGTCCTCCACCCTGCTCCTCCTCCTCCGTGTCCACTTCTGTCCCGTCCTGCGGATCACACGCCGACGGCAACAAGGTTTCATTGATGGCGGTGTGCGGCGAGCTGGAGTCGGGTCTTTGTTGCGTGCTGCTGTTGCTGTTCCCCTCTTGACCTCGATGCTGGAGGGATCCCCGCCTCTCCTGCTCGCGCTGTCGGACGGTAATTAGCGAAGGCCTTTGGGGGGGGAAAGACTTTGAAGTTATCTCAGCTAATTGCCTTGTCATCCCCCCCCACTTTTCTTTTTTTTCCCTTGGAGCTTTTCTCGCTATAAACACGACCTGGGTTACGGCAGGTTCGCCGGGTTGTTCTGGCTAAACGCGCGACGCCAGGAAGGTTTAATGGTTTGGATAATAACAAATGTATCATGCTTAATTGGGAGTCACTCGTGTCAAATTGACCTCATGTGGGGGGTGATGGGGGGGCTGCTTGACCTTCGCTGTTAATTGGGGATAGCGAAGGCCATTTTTCATTTATTGCACAAGATTCTCAGCTCGCCACAAAGCAAACAAGAGACGTGAGGGAAGAACAAAGCAACCAATCAGATTAAAGCTTCACTCAGTATGTATACATGCACTTTAGGACTTGGATTAGACTGCGATTAAGGCAATAAATCAATTTACTCAAGCATCATGCGCACACTTTGAAGTGATCGTGGTAATTTACCACATGTACTTGTGTTTGTCTGAAGAAATTCTCAAGTATTCCTGTAAAACTCACTAAATGCGCGGGAAATTGGTTCAGGATACTACGTTACTGGGTGTCATACCAAATTGATGTGCTGTCAGAGGCCAGAGGGCGCGTGTCATCAATGAGTCAACCTCCAAATTGGGTTTGTGCCTCATCTGTTCCCAGCAGTGAAGTTAAACAGACCCTAACGTGCATTACTCAACAGGCTGCGGCGTCGAATCAAAACAACGGACGATCTGGTCAAACTTTCCTTTATCCTGCACGCAGTCGCTCACCCCGGTCCAGTTTGGGGGTTTAAGAGTGAGGAGAAGTATTTGGCCCCGGCTACAAAAGGAGAGGATTTCACAGTCAGTCAATAAAAACGGCTGCCGGGGGAACGTTTGTGTTTCTGCATCACTTTGCCACAAAGCCCTTAAACAAGTTTGTGGGTCCGGCACACCAGCGAGAGGTTTCAGAGCTTCGTCCCCAGGAGTTGTTTACAGCTGACGAATTTCTAAATACGCAAAGATTTACAAGAGGCGAATGTTTCCAGCGTGGGGCCATCCGTCTTGGCTTTGAAGGTTCTGAACGTTCCGGGCTAATTTGTTGTCATTGGTGTGAAAGCTTGTGGAGAAATGAGCGACCCTCCGCAGGCAAACGAGGAGTTAAAGCCAAACAAGACGTAACTCTCTTGGTTTTGTCCGGTTTGGTCCAAAATGAGGAAATAGAGACGTTCTAGTCTGGAGACGTCATTTTGTTTTGTTTTTTTATGAGAATCTGACCACCAGACGGACAAATTTACACTTCCGAGATTAATCCTTTCGAAAATTTGGGCAATTACTCGCGCCAGATTTGGGATGTTGAGCGGCGGGAGGCGGTGGAAGTGTGGTGCCAGACTGTTGACACGTCTCACCTTTGCCTGAGCTTCACTCACGCTGTGTGTTATGAAACTGTGGCCAACCAAGCCAAGGAAGTCGAGTACCTCTGCCAAGGCCCAGCAGCCTCCAATTACCAATCCGCCTCTGGATGATGAAACTTAATAGGTTGTTGTCTAGACTCTAGACCACGATCACTCCACCCACGCCCCCACTTCCCACCCCTCCATCAGGTGGAGTGTAAGTAGTGAGTTTGGTTACGGTTGGCTAATTGGTCCTTGAAGAAGCAGTCACACCCACTCAACTTTGGCAGCCATTTATCTCCAAAAACACTTAAAAATATTCCAAAAATAGAGAAGATTTGTTTCCCTCTGGGTCCAGACATGTATGACTTTATGACAACTGACCCAAAGAGATGCAAACAAATTGGAAATAATTCAGAATGGCAGAAATTCTAAAGCCAGGGAATCAATTCTTATGGCGAAAACATAAAAGTGATTGTTACAGCGCCACCATCAGGCCCAACTGGTAACAGAATTCAGTGGATTCCTGGCTGGATCCCATCCAAACATGACTGAACACATGACCTCTGTTAGGGAGGCAGCAGTTGCTTCTCTCTGGTTGGAGGTGCTGGATGATATGCAGCAGGTCTTCATTCCATATCCTCCAGGTAAAGCTGACAATGTGGGAAAATGCTTTGCCCCCGAGCTCTGTGGCCGGGTCACCGCCAGTACAACCAAGCAGAGGCATCGGGAGCTGCCTGAGCCAGCTGCTGGGGGTGGGGGGGAGTCAGCCTGCTGAGTCAAGGGTGAGGGGCCAGGAAAAGACGGAGAGAGGGAAGAGAATAATGGGGAAAAGAGGGAAGAAAGCAGTGGGTGAAAAGCCAGGAACATCTATCACACAGCCGCCCCTCCTTCCCCCCTCCTCCCCTCCCTGCTCTCCCTCTGCAGTGACTCCCGGCGCGAGCCAAAGAAAACACAACGACTGTCACCAAGTATTCATGCTTTACAAGCACGCACCATGCAGCGGGCACCGTCTCTATCCCACACACACACACACACACACACACACACAAACACATTTATTTATTCAGACGTTACTGCCAGTATTGATTCCCGTTGCGATTGATTTCACGTGGGCCTGAATGTTTGGGGCTAAGCGGGGCTCGTGAATGAGAGCCGGCGGGCTGGGGAAACGTATGTCTTCTGGAAAAGCTGCAGCAAGTTCTTATTTGACCTAATTGGTTGCCAGCGAGATCCACCCTTTGAATGAGCTCCAGTGGCATTTATCACGGAGGAGCGTGACATCATTCCATGTATTGTTCGTATGAGGAACTTTGAGCCCAAAGTATAAGAGACAGGAGGGCTACACCACAGAATGAAAGACTGGAGTGGTGGATTTACAAAACGTTTATACAGTTGGGAAGAACTCTTTCGCTCTGACCGTAAAGAAAACATTAGCCAGTGTGTGTTTCAGCAGCCCGCAGAGGTTTCCATCAATAAAACAACTCTGATGTGATAAACCTGAAGCGCTCATTGTCATAAATCCACAGGAATCTTCCTCTGGTGTTGAATGTATGGAAGTAGTTTGGAGCGACGATCTCAGCTGAGCAACTGAGGAAGAGGAAGGAGGCATATTTCATAAACAGCATCTGTATATCAGAAAGGAATCTTATTAATTTCCTTTCAAATAGCAGAGATGGCTAGTGGTGTGTGTGTGTGTGTGTGTGTGTGTGTGTGTGTGTGTTGTGTTGTGTTGTGTTGTGTTGTGTTGGGTTTACATTCATGCTTAAGCTCCCGATTCTGATCCAATAAAGGGAATCAGTGTGTTATGTCAGATGTCGCCTTAACACCTCCAGTGTACACTTGTACGTCATTCACGCCTTCATCTCATTCCAAACAAATGTTATCAAGCAACGCACAAGATTGTCGGACTTTTTTCCAGACAGTTGGTCTTGATTTGTCTCGGCTCAGATCCGTCTCTCAAGTCTGCTTTTTGTCTCCTCCTAAGTCTGAAACGTTTTGATGCTCTTAAAGCCAGAAAAGAAAAGCTGCCAGCGCTGCGAGATTATTCCAACCTGTTTCTAATACGAATCAGCGTGTTGGAGGAATTTTCACAAATTGTCGGAACAAGGACGGATACGAATGCTGCCCAAGCGACGATAAATTGACACGTGATTACAGATCAGAATGGCACAAACAACTGGATTTGACGTTTATAGGCTTGTAGAAATGGAAAGTCTACAAGCAGAAAATATCTGCTCCATTAACTCCGACAATGAGCCAAAGCACCTTGAACTTCTCATTTCCCATTAATAATATTGAAATTGAAGTATTTATTGCTAGTTTTGGCCTGGAACCAGAGGTGCTTTTCCATGTCTAGACTCTTGGGAGCGTCACCTCCGTGCGTACTCCCACACCAGTGTCCAACTCGTGGTCCCTCTGCCACTGTCTGCTACAAATGTGAACACACCAGCAAATGAAAGTGTGTCCTCTAAGGCCCTGCAGGGTAACACCGAGCACCAGGAAGTCTCTGAGCACTGCCCGTAAAACATTTAGCCCCGTCCACTCAGGCAGAAAACTATCCTCATCAAACCCTAGAGCTCTGTCACTGGAGCATGCCGGGGTAATATCACCGCCTCATACACTAAATCATCAAAAAAGCTAAAAGGAATGCGGCCCTTTTTGTTTCTCCAGAATGAACTCTGACATGAGGTCTTACCTCATTTGATTCAATTGGCACCTGGTTGGCTTTTCTACTGCTTCAAGTCCGAACGTATTCTATGATATATGACGTATAATGTTTGCTGAACCAGAGCCAAAGCCGCTTGTCCTCTGCTGAGGTTTGTCAGAAGGGGCAAAGGGGTAATTTGTAAGGGGAAGTACTTAATCTGATGGTAATAACAGTTTCCTTGCATACAGTATTTGGTGCAGCTCTGACTTCCCCTTTAGGCGCAGGGAGGAGGAGGAGGCCTTTGTTAATCAAACTGCACTCACACCCATGAATGAAGGAGCCGATCATTCAGCCATGAAGTCATGCAGGGTGGACGTACGGCCGGAGCTGCGACATGCATGAGAAACATCTCCAGAGCCTCCAAAGTGTGACTTCAGAGGTGGAAAGTGAGTATACTGCATGTGCTCAGATACTGTAACTCCTGTAGCACTCTCTGCTACGTGTTCCACTACATTTCTATTACATGACAACATTAGTCACTCGTCACGTTTTGCAGATTCAGATTTACATTCTTTTTCTCTTGCAATGCTGTTGGCGAGTCCAAACCTTGTCTCTCAGCCATGTTTTAATTGATGACACACATCAATCAAGCCTCTTCAGGTTCTTGTTTCTTCTCGTTCACTCCCTCGCTTCGCTGCAAAGCTCCTCCAGGGACAGAAATGAGCTTATAATCTCAACGTGATGTACATTTTTTAGTTTACTAATATTACAAATATGATGATTATGATGTTTCAATTGCGAGGTCCCTACCAAGATAAACCAAGACACAACCCCTCAGGAGGGAGAGATATCACTATTGCATGAAATCCTTCAAAATGACCCTGAAAGCATCAGAATCTCCCACACAAAACATCTTACATTTGAGGGATTTTTGCCCAGATTTTGCTTTATATCCTTTTAAAATGCCAGAATCGGTGATATACGGTCTTTCCCACTGTTAGTTCCATCTCTTCATTTCCAAATAGCAGCGGCGGTTGTGAACAACAAACCCTGAAGCAACCAAAGCAACGAGTGCAACGTGATTGGCTGCCATTTGGTCCTTTACAATATGAATGCATTAAAGATACAGTTTGAATCCATAAGTTGAGTATCACGTCACTGCAGCGCCTCCTACTGGTAGAATCTGATTCGGGAAAAACCTTTTTAGCTCCAAAAATACCAACATTTACCACAAGGGGCATCACTACCTCAACTGTCAATCAAATCTTTGTTCCTCTGCGATTTCATCCATTCCTCAATATTACAGTCTGCTGCTTTAATAAATACTGGATTCACTTTAATCCAGTAATAATTCATCGGAAATCTTACTTTAATAAAGTCGAATGCCGGGATTTCACTTGACTCGGCACACACACACACACACACACACGTTTCAGCTTTCTGAACCCAGCACTCGCCACGGCCTTATAAAAACATGTATAGAAGTCATGACAGGCGAGGTGGAAGTGTCTGTCTTAAGTAACGCCCACGTGACTGGCGTCTATTCCTCTTATTCTTCATTCATGCAGGCTGGGACAGAGCCTGTAGTCGTTGGCCGGAGCACATTAAATCTATCCTGCTCTATCTTCAAATGTTTCCTCTCGTTGGTGAATGCCTGTTTTATGTTCGCCGTTTAATGCGTTGCGAAGCCCGATGTCGTTCTTTAGTGCAGCAGGCGTTCCGAGGAAAAGCTGTCATGTTCGATGAAAAAAAAAAAAACGTTAATAAAACACATCATTTCTGCTTTTACGAAGTGGGATTGGGCCAAATGAAACTCCCTCTTTCCACTTTTTCTCCCCCCCCTCCCCCTCCCGCCCCCCTGGGGTCCCGACTACTGCCCAGTCTGAACAATGTCAGTATTATGTTTGCTCCCGGGCAAAGAGGAAGGAGAAACCAACGGGCTTTGATGCAAATGGCGAAGGTAGCTAACGAAGAAAGAGATTGACGTTTCTCATTGGACGCCTCCATTGAGGGTCGTCACAGAGACCAATTCACACGGATCACTTGAAATTCCCTGTTGATGCTGGGTCCTAATGAGAGCCCTACTTTCTGGGCGTCATGATATTGTTTGGCTTTCTAATGGGCACACTTGAACTCTGACCCTCTACTCACTCGACGGTGACGAAGCAGTCGCTCATTGTACCTCCCAGCTAAATGGACCAAATTTGTCTCTCTTGGGACATTCCTGTTGACAGGCGAGCCTCTGATGTGTGTGTGTGTGTGAGTGTGTGTGTGTTCCCCTTATAGAATGGATTACAAAGTGCCAATCTCATAGAATCCATACGTTTAGTGGCTCCATCTTGTTGCCCCAGAGTTACAAACTGAAAACAATCTAGAGAATGTAGTAATTCAAAGTGTTTTGTTGACTGAAGACAAATCGAATACACGTAGTTTTCTCCTACGCACACGCACACACACACAGGCTGTTTGCATCAGTATAATTGCATGACTTAGATATTGTTATTGTTACTACCGCTGTATGCTTTGCAGGAAACTGTGTGCAGTGTAATACAGTTATAATTCAGCTCTGCATTTGAAAGATGATAGGAGTGGCTCGCTTGTCATGCCAGAGTTTTCAAAGGACTCTTTGTGCAAAAGCGTCGGTCATAGCCAGAGACATCCTCCTGCTATTTATTCCAGAGTTACTCCAGATGCTGTAAATTGTATCAAATTGGGCCACGTACGGCCCACATTCACAACATGTTTAGCTGCTCCACGGACCGGCTACACACACACGTGCAACACAGGGCTTGTAAACAGGATTAAGACGAGATTAAGGGAGTCATTTGTGGAGAATTGTTAATGCGGCAGTACAGAAACACTTGAGGTGAGGCCAGCTGCTCACGTATCTCAGGTTGGTGCAGAGATAAGGCCTGGTAGATGTGTCCGCACACGCCTCAGTTACCCTGGAGGGCGGCGGGGTCAGCTGGTCTCCAGAGCCGCCATAGAGACGGGGCAGGCAGGGAGCGCCTGGGGGACTGGGTGAAGCTCTGGATGCTCATAAAACAAACGCAGGATCCTTCTCTGATTAGATTTGTCTTGGATTGAGCGATGAGCCGTAATAAGATGCAGCACTCGAGATCTTTGTCCAAACAGGCTGGATGTGTTTTCCTAGGAAGGCCATGAACCAGGTGCCCTGATGGAGACGCCCACCTTCTATTCTGCAACCTTTATCAATTTATCCTCCATAGCTTCACTGCTGAGAAGGTTGCCTGTGCCCGTTACGGAGGGAAGGAGAATGAATGGGGAGGACGAGCTGTGCGGCCGTCCCCTCCTCTGCTGTGGTGTAGTGGTGCTGGCACGGGGAGAAGCACTCATGAGAGAGAAAGTCCTGCATCTTTGCGGGCTGAGTGAGGGAGGAGAGAGCCAACTCTCATTGGGTTGTTTAAGATCTTATGGGAGAAGAGAAATGTGTTGTTTCCAGACAGTCAGGGGGAAAGTGATGATGCAGCATGGATGAGAGGGGAGATGAATGGGATTGGTTACATAACCTAACCAGTTTTCCAAGATTTCAGATTGAGTTTTAACTCTGAGCTTCCCACTCTGTGCTGAAGCTCGCGCAGCTGAGTCTTCTGCCTACAGCGCTGCTCCATGGATGGAGAAGTTTCTAAACACATGTTGTTCGTTACAAAGCTGGATCATAACGCAAATCAATAATGTTTCATTTAAAAGTACATAAGGTTGAAGGTGCAGTGGCTCTCATGTAGGAAGAGATTATCCTGCATCAACAGAGATAATTAATTCAAACTTAATACATGTGGCGTAATGAATGTAGATGAATGATCACTTCAGGCTCCAGCAGTCAGCATCTGGACGCTGCAGCTTCATCTTTATTACGGCGGCAGCGTGTTTTCTATGACAAATCGACTCCAGGGCAACAATCCAACTGAATTAGAGATGAAACTCGGAGCTTCCGCGCAGCGTCACAGCGAAACTCCGGATCCCGATGTAACCTGGCACAGAGAGAGAGAGTTTGTGTGAGTGAATGCGTGTGCGTGTGTGTGTGTGGGCACATGGACCGAGCAACAACACTGCCGAGGGGGAGTTTCCTCTTGCGCCGCGCATATGCAATCCCTCCAAACATTCCCGGTGACTTCAGATCCAAGGAGGTGGTGATATTCCAGGGAGCTCGATTCAAACTCTTGTCCTCTCAGTCGGAGCGGGAGACTCAGCAGCCCTGCAGACAGACGCGCACAGCTCCTTCTGCCTGCTTTATGGTTAAACATAAACGAAAACAGATGGAATAATATTGACTTAATATCACATTTTTATGCGCTGGGAGAAGTAAGAGGAGAGCAGCACTTTCTCACTTCTGGACTGCAGTTAGGTGCTGATTTGATAACCTGAAGAGTAATCCGATCATCGTTCCGCGGCTCCACCTGGTCAGTATGAGGAGCTGCCCGGCCTCTGTGCACTCTTGGGGGAGGATGCGCTCTTGCTGAACTCTTCTTAGTCGCGGATCTTTTCTGATTTTGCCCATATTTCACATTGTAGAGGCTTTTTTTCTTCTTTTTTTGATCATCCAAGTAACGCGATCTGTCCTTTCACGTGCTACTTTCAAAACTTTGTGAGTCCAAAATGGACCGTGGTTTTGCTGTTATACTGCTTTTGACTATCGCGCTGTTGCGAAGCGGTGACAGTCAGCAGGACACAGCAGGTGGTAGGAGAGGAGATGAGGCGGCGGAGGACCGGGCGCTGTGGGACCGGGAGAGGAGTCAAGGTCACCACTCGCCGAGTGGACCGGGGGACGGCGCATCCACCGCGGCTTCACCTGTAGCGTCTCCCGGCCACTCCAGACCTCCGATCCGTCTCCCCAGGGGCTTAACACCCAGGCAGGCATCCAGGGCGCTACCTGCTCACCCTGCAGGCGCCACCCGGGAGGAGGCCAGACAGCCGGCCAGCCAGAGCCAGCAGCCCCCGCAGCCCGGAGCCAGAGTGAACCGCAGGCAGAGCGGTAGACTCGGCTCTGCCAACACGAGGAGGCTCGCTGGGTAAGAAACACAGCCAAGCGCTCCAATGTTCCCCTCTGCTTGATCTGACTGTCCAACCAGCTGAGTTCTGAGAATCTGTGAGCCACATTACTGCACATGACTCCATGTGTTTTAATGTCAAGCCGTGGCGCACTTTTACAAAACTCTTCCTGCTAAGCAAACCGTGATGATGTTTATGATGATGATGATGTAATATGTAACAATCCGCAGAAAGTTGCCTCATAGCTTTGCTCCATGTTGTTTAAACACTGTGTGGAAACAGTGAAGAGGTCCAAAGTGTTTAGGAGTCAGCTGGGAGGGGAAGGAGCCTCATGCATGTTCAGTGTAGTGTCACCAGGTTCACAGCAGGTCAGGGAGTCATAGCTGAGGTTGAACACGTGATGATGTCAGTTTTGATAGTGGAAGCTTGTAAGGATCAACAAAAGGGATGAACACAGCTTTATTACTGCTCCCTCCTGTTACAAAACATTATAGCTCATTTAAAGTGCAGTAGGACACGCGGCCTCAGACTGCAGCAGTGTGTCTTGTGACTGCACATGCTTGCTGACGGCCATGTAGCGGCTCAACTGGAGCTTTGGCCGGTGAGCATTTGCTAAATCACTTAGTGATCAGAAACACCTGTGTCTCCCCTGGTCGCATCGCTACAAATCCCTACAACTCCCAACCTGGGCGTTGGGTTGTTTCCACCTTAAAAGCTCTGTTCTTCTTGTTCAATGAACCTTTGTGCATCCAGCCCTGTTTGTTCCATAAGGACAACAAATGCTGAGGGGCCGGGTTTCCGTAATAATCAGGGGAGATTTAAGTGGCTCACCTTTGGGTTGTTGAAGCTGAAATATGATTGAAATAGAGTTTCGGATGGATTCTTTATACGGCCAATTTATGGAGAAGACTTCATGAGCAGCATGAGGATTTAGACAATTGTTTAGCCATCTGTACTCCTGAAGCCTAAACCATAATGAAGCCTGGAGGAAACAGTTCATGCCCTGAGTCCACCTGCTTGACATTGAAGCTTGAGTTTAGTAAAATGTTTTTTGGGTGCAGCACAGTGAGACGTTCAGCAACTCTAAAACTCTTCATCCACCTCTTCAGGGTAAACGATCGATGTAGATTCTGCATCATCGACAAGCTCCCAAATCCCTCACAGCATTTCAGAACAAATCGCTCAGTCAAACCTTTGCAGTGATGCATGGTTGAGTTGAGGTGATGTCTATTTAAAGCAGCGTATAAAGAAAATGACTGCCTGTTGTGTTTAATCCAACGTGCTTTATAGCAGCGTGGGGCAAATGCCTTGTTTGACGTTGCCAAAAAAACACAGTCCAACAGTTTGTGGAATGAATGGAGCCCTTTGAGTTAAAGGAGCATAAAGGTGGTATTACATAAATGCGGATAGTCCTCACCCGGCGAGTCTAACGGTTTGATCCGTTTGCTTTGGATGAATCATCTGCGTCTTGTTACAGAAAGTGTTTTCATGACACGTTTCCTCTTGGATTCCCCTCTCTGCTCTGTGCCTTACTGCGCCCCGAGGCAGCGCTGCGGCCTCTTAAACCTGCTACCCTCACGTCCACTCAGCGAGCAGACGCTTCTCTTCTCAGTGCACCTGTCAGAAACCACGCTTTGATTGATCCACAAAGCCCAGACGACGGAAATAGCAGAATAATACTCCGTGTTCCTACATTCAGGTTAGAATAAGAGCATAACAAGGTGTTACCCTGTGCTTGTTTGTTTGTATCCCCGGGCTTCATTCTAATCATGCCGAATAAAGGCGTGTTTCCTTTGATAGAATATAAAGGTGATGACGGATGACATTGCTACAGAGCTGGCACGATTAATGTTAGAACTAAGCCTGCCAAAGGGCCCAAACCACTGCATGCTATCCCCCGTGAGTCCTCAGTAATGCCTAAAGTATGTAGTGAGTTTAGTGTGACAGAGGCTGATGAGTCGATTCCTGTTATCTGCTCAGATCAGTGTGAGTCAGACAGCCACTTACTGTAATATCCCGTGTAAGGAGGATGAGGCACAGATTTATGCCAGCCACTTATTCATGTGTAGAGGTAGCTGTTGCCCCGCAGTCGCGCTTGTGGTTAGCTGCCTTTTCATCTATCTCACTGAAATATAAAGCGAGAAGAATCCAATTATGACACTTTCAATCTCATCATCTTTCATTTGCTGGGTGATTTACAGAAGATGCACGGTGTGTTTCATGTCACGTGTGTCTCACTTTATCCCTTCAAGGCTCAGATAACTCTGTATTTGTTTTCACTCGGCACTCTCACATCACTGAATGAGAGACTTGTGGGGCCACGCTGGGATCCAGTTTCCTGATTTGCCCTGGAAATGTTATTGAATCAAATGTAATTACAGCCTAATCTCCAAGGTGTTGATTTCAATAGACCAACCGCATCAGAATGATCTGGATCTATGATGGCCTCGGCTATCAAGATCTCTGTCATGCAAACGTTTTGAGTACATCCACCGTCGTTGTTATTACTCTGAATGATGAAGACTCCCTCTGTATTAATGTGTTCTTCAAGCAGTACTGTAAACAACTGCTTACGTCATGTGTTGTTGTGTAACATGTGTTCCTCAGGCCTAATGTGTGTGGAGGTCAGCAGTGCTGCTCCGGCTGGGCCGTGGCTCCGGGAACCAATCGCTGCATCAAACGTAAGTAAAAAATAAAACTTACATAAAGTTGTCAGGCCTGTGTGTGTTTGGCTAGCTTTCGCACGAACGACCACGCATGTGAAAATGTCGTTTCTAATCAAGTTAAGGCAATAAATTGATTTTTTTCAAGTTAGTGTAATCAGATTGACAGTCACAGACCTGGATGATGATGTAAGTAAATCTATTTCTCTGGCTTCAGCTTTGTGTGCAGCTCAGTTCCTCACCTCGCCTAAGCCACATAAGCAATGAATTATATATGTTAAGCAACTGTATGAACTCCATCCATGTATTTGGCTGCATTAATGGCAGCATAGGCACAAACCAAGCCCATGCGTGTCTCTGATGACATCTCTCGCTGACTCACACGCACGCTGACACGCTCCGTCTCTCCATTAAACATAAGTCCTCAACCTGCAAAGCACGCCGACACGCAGACACGCAGACACGGAGACACGGAGACATAGAGACGTCACAATTCCATGCAGACAGAGAGCAGAATAACAGAGTAAATAGCTGCTAATAACTATCCTGTCAAGTGGAATTGCCCCGTGAAAGTATTCCCAGCATGTTGTTGCCCCCATGGTCATGTTCATCACGTGCTGTTTGTGTTTTCAAGATCCTCGCGTTGGAAATTACAAGAGCTTCGCACTCGACTCTCTTATTGACACAAGCCCTTAATTATGGGTGGAACTGCTCCTTTCTTTTTTTATTTGACCACAGCGGCGTTGGATGTAATAAGTGCCAGATAATTAAAAGTGGAATGGAAGACACCAGCTGTGAGTAAATGATTGGCTGGTTTCTTGGATGCAGCCTAACGGGTTTACAATAGTTAATGCAGCTCATAACAATGATGATATTGGGCAAAGATTCTCTCTTTGTGTGGTTTTGCTCTGCGGTGCACCTATTAGCTGTGTTCTCAATAAATGGCAACATCCTGGAGCAGTTTGGCTTCCTGCACGTCAGGACCTGAACCAGCAGCACAACACATTCAGACGGAAATAACAGGTTTAGAATCTCAATCTTTTTTAGACACTTATCTTTAAGTTTTACAAGTGGAACCCACACGGCAACCGGTAATTCTTTACCAGCATAGTTACAAGTCTCTCTTCCCCTCTCTCTCTCCCTCTCCCTCTCTCTCTCCCTCTCTCTCTCTCTCTCTCTCTCTCTCTCTCTCTCTCTCTCTCTCTCTGTCTTGACCTTTCTGTGTTTGTTTCTAACTCTCTCTCTCTCTCTTACTCCTCAGCTACCAATTATTTCCCTTTGTGTTCTTCTTTTGTCACTCTCTCTCTCCTCGCACACACACACGCACACACACACACATACACACACACATGGTTCGTACAGAATCCTCCTCGCCGATTACACAACCGGCTGATTGGGCCCAGCAGCCTCCTAATTAGATCTCCGTCCCTGCCGCCCGGTGCAGAAACCCCCATTCCCCCTTTTTCTCATCTTCCAGCTAAAGGTACACTTACAAAGGTGTAAATGAGCTCTAACGCAGGCCCGTAGTTAGCCAAATTAAAAGAGTAAATACTTTAAATCTGCCAGAAAGTAACAGTTCCAGCCTAACGTGTTTATGTTAAACAAGGCAGAGCATCTGAGCAGGCCAGGTCTCTGTCCAACCATCTGGACCCTCTTACAGCTTTGGCCCTGGCCCAGGTCTGACTGGAGGCTATGGTATCATCAGCTGAGTGAAGCCCCATGGCCCGGCAAAGTGCCAACACGGAGGCCCCAGACTCCAGCTCCAGTTTTTTCGGGGGGCGCCTCCAATGCGCAGGAGACCTCCGCAGAGAAAACACTCACACAGCTATCTGCGTGCTGTCGCCGCCTCCGACCCCGGCTGCTTTATTAGGGGATGGCAGTATGAGAAAACACGTTTCGCAGTGGGGGAAAGAAAAGGGAGAAACGCAGCGGCGGCGAGAGGGCGGGGGAGTGAAAACAACGTCGGGGAAAGTCTCAGCGACGGCACTGAAGTAGCATCTGATATTAGAAGTGTGAGCGGGGAGGTTTGATTGTGTGTCCTGACCTATAAGGCCGCCTAACAATACCTCCTTGTTCCATCGGGGCTGAGCTCAGGAGAAATCTATGAGAGGAATTGCTCCGCTAGGTGTCCAGGCAGTGCGGCTACGCTGTTTACAAAAAGATGTGTGTGGCTCTGGTCTGAGATTGTCGTCTTGGCCACGTCCTCCAGGGTCTGGTGCTGACGTCTGATGGTTTACAGACTTGTTTGTGTGTGTGCACCAAAGCAAAAGCCATGTGCTGAAAATACTTGTTGTGTGATAGAATACTTTAATCAGAAAGAACAGAATGTTGTGTTTCCTCTGCTCTGTCATGTTTATTTCTTTTTCCAATTAACGGCTAACTGCTTTAATTATAGAAAGAAAATGTAACAAAAACAAATGTTGACTTTGTTCATAACGGATTAGAGGCACAGTCCTGTGTGTCTGTTGCGGTCGTCCAGGTGTAGCTCTGACCAGCTTCAGCCCTCAGACTCCACATTCACATCTGCACATCGTAGTGCGGCTGCTCCGATGAAGAGCGGAGGGAGGTCAGGCTGTGCCGCAGCCCGGCTCTACCCTGCAGCGGTCCCGCCTGGATTAAGGCAAAGACCGACAGCGACTGTTAACGCCGTCTGCACACACCACACCGGACAGAATCGCCCATGTGAAAGCGTCTCTTTACTAGTTCACAGTAGTAATTTGTTGAAATGTCCTTGGTGAACCGTTCAGTCAGCTCAATGTCTGGATGTGTTTGGCCCGTGAGCACGCTGGTAGACGCAGTTTCTACGCGATGCAGTTCGCCTTCATGGAAACACTCAAACCGCAGATCTGAAGTAATACCTCACCAACACATTAATCATTTGTGTAATCAATCAGGAATGGTTTGTGTTGGAGATATTGTACACCTGCATTAACAGTAAATACCAGACAGACCAAAGCTGCAGCAGCACTCTGGTCTGCTAGAATCCTCACTATTAGTGTGTATTAGATGTGACCACAGACGTCTGTTTACAAAATAGTAAGCTGCCGAGCGAGTGGAATTAAGATGAGACTTTAATTGCTGGCGTAGTTCAGTATAAATACAGTAACCCTCAATTTGCTGGCTTGTACATTAGTCTAGAATTACTGTTTTGAAGTTGTGGTTTACAACATTTCTCTGACAAAACGCGAGTTAGAGAGTTAGAGGCCGCTGCTGCCGAGGGAGGGATTGAAAAAGCCTCTGTCTTGTGTTATCTCTTCCTCCAGAGGATCCAGTGTTATCTCGGGAGGCTTGAATGTGGCTTTATACCTGCTATGAGTGGTTTCTTGGATTGGCCACCGGGCAGCACACAGGCTGAGCCAAATGAGCTCTTTAGCCAAGTCGGGCTTACCGAGCGTGGAGCAGATAGCTGCGCGCCCCAACTGCCAAGGTCAGGACGTGTCAGAGTTACAGAATCTGCTTTAGGGATTTGTTTAATGACACGGTCTGCCACAAACACACACACACACACACACACACACACACACACACACACACACACACACACACACACACACACACACAGCAGATGTATGTATGGGGGGAAGTATACAATGTTTCAGGCCGGGAATTCCCTCAGCAGAGTCTGTAAGTGGCTCTGCGATGTAACTATGTATGTAATGCTCCCTAAAGCCCAGATTCCACCGCGGAATTCATTTCACCACACCAGTACATCACAATATTTTGGAGAATGTAGGCGGTACGTATGGCCACATGATGCAAGCATGGCCAACGCTGCGGGCCTGACCCCAGAAAGAGAGAGAGAGAGAGGGAGAAAGAGAGCAGGCAGATGGGCCTTGATTTAAACATGTTGCAGATGAAAGGTGCATCATTCACGTCGAGGAATAAAGTTGTTTTCAGTCTCTTAAGCAGTCGGTGATTGACAGAGTGAAATGCGGTAGAAAGGAGATTCTTTTTGATTGTCTTCCAGCTTTCTTTGGCCCGCTGTGCCGCTCAGGGCCCCATCCAAACCTAAAATAACTCTCCTGGAGTCTCTCTCTCTCTCTCTCTCTCTCTCTCTCTCTCTCTCTCTCTCTCTCTCTCTCTCTCTCTCTCTCTCTCTCTCTCTCTCTCTTTCTCTCTCTCTCTCCCTCTCTGTCTCTAATTCTCCCACTCTTTTCCAAACCTCTACCTGAATGTTTCTCTAATTCCATCATGTCCCCAGTGCAGCCTGAGCAGGATTAAAGCCCTCCAGTGTGGACACTCTGGGAGCCGTGTAGACTAAGTTATGTTAAAGGATTTACTCAGCTGCTCATTTTTTATGGTTACCTCATTCTGTACAACATAACATAATTTGGTGCGGCGGGTAAAGGCTCACATAAAGGCCAGAAGAGGGAATGGGGGCTTTGTGGGAATTAATAATCAAAATAAAAGCTTACTCAGAGTATAAAAGCATGGACCAGATCTGAGCTTGATACAGATTCTGATACTCAAACATGTGGGAAGCAGCTGGTAAAGCATCAAGGACACCCACATGTGAACCATTTCTAAACTCTAAAAACACTACCTAGAAATGTAGGTTTATGGTTTTCATGTAATAGATACAAACCCACTCAGTTTGCTCCTTGATATTCCTCCTGAAACACAATAGAAAAGAGTATTCAAACACGTATCACTCACCGGATCAAACCAAAGCACGTGTCAAACCCTCAAGTTGCATAAAAGCGCCTGAGCCTGGCTGGAAGGCGTGTGCTCATCCACACAGGTCACATGTATGTGTTTTCACTGGCCCAGGAGAGATATACTGTGCATAGCTAATGTCTGAAATGCTGTTAAAGGGTTGAGCATTTTACAGCTCCATAGGAGGGTTAGATGACACGAAGCTCAGGTCATGAGCCCGAGCGGAGCACATGATGCAGTCAGCACCGTGACCCTGCTGAGATGCTGAGCAGATCAGTGTTACAGCACAGTAGGATGTGTCATGAGTCCATACCCTCTGGAGTATTTACAGCTTTGAATGTACGACACAACATGTATGTAAGTGCGAGGCTGTCGTGTTGTAGAAACGTTCATGCATTCAACGTTTCCCTCCTCTCCTGTGGATTTGCACCTTTAATTGGTGTTGGAGTCTAATCTGTGTTTATTGTTGAAAAGGCAAAATGGCACATAGGTCAAATTACACGCATGTGCTGGCAAACGTCATTGATTAGTATGTGTGTGTGTGTCTGTGTGTGTGTGTGTGTGTGTGTGTGTGCAGGCTGTTAAGGTGAAGCCTTCAGTGATATGTTGCTAGGATTTTCATATTTGCCCCAAGTTGCATCATCCAATCTCTTATAAATCCTTACAAAGTAGCCACCAAGACATCGGACAGTCTCCTGATGTTAGTGTAATCATGTGTGAAGGCTGCACAGGCGCAGCATTTAGACACGGTGCTGTGTGAAGCCAGTGCGTCCAGCTGTTGGCGGTCAGTAGATGGCTACTGAGTCGTTGCCCTTTTAAGCCTCCGCGCCTCCGCGCCTCCATGCCTCCATTGGTGTTTTTCAAAGTGTTTACTGCGTATGTAACGCGTGAATCGCACCGGTTAGAAGTTGTTGGAAGGCGCCCCGGCTAGCTGTTTCCCTCCATTTCCTGTCTTTATGCTAAGCTAGGCTACACGCGTCTCTTTGGAACGCAAAGAGTGAAAACAGGCGTTTGCAGCACATGCAAGGATTTGAGGTGGATTGAACACAGTCCTCCCTGAGCTCTATATGGCCTGGGTGGATTTGTGGGGGTTACATAGTTCACAGTTCGGGGGCGCAATACGAACAGCAGTCTGGAGAGAGTTACGGCCCATTAGACACATCCTATAATCAATACACACACCTTCGTCCCAAAGCCCGTCATTAACATCAACGCTGGACAGCTCGCTCTCAATTTGTCTCCCCAAACCAGGAGTGCTGCTCTCTCCGCTCCAGCTGTTGTGTCTGTTTGTAGGTTGCAATTGTGTCCTTCTTGGCCTCCCGAGCCACATGTTTTTCTAATTGCTACCATGGACGATAGCATAGTGAAAATGAGTTACTGCTCGGCGTCTGGACGATGGAAGTCTTCCTGTAGGCGTTTTTGATTTCTTTGCACGTCTTTGTGCGGAGGGAGTGGAAACAAAAAAGCTGGAGGTGTGTATCCCTGTTTTTTTGATGGTATAATTACTCAGCGAGGAGGAGATTCTGTCAGATGAAAAACAATCTGCAGGACTGAACTTGACTGGAAAACACTAAGAGGAAGCGCTGCTCGCCATCGGTCGCACACGGGCGCATTCAGGCAACAGTGTTGTTAGAGACGCCTGCAGCCGACCATAGATCATCACCACCTCCTGCCTGAAGTCCATATGGAACTTGTTGGGATGTGATCCCTCAGGAGAGATGGGGTTTGTGGGTTTTCGGTGAACACCGCGTCTCACAGACTCGGTTTTACAAGTTGCGGGCACACACCCCCACATCCAGATAGCCTCCTCCACGAGCGCCTCAGCATGTGGCTCATTAGAGGCTGAATGTGGGAGTCTGGGGGTGCGGTAGAGGTATGATATAGCGTGGCTGAAAGTAATGTACACAGTGTCATGGGTCACATGTAGGTTAACACAATCCCCCCCACAGAAGAGAGGTGGGCGAGGAGAATAAAAAACTCCCAACTACTGTGTTGGACTGGGAAAGCCACAGTGTGATTGAAAAATGTGGCTCCATGACACAGGCACCTTAATTTGGTGAAATATTACCCGTGTAGGATTTACCACCAAGAGAAAATAAAGGATCAGTCAAGCGGTGTCAGACTCCCTCTCTTCTGCTTCTCATTAGAACACCAGAGGAGCCGCTAAAGAGTTAAACGAGCTGATGTTGTGATTTCGCCGCATCAAACTTCACCTCTGACAGGCCTGAGACGTTGGCAGTCGCACCGGCGGCCATGTGGAAATCACATGGTGTCCGTTGAAATGATCCTCCTCCAGAAGCGATCACACTAACTGCCCCCCTTTAATAACACAATCCCTGCTCCCTGGGTGGAAAGTGTATCTAGTTGAGAGGCACATTTCTGCGCCTGTCTCTTTTAACTGTATCCCAAAAAAAATCAGCGCTTGACATGTTTCAGCAGATCTGTCAGGTTCTGCAGGGAGACTCACAAAACTCTTGTTTGAGGACACATGTCCAGTCAAAGGAAGCGTTGTGGAGTAGTCTATGAAGATGTGTAGCAAACAGACACACAGGCACAAAGTACTGTGATAATCAGCTAATACTTGCATTGATTTATCTGTAATAATGCCAAACATAATCCCTTTATGACCCTGCAGGGAAGGTGGATGCAGCAAACGGATAGATGGAAGGAAATTTAATCTGCCCTCCATCCATCCTTAATTTCTTTCTTAGGACGTTTTTATAGACGGAACGGATTTATTGATTCGCCAATCTGAATCGACCAAGACAAACAAAGCAAAGGCCGTGCCGGATGAAATAATCAGTGGGAAGTTACGGCCGCCTTAATTTCCACTGACATTTTCTCTTTCATTCTTATTTTCCAGCTTCCCGTTTCTCAGTCGCAGGCGTTGAAAGGACCTTTAGTCAAGCCTTTTATCGTATTCTACTCATTCCTAATCTCCAGTACAGCTCTCAACCCCTCAATCTCATAATGGCGCTTAATCTGCTTGGCATTTAGAGAGTCCTTCCCAAGATTATTACGATTATGATCTCATTATCAGTATTATTTCCAAAGGGCTTCAATTTCCAGTTACCTTGAGTTGCGCCGTTGACGTCTGTGAAGTTGGGAGATCTCTGGTACATGCTGGAGTTATGTCAAATATCGGTTTCAAATTGCCGCTCGCTGAATGAAGGGCCTGTAAAGATTTGATGGGTTGGATTACCTCAGGGTGGAAAGAGGGGAAGGGGGATTCTCTGGTGGATTGTAATGGACTGGAAACAAGCACTAAGTTGGAAATGAGAGTCCAGGAGATTGGGGTTGAGGAGGAGAGCCTTCCATACAAATACATACTAATGCAAATCTAAGTTTAGAACAGGTAACTATAGCCCTCTGGAGGAACTATAAAGACCTGAGTACAGGCTGGGGATTCAGTATTCCGACCGCAGATCCAACCAGGACACTCAACAATACAAATACCTTCGTTTTAATGATTCACTTTAGTGGAAAATTGATTGTTTGACGCTTAAATGAATGTAACTTGGAGTGGGCTTGGTACTTTCATTAACCTAACCTCATGCAGTTTAAGACTTTTTGCTCAGCGTAGAGAAATTGCAATGTGTTTTATTACTGATTTGTCTGGATCAGTGAATTTGATCACAATGCGAGTTTCCAACCTGCCAACACCAGTTTAATAGTCTCATTTCAGTTGACTGAATCTGGACACAATCATCCAAAACTTGGCTTGTCTGCCTAATTCATAATTAAGGCCGAAGTGTTAATGCCAGGAATGTTTGACATTTTCCCTATTTATTTCTGATGAATTCTCATTTTATTATTATTCTCGCAAAGAAATAATTGAAGCACATGTTTGGTGAAATGGATGGAATGCGAGGCAATTAGTTTTAAT
Source organism: Genypterus blacodes (assembly GCF_046128005.1). Taxonomy (NCBI): domain Eukaryota; kingdom Metazoa; phylum Chordata; class Actinopteri; order Ophidiiformes; family Ophidiidae; genus Genypterus; species Genypterus blacodes. The sequence goes on from NW_027466916.1 coordinate 2,167,673, forward strand.
GATGTGCAAGACAAATGTGCACGACAGCAATTACAGCGACAATGTGTGCAACAGCCTAGAGGCCGAGTCCAGAGAAAACACAGACAGGCAGCGACACTGCATGTTACGGCCTCATGTGAGTGACTGACATGTCCACTCCGGGCTCGTCTGGTGTCATTGCTCTGCCTCACACGTCGCATGATGGAACACGTATTCCATCAGAAGTCAACCATGAAGTTACATTTATGAGGTTATTTCTCTGACCTGTTTCAATTTCAGTGTTTTTTCTCGCAGGATTTCAGTATCACACATTACTGAGTTCTCCCTCTGTGGTGTCACTGGACTCTGTGGCTCTACGTATTTGATCCTCTGCTTCATCCCCAAACTTGAGCTTCTGCAGACTCTGAGCACGGTGATGGCACTCAGCCAGCCTGTACTTTACTTAGATGATGTATTTAACTCTTTGCCAAACAAGGACCCAGGCGATTCCTCTTTTATCCCAGGATGGAAAACTCTGATCACATACCAACTCGTATGAATCTACAACCACATTTCTGTAAACGTGTATGATTAATCGAAACTGTACTTAAAACTACATGCTTCAGTGAACTACTTTGGTCTAAATATAATTTACTCCAATTTAGCAGAGAGGTCTGATGATAGTTTGTTATTCAATCCCTAATTTGTTAGTTTTTGCCATTTTACCACAGACTGACTGTGCGTAATGCATACCTCACTTTCAATTATAAAACATCACGACTTGAGAAAACTCTACAGCCTTGATTGGCCTTTCTTCACGGGAACATGCATGCTGTTAAAACATGGAATTAAAGATGCGAGGCTGCACCCGCTAAATGTTTTCCTTTGTACGGTTCCTTCTGTAATGCCCCTGGGTGTCCAGATTCATTTCACTCAAGGCAAAACCAAACACAAAGTGGTGGGGAGTCTGAGCGGCATTGCAATAACAGGAAGTGTGCTGCAGGTAAAGCACTGTTTTCACCCAGTGGGGGCCTTGAGCTGCCCGCACTCCTCACTGGCCAGAGCTGTGGCTGTGTTCCTGCCTGTGATCTGTCACTGTCCACAGCATCTGTGTCAATAGCATTCCATCGCCCTGTTGACAGAGTGCCGCTGTTTGCTTTAGCCACCACAGACCGGCGGCCTGATTTACTGTTTGAGGACTTTGTCATAAATCCAGAGGTGCCGCCGACTACATACATTTGTGTCAGAAGATGGAGAGCTTGTTTGTTTTAAATTGCGTGCCACAGGTCTCTCTGTTCTGTAAGTAGCTGGATGGGAAGATGTGGGGTGGGCGGCTCCGGTGACACATATTGTGTTTCCATGACCGTGAAATGACCTCGCCACTGTGTACTCGCAGACTAACGACAAATATTATGCACACATTTATCTTTAAAGCACAGCGAGCCCCTTCGTGTTTGGCTTGTTTTTCAAATAAAGGACACCTCTCTGCGACTCTTTCCTTTAGATGAAGTGTGAGCCATTTGCAGTCGGACTACTGGATCCAGATTTTCCCATTCGCTCATTTTTTTATGACCTCTTACTTTTATGAGCCCCTTTAAGCTGCTTGTGTTACTGTGAAGGCACTAGATCAGCGACCAAAGGTATTGTGAGGAAATGGCTGCACAACGAAATGACAGCAGGGAATAAATTGAAGCGTGAGGCCAGAGGGCCTTTACCTTACCAAGAAATTGGATAAGGATTTAATGTAAGTCATCGTATACATTTAGACTAAACAGGGCAGTTAAAGACTCCAGAGAAATTGAACATGACAGCCCCTCCAGGCTCTCTGCTGAATCAAGGGTTGAGAGGTAAAACTAATGGCCCCTTGATTGAATCATTTTGAAGTGAGATCAGGGAAAACCATTTCTGCTACCGCTGTACAAGGGGGCACATGTTCTAAAATGACCTGCTGAAAACTTGATCTCCGTTTGTGCTTCCCCTCCGCCCCAACCCCCCCTCCCCTCTTTAGCCGACTGCAAGCCCCCCTGCCTGAACCGCGGCTCCTGCAGCCGACCGCATACCTGCGTGTGCCGCTCGGGCTTCCAGGGGCCCCGCTGTGAGGAGCTGGCACCGGAGCAGGTGTACATCCGGGATGGCGGCTCCCTGAGGCGCGTGCAACCCGGAACCAACCCATTCCAGAGAGACCAGCCACAGAGGAGACCCTCAGACACCCACAGAGTCGACACCCCGCAGCAGCCTGCCTCCACCAGACAGCCTTCTCATGCTGTGTGAGTGATACATCTATGTTTTACTGCCTTCTTTTATTGTAACCAGAAAGAGCTTTCAGCAACAATCAGTTGTGCTCTTTTTTGTGTTTTCAGCAGGAAAAAGAGAGACTAACAAATTCCCTAGTTGTGTTTTAGCTCCACTGGTGATAGACTGCAAATTGAACGGGATGTGCAGTGATGACACAGCGACCACAGCCACTTATTCCATATACGTTTGAGCACTGCAGCTTATTTGTTAATGAATCCTTGACGCAGATTCCAGTGTTACATCCTGCTAGTGCTGCTTTTCAAGTGCGTATGAGCATCTAGTTATAAATCTCCTGTTTACAAATCTTCTTGTAAATATAACTCTGATATAATTCAAGTCAGATGATTTCTGGGAGAACATGTCTTAATGTTTGTAATTTATTTATGTTAGCTCATATTCCAGACAGCCAAACAAATTAATGCGCTTTGTTATTAGACATTATTTGAATCAAACCAGATGACAGGACTCACATGTTAAATCTTTAATGCACATGTAGCAAAACAAGAAGTAAACAAAACAAGCTAACGTTCACTTCAGCTACAAGCTCACAACTCACTGCTCAGCCGCTTCAGAAGCCAAACGTAAACCTGTAAAATGGAGGGAAACACGCCACCGTTTGCCAAACAGAGGCATTAACTTAACATTAACTATGACATGAGAGACCGAGCCTGGGATATAGAGTCAGAAATGTCCTCATATATATGTAATATGATTTTTTAAAGATTTTCTTTCAACGTTACCAGTTTAGTGTTTGATGTATTGGACAGAGTGAGGCCAATGTGTGCTGCTGACACATTGGACTTGCTTGCTTAGATGAGATCTTCTTTCAGCGCAGTCGGCAAATTCTCCATAGACTGCTAATCAGACAGGTCTAATAGCTTCTTGGCCGGAACGTCGGTCTATTTTAGTTCCAAACTATCTTTTTTCCTTCGATTTGATTGTCTGAGCGTATTGCTAAAGTTTTTGCCAAACGGTTTGATTAATCACTTTACCATGGCTCGAACCATATTTCTGATCAGGGATGTTGAAAGGGAGTAATTGTTTCCGGGAATCTTGTGATGGATTGTTATTGCTTACGGGTTCAGACTTATCTTGTCAAATTATTCTGCTCTTTGGACAAAAGCCCAACGCTTCCCTAATCTGCTCACAGTTAGTCAAAGTGCCATAATTTGTTTGGGTACTGAGGTCATCGTTTAGTTTTTAGCCAGTTTGTCATCTAGGGAATTTCTATACACCAAATCTCCAAAACATTCTCTATTACAACTGACATTGATGGTGTATTTCATGTTCACTGTGAGCGTCTTATACCATCGTGTTCTGCTGGTGCTGTTGAGTTCTGCTGGTTGAGGTATCCACGTGTTTGTGGCAGCTCCATGAAATTCTACTAAAGGTTCTGTCTGATGATTCATAGAAGAGTTTTTTTTATACATCCTCCTTCCCAAAACAATTATCCTGGAGTCATAGTAAATCTTCTAATCAATACAAGACCTTAAGCCTGCACAGTTGCGTTGCATATGTTTTCTCCGTACTTGACTCACAGGACATTTTTGTGCCTTGAGTCAAAGCTCAGTGAATAATAGAAAGTGAGGGCACTGCAGGTTTAACACCGCAGCAGACGGACCGGATTCCTGACTCACGCATGCTCCCGGTGTGACTGTGTGGATGATGGAGATGGTTTTATGGTTCTTCAGAAGCTGACTAAAAGCAGGTGCTTTAAAGTTCAAGATGAACAATTTCCCTCCTTTAGTACTTCCAAGAAGCTGTTTCAGTGCTTGTATAATGCATATAAACGCTCAGCTCCTAAGACCTGCTGCAGATATTCCACACTCTGTCCGCCCGCAGCCTCTGGAGGTGGAAAATGTGTTTGGTTTCATATGTCACATTGAGAGAGAGAGAGAGAGAGAGGAGAGAGAGAGAGAGAGAGAGAGAGAGTTGTTTTCACTTCACCATGTTCATTACATTCACATCTTTGATCGTACATCACGCAGACGACTCAATCAGACTGTCAACCTATTGGACCCACGACCAATGACGCAGTGAAACAAATGCAGGAAAGTGAAATCTTGTCAGTTTCCAGGCATTCGTGCCTGCTGTACGCCTGTACGATCCTACAGACGCCATTATGCATTGAATCTGTTGCGTTACCGTGGCCACCAAACCATGTAGCATATCTGCAGCCCAGACGTGGTACATTGACCTTGATTCTCACCCTCCAGTCTGTTCTGGGTCAGGACTTGTATGTCTGCACAGAGTCAGCAGACGGGGTAGAGTGTCAACAGTAGCTTGTAATGGGTTTGTCAACACTTTACAGTATTGAGGAGACACTTTCTAACGTGTTCCAGTAAGGACGACGCCTAGCTCAGTTTTCAGCACACTGACACCTAAGATGTTTGTGGCTGGACACAGCTGTTTGGTGAAGCACTGGACAAGTGAAAGATTTGCTAAACAACCAGATTTTACAGGCGGTTGCTCAGTTACAGTAGTTGGAAGGGGATTTCACTTTTCTGTGCTGTTTACCAAAAAGCGGATTTCAACATTGGCCACCATGGTTACCTGCAAGGAGGTCGCTTTGCTCCGTTGATTGACTTCTTTACTTTCTTCCCGCTGCCGTGTCTTCTCCAGTCACTGGCAGGCAACATTCCCATGAATCATTTCATGGATATTGATCAACACGTCTTCTTTACAACCAAGGAGAGTGGGTTATCAGTGTAGGAATGCCGCTGACGAGCCAAGTCGGTAGCGCATCCAGCGGATCAGCAGACCTGTAAATTACCAGGGGGGCAGACCAGCACCTCAGCGAGCAGAGCGAGTCGTCTGCCTCGGGGAATAATAAAGGAAAAGCTCCTGTCAGTCGCTCATTTACTGCCGGCCTCTCATTTACCGCCACCAGCTTATCTGTGGCCAGATCATATTCAGGCTTCCGCTGGTCTCTCAGTAGTCTTTTGTTGCCACTTACACTGCAGTGCACACATGGAGTTCATCGCCGAATTTTCCCAGGATTTCAAATGCATCACAACCTCGGCAAAGGTCAGAGTCCAGTCGCTTTCCTTAAATCTGTACACTTACTGCCCGTCAAATTGGACTGAATATGGTAATAACGGACGTGTTGCCTGCAATGTCTGGTCTTGTTGTGACGAATCCTCTTGTGTGGTCGATGCTGCTGAATGAATCCAGCGTATTTATGAGTGACACCCCCGAGTAAAAGTCTTTCTGGGATGGATAAAACATATGAGGGTCGAAAGTAGGACTCTGGGACATGGAACCTAACTCCATATCTTGTTCCTTCTTGTTGCACATTTCCTTTTGACTCCGTCACCTGCGCCCCAGACATCTGAAGTGCCTCCTCCCGGGGATAATAACTGTAAACATTCAATTGGGTGCATCCTATTTACAGCTGGAAAACAAATACTCCTACACTGCCTCTGTAACCCAAACGTCTCTGTGAGGGCCATTCAGGCGAGAGGCTCGTCGCTGTCAACACCAGATCCTGTAGATCCTATTTAGTCTGTCAGCTCCTAGTATGAAGGTCATGGCCAGTGGTTGAACACTGCAGGCTCAGCTGGAACCGCGATAAAGCATAGACGACACGTTCGCGACCTCCTATGGGTCCCTTCGTATCAACGGCACTGCTCTGACATCAGGCCTCTGCAGGAAACAGAGCAGGGCAGATCAGGATGTGTGTGTGTGGCATGCAAGTCATCCTTCAAAGGTCATCGCTCGGCTCTCTGTTACATAATCAAACTGATGCCAGTGGGCAGTAGTTACCTGGATTACAAAGCTGTGCATACATACAGGACAAAGATAGGGTGCATGTGCTGATATGAAATACCTTGGATGTTATTCGAAGGTTCAAATATTTCAGTCCCATTTTTGATACAGAGCGTTCACAGATGAAAGTTGCTCGTGTTGTTGCTGCTTTTTATCTTGTTTTTGAAAGTCGTTCAAGAGTAATGGACGACTTCCGACTTCCCGGTATTCAAAATAAACCAAAATGTTCCCGTGTTGTTGCCTTCAGGTTTGCTGGCAGTGGACTTTTCCCATGTTGTTGGACAGCTGTGCCTTGTTTTCAAAGACCACACAGCTTGAAAAGTGTGAGTGCGATAGGGATTTGCCTGTGCTGTCCCCTACTGGCATTAGGATGCACTGAAGAGTTCACACAACACCGCATGATATGATACTGCACCAAACCAAACCATAACATACAGTATCATATGGGACCATACCAGACCATAACAAACTGAACCAGACCGTATGATACAGTACCATATCATACCGTACCACTTGGTAGCTTATTGTATCAAACCACACCATTCAATACTAAACCAAAGTATACCTATACCATGTGGAGCCATAGAAACCAAACCACACCACAAGTAACATAGCATACCTCTGTACTGGACTGAACCATACCATAATATATGATGCGATATGATCTAAGACAGTCTGATACAATACTACATGACAAGACAGCATAACAATCTAGAACCTTCCAATATGATATGATAAGATATGATAGGAAGTCGAACCATAATGCTACAGTGTGATATGTTCCAGCACACTATGATGCTTATTTAGTGTGAAGTCATGAATTGAATCAAGTAAACATGCTGAAACGCTGCACCGCTGTTTGTGATCGTCTGAGGGGAGAAATGTAATACGTCTCAGTTTTAACTTCAGCGGTCACTTGGCCATTGTTTCGCTCTGCGGCGTAATTCAACCACTTTTCAAATTTTACAGTGTAATTTCCAAAATGCGATTTGCTTTAGGCTGATTACAACCCGTAACATGACGCAGAAAGCCCCTTAAGAGTGTGATAGATACGCCTTTCACTGCAGTCACTGTTATCCTTGCTGTATCAGCCACGTTTGCCCGGTGACTAATAGGCCTGGTGGTTATGCGGCTTGTTGACTCAAGGCTTTGCACATACCCACACAGCCGTTTCTCAGAGGAAACTGCGGTCATAGTGGGAGTTCTCCGTGTTAATCATGGATCACTGCTTGCTTTCACTCCCACCCCAGACAAACCACACCAACAGCACCGATGGGAGCCAACGTCAAGATCATGTAGGTGACCTCAGCACCTGTCAGATTATCCAAATGTTTTATTATCGGCAGCAGCGTTCCTGTTAGTAACCATCGCTTTAAAAAATCTGAGGTATCAATCGTTACAGAAGCGCAGGGCTCAGATGAAATATTATCATAAGTCACGGGTGGAAATTCACTCGACAAGTTTCTCGTTGCTCAGTTGAGAGGATAATAAATTCGAAGAGCAGCTCAAATCCCAAAGTAGCTTTATGTCTCATAATACTCTTGATGCTTTCAACTTTGATCAGATATGTGTGTTCTCAAGACTGAAATATATAAGAAAACACTCGGCCTGGGAAAGTTTTCCTACTGTACCACCTGGCAGTCTGCTATACTAATCAAAAAGGAAATGTCCAGAATCGTCCTCTTGTCTCCCGGTTTGGCCACTGCCAAAACAGAGGAGGCCTGCCGACAGGGAGCAGAGCTGAAGTGGAGTGGAAGGGGAAAGCCCTGGGTAATTCCAACAGATTTAATGTGCTGCTCTGCCCTGAATACAGTGGAGCTCTATCCCTGCACTCAATGTGGCGTATGGAATACATGTCGGGATGTGATTTGTTTCCCTGGTGTGGGCTCAGTGGGAATGAACTTAAATGGGGTCAGGTTCACTGGCGTACTGTTTGTGGAGGGCAGCCATGTTTGTCTTGCATGCTTTTGCTACAGGCTTGACCTTTGACACGGCCCTGTTCCCTGGTGAGCATTTTCACTTGTGGTGTGAATGGTCTCTGTCTTTCCCGACATGGCTGCACGTCCTCTGCCATGGTTTTTGTGAGTGTGTGTGTGTGTGTGTGTGTGTGTGTGTGTGTGTGTGGGAGAAGGGGGGGTGGGCATTGTGTACCTCTGCTAAAGTGGGATTAACGTCAACATGGCAGAGCACACACTCAGCTGTGGAGACTGCCTTGTCCTCAGGTGAACCCTTCACGAGATGTGAAAAGGAAGAGGGGTCAGAGCGACACGTGGAGACGGCGAAGAAAAGTCACGTGTGTGTGTATGTCTACAGTCTACAGGCGAGGGAGCTTAAAGCGGTATTGACATCGGCCAGACCATAAGAGTCAGATAGGTCCTCTCTGCAAACACAGAGCCAAACAAGTCCCATGAGTATTTGGCTTGCCTGCTGGGCCAGAAGAAACAAAGGACCATAGAGAACTCAGCGTGGGACAGATATGTCTTTCTCTGTCTCCATCCCAACTCTCTAAAGCCCCATCAGAAACACACTCTGTCTACCAAAGTGCCAGCAGACTGAGTTTTCTGAGCCAAATCCTACTCATCAGGCCGGCAGATGCAGCTGTCGGGGAGTGGGGAGGGGGGAGACAAATACTGTACGGCGGTTGTAGGAAGGGACGGGGCCTCTCGCACAATGCCCTTCAGCCTCCTGCTCCAGAGCTGAGGCAGATGCAAGCAGCATCAATCAGGCTATCTCCCAGATATGGGCCATGGTGTTGAAAGCATGAATTAGCAGTATGGTTGTGCATGGGACCAGCTAATCCGCTCAGATGTCAGGATGTAGGGTTCCTGTGGGCCAAAGCAGCCGAGCAGACATGGACTGAGCAGCTCCAAAAGTGCCTGGCGGGTCAGAAGCCAAATGGCTCCTCACTGACCCAATCTACTGCAGTGGTTTACGTCACGTACACACACACACACACACCTCGTGAGGTTCAGTGTACTGTTCAGAAGAAACCACGCTCTGTTTTGTAACAGTTCGGCTTGAAGCTATTGTGGTTTGTAATGACTGATCGACAACAGGGTCACAAATTATATTTTTCACCAGAGTGAATCCTTTATGAGTCTGTCTGGTCTGCAAACTGTGCTTTGTCATAAAACACATGTAAGGAATGACTCGGGGAAATTACCCCAAATCGTGTGTGAGACAGGATTTCCTATTCCCGAAAAGTGGATGTCAGCAAAAAGCAGAGGAGGCAGATTGTTTGTGTGTTGATTCGCGTGGAAAACAAGGACTTTTGGACTTCCTGACAGGTCCAGATGTGAAGCCTGTCAGATGTCTTTCTGCTGTGACACATAGGGATTGTTGCTCAGTGGATGAAGTGCTCTTTTGACTGAACTGGGCTTTATTTGTCACACAGTAGACACAGGCCCTCAACTCTCACTGCAATTTCCTTCTAATTCTCTTTTCGCCCCGTTGGCCTTCATCCTGTCTGCGTTTCCCCCCCTCTCTCTCTTGATGAAGGTCTGTTTGGGGTTCTTATTGCTTTTCAAACCAAGTTTACATCTCATATTGGAAAACCAGTTTGGCGTCCCGTCAAAGCCGTCTGATATTTGACGCTGGCCCGCGTAGGTAAAGCCTCAGTCAGCACTTTGTAATGTCTCTTCCTGCTGACCTGTCTTGTGGCATTTCAGTAAGTGAATGATCAGAGCAGCTACAATAAACTGCAGAGTATTATATGGCCTCTCATCCTGCCATGTCTGCAGGCATTTTGATTCAGGCCCATGAACCACAGCAACCACAATCCTTTGCTTCCATCCAGAATGGAGGCTTTCTGATTTATTATAGTTTCATTAGCCACTTTATAAATGCTGAGGTGGAATGGGACAGGTTGGCACCAGTGTCGGTCCCCAGGAGATAGAAATGAAACTATGTCTTTCTCAGTGTCTGGCTTGTGTTTAGGTGGACAGCAGCAGTCGTCTGTTTGATCGTGAAACACGGAGACTCAACCAGGTCAAGTTTACAGGGAATGTGTTTCCATGCAGACAGTGGCGGAATTTATACATTGAAAATTACGTTGAAATTCATCTCCTCATTTGTCTGCATCAACAGCCTTTGCTTAAAACATTTCCCAAGAACCTGTGCTGCTCTTCTTGTTGACTGGGCCCAGTTGTTGCTCTAATATAAGCCTCATTCCTGAGGGAGAAAAAGACTGATTCAATCTAACCCCTCTGTAATTCATTTCACCCAAGCCCTGGCTGCTACCAGCAGGATTCCTGGAAGGCCAGCCAGACAGAGAGGACATGATTTAATCCAGCTCCAGGGCCGCTGCGATAAACCTCCTGACACACCCAGATTTTCACAAGGGGAAAAATTCAGCCAGGACTCACAATTATCCAAGTCATAATAACTAAAGATGCTATCACCGATAGACCTGGACTTAATTACTTACTGATGTTTGGCCTTTGCAGCCATGAAGATGAGAAGAATTCAGTCTTTAGTCTTGAGTTGAGTTCAGATGCAGCACATGTTCCTGCAGTCAGGTATCAGGCCTGCTGCTCTTAGTTCATAGGACAAAGGAAAAACTTTCGACTATTGACATTTGCAACTTTAAATTGCACCTCGATCAGTATTCAGTATTTTTATTTCTTCATTTTTCAATAGGACATTAAAGCTGTTAAGTGTTCCAGTTTTCAGTCTGGCTCACCATATTTTTTGATAATTCCACCCATGTCATTGTTGCTTTTGTGCTGATCGACAGCCAACTCTCACTTTTTCTAGAGGCTTTTCTTATTACAATCAGTGGGTAAATTCAGTCCAACTACATGGAGAATTAATGTGAATTATGTTGTGTTCTTATATGTAATCAGTGGTGGGGGGCAGTAGATGTAATGCAAGTCCTGTAAAAAAAACAAAACATCAAAAGCATCAGTAGCTTATGATGTAATGCAGAATTGAAATGCCGGCTATATGAGCGCAGAATTTACTCGCAAAATAAGCTGTGAGAATTGCCAAGACTCTGGAGGGCGAAAGCCTTGACTGCCAGAGATTAAACATTTACAAAAGGCTGTAATTTAAGGTCAGACTTGAGTGTGACAGAGGCTGGTGTCAAGTTATTTTCGAGCACAAACTTTACCACCGTGCCATGGCGTGACCTTGTTGCTATGCGGAGTACACAACAACAATATAATGAACATGCCCGTGGCGTTGTGAGGGACATTATATTTATTGGTGCACGCTTTGGATCAAAACCTCAGGCTTTTTATTGGAAGAAACACACGGGGACCTCGGTGGTGAGTGATGAATGAGTGAGGGCGTTCTGCATAAAGCCTGAGGAATGAGATGTGTGACCACAGTGGTGTTTGACCACTGGTGGTGCAGATGGTTTAATGCACTGACTGGGTGGGTACCAAGAGATTAATTCCCCCTCAAACCGCACAGACTCCCTCCCCTCCTAAAATACAAAGACTGTTCAGACCGACCAGATTCTCAATAAAATGGTTTCCCCCGCGGGACCTCTGGAGCTCCATCACATAGAAAAACAACCTCACTCTCTCCGGGGCAAAAATGGCTTAAAAATATCCATGGAGTAATTAATTTCTTATCAAATATGGGATTTATCAAAGCTGCCTTTTTACTTAATCCAATTTCAAGGCAAAGTCATACTTGGCAGCCAGAAATCACAGTCGTCCTGCGATATGGATCTGGGACTCTAATGTGGAACGCCTCCTCTATTCCGAGCGATCACATAATGTCTCGGACGTCCCGGAGATTCATAACACTATTAGGCTCTGAATAGCAAAACATGAGTCAAGTGTGTATGTCTTTGCTAATGTTCTTGAATAACACCTCCTGGGCCTGGTTTCAGCAGTCTGACACCCCCCCGCCCCTCACCCGCCCCCCCTCTTCCTCGTCTGCTGGATTTAGTCTGTGAAATGTGGATCGCCATCTGCTGCAGCCTTCTACTCTCCTAACATTCTTATATTTAATAGTTAATTGATAATAACGCTTACTTTTCCACTTGGTAGGAAGCTTTGGTGTCGAGCCAGTTTGCTTTGTTGCCTCTACAGAAAGAGTTCTTGTGCTTCCTCCCGTCTGCACAGCGCACAGAGCTCCTCTCAGACTGCAGACGGACGTCCCAAATACACTCGTAAATCTTCTCTTCCTTTGTTGCCGGCAGTGTTTGCCGTGGTGGAGCAGCACAAAGTTTCCATTGTTGAAGTTTGTCTTCTCTGCACAATTCAGTCCCTATCAGTCCTCTTTATGGATTTATGTTCTTCCATATTTGACACGTGCATATTGGAGCTCATGTGCGGAAATGAGCTAACAGCCTTTCACACTTTCTCCCAGTGAGATGAATGTGCGTAAACTTTGATTCACTCTCGCTCTATAATTTAGTTTCCTGTTTACCCAGTAGCCCTCAGATTGGCCTAATTATGTGCAACTCTTACGTAATATGGGTTTTTGTTTTTGGCTGAGGTTCCCTGTTGGAAGGGGGGTAGATGGAACCATTAAGCATTTTGTTTGAAGAGTCAGAGTAATGAGTGGATTTTCCCTAGCAGCACGCACACACACTCTGTTGCTGATTGGTCATATGAGGACGGACTTTTCCAAAGGTTTGTCCCTTGTCTCTCTGAAGGTCGTCTCCAGTGCAGCACCGAAAGTGTCCAACAAAAAGAGACCCCTGACAGAGCAGGGCGACCAGGCTGGAAGCTGTGGGTTCTGTGGTGTGACCTAGACTGGGACACTCATGCCAGACACTTCTGCCTGCTGTCAGCCTGTCTTGTTTACACAGTCAGAGCCAAAGCCCAAAGGCTCCATCCAACCTCCAGACAAGCTCTTCATATCAGCCTATTTTCTGCATTAGCTGCTATAAGCCAGCGGGCCAAGCCATTAGGTAAGGATTCAGACTTTGGTATTCTCAAACAAATCAAAATGATAAATGGACGTTGCCAAGGTAGCGTTGTGCAGAGCGTCAAGTGCGGAGGTGGGTGGTGAAAAACTATTCAACATCACAATCCGGTGCCTCGTTCCAAGCCACTTGGCATCCTAAATCCTGGAAAACTAGATTCTTCAAATATGATTTATATCATATGGAGATTTCCTAACATAGTGAGAGCATCAGCTTCAGAGAGAATGAACTGCTGGTGAATGAATCAGCTGTTGCCCATACGATACTGTGCAGAGCTTCACATAAACAATGTTCTGCGCTCATGCAGAGTGGAGTGTGGAGATGGTTTCAGATGTAAACAATTCCAGAGGAACTGGGTCAGTGTGTGTGTGTGTGAGAGAGTATGTGTGGGCGGTTGATCTGGATCGTCAGATATGCGAAATTTGGGGCCTACAAGTAGCTTAGCTGCTGTTTTCTTGTGGGCAACTTACAAGAGCAACACCTTGGCCCCTGGGATGATGGGAAATTGTGTTTTCCAAGTCTCCCATATATGATACCTGGCACCAAAACCTGAGCCATGTAAGCGAATGTCTCCTCCACATCCTACCCCAGCTCCAGCTGTAATGTATACCGAGCACTTTGCTTGACAGTGTAATTGACAACAACATGGTTTATATGCATCAGCACAATCCTTGAGATCCCTTCTTCATCCTGGACCGTCTGCTGTTTCTGCCCCAGCCTGTTTCCCTTCTGAGACTTCTCTTCTCATTTCAAGTCCAGCGGCACGGCAGGAAACTGGCATTCGTGGTGCCTGTCGAACCTTTAGAACTAAAACTCCGATGTTGCAACGCTGTGACGAGTTCAGAGATACACACACTTCAGTGCCAAGCAGCAGTTTTGCAATGGGCTGGAAGTTATGCTGCATTGTTTCATGATCTGTGCACAATCTTGGCTTTCGCTCTGATTTGTAATTTCCTCAAACGTGATGAGATTTAACTCTAATTGCTTTCCATACATGTGAAATGAATGATGAGTCAAAGCGAACCGTGCCAGTGGCTTTATGCCTTAGTTAGAGGCATCTGTTGCTTTCGCATATAAACTCGTGCTTTGATCAAATATTTGGATTCAGATTTATCAGCACTTGAGGAGGAATTCTGTTACTCTATGAATACAATTATGGAGCACATGTCCTTAAAGTGGAAGAATCTGTGGTGTCTTAAACACAATCAAGCCTGCATTGAAGTGTTGTTAAGGCTTCCTAATGTGATTACAGCCGCATGCATTTAACAGAGAGCTGGTTTGTCTGTAAATGAATGGTTTCCAACATGGTGTAGTAATATGCCAGCCATTTTACAAACTGTCTTGATTTTCAGGTCGTTTACATCAAGATAAAGGTCCCTCACATGGCTATTTGCTTTGGTTGTAGCATTGTTGGCGTCCTTTTACGAGGTCATCAAGCCTTTAATGGACCACGATGGATCCATGTGCCATTTCTCCAACTGCACAATGGTAGAAGTTACTTATGTACGAACCACAATTAACTCTAATATAGAAAACTTGATTTAATGACCAATAAATCTAGATGATTTGTGGAGGCTCAGTGCTGCGTGATAGCGGATGCAGGGTTTGATGATGTCACTCTGTCATTTGATTATAATTGAAATATCAGAAATGTTGCTTAATGCTGGTTGAAGGCCAAGCAGCTGAGTGCGACACTCAAATCAATTTCATTTGGCAGAGGACAACATCGTTATGGAAAAGGGATGAAAGGAAGAGGGAGTTGAGTGAATTCTAAACTCTTTTTTCAGTGATTTTATAGAGTGTTGTTTCTCTCTTATGTCCATATGTTTCGCTCAGCAGCCTTCTTTTATCAGCACCATCGCTGATTTAATTAAAAGTGAATGGTCATCATTTGATACGCAAAACATTTTTTCCATCTGTCTCCCCAAAACCATGTTTCATGTAATCTTGGCAGAGGTCTCCGAAATTGCTTTCAAGTCACCCAGAACGAGTCAGAGGGGGAATCGTTCCTCCTCTGAACCTCTGGGGCCTTGAAGCTCTTAATGATGACATCAAACGCACGGCGAGCGGGACGGGCTTGCCCTCTCCGCCCTGTGATCGGCGGAGCGAGGGGCAGCGGTGAGCTCATGCTGGGGAGGGAGGAAGTCGCTTTGCCATTTGCACACGCAGAGTAACATCTGGCTAATCCCAGGAAGAGAGGCAGGATGTATGTAGGCCAGGTGTCATTGTAAGCATCGGAAAAACACAATCATGACTCAGATAGGACGCATAGGTCGTCTCTGTCCCTCCTTACCACCTCAGCAGAACGCACACTGACACGGGGACCTCTTGTTTCCCCGTATCACATCCTATCTACAGGACCCGCCCTGGAGGTTCAGGATCTGGGTCAGCAGCTGGCGTCCATAGGTGCAGGCCGCTGTCGAAAGCGATGACGTGAGAGACCATTATCCAATGTTTGTCTCTCTTTTCCCCTTCTCATTTAGTGTCCTGCTCCCCTTGGCAGCAGGAATGTAGTTTGTTCTCTGTGAATAAAGAGACATGCAGGGGCTTGTGCTTACGTCTAGCACAGCTGTGATAGGGTGTGTGTGTTGTGTGTGTGTTGTGTGTGTGTTTGTGTACATATGTGTGTGTACACGTATGCATTTCTCTGTAGCGTACACATGTTTATTTGCCCGATTATCATTGTGTGTGTGGGTCAAAAGAGCTGAATCAGTGTGTAAATACGCGGTGTGTGGCTTTAAACCACATGTAATAAACGCTAATGCATGGTTTATGTCCCCATTTGAGCTTTGATTACAGCCTCAATTCCCTCGCAGGGCCCCAGGTGTGTTTTGTAGAGCCGTTCCTCTGATCTACCCGCCGCGGTTTGTCTTTGTCTTGCTCTGCTGACTGTCTGTCAGTGCAGATCAGTGAGATCCAGATGTTTTTTCGCCAGGGCTGAATCCCAGCGTTCTCTGAAGTTTCAGGTAGGGCCTTCCCGTCTCGCCTGAGCGTCTGACAGCCACGTGCCTCCGCCCAGGACGCTCACATGAGCTCAGCTTCCAGGTCGCACAGCACATGGCCCCGTAATTGACCCGTATCAAACGCTCACCAGTAAGAAAACACACGCCCCGCGGCCATGGTCAAGCTTTGTTCTGCGACCCAAGTGTTAATACTTCCTCCTGCCCGGCGCAACACGCAGGATGTTGCTCCCTGCAGGCTGCGCTGAGACAGAACAGGCCGTTCATAATCCGGTCAAGCAGACACAAAGGGCAACGTGAAGTCTTGTGGTCCTGATGGAAAGAGCCGGTGTGTTTAATCGCATACTGACAGGCAAACACTCAGACCTACACACACACACACATGCACAGATCTGATGGTGAACTCTTGAGCCTTATGTCGTCCCGCACTTTATTTTTGATGAATGATATTAGTTCAGGTCATGGCTGTCTGAGTTGAAGCAGATGTTAGTTTAGACACGCGTGTTCTTAAAGAATGATATTAAATTATTAATCAAATTAAAACAAAATTATATTAAAATCATCACATTCCATCTTTAAAATCACTTTAGCATTGCGATGACGGCACGTTTGTCTCTCAGGAACATGATTGTCTGTCACACACACTGACTGAGCTTGAATTGATTTCACGCTGATACTCGGGCTGCTGTTGACTGTAATCCTGCTCTGCGTGCGGGACATTAGATTTTGTGTGAGGTCATGTGTTTAACGGCCTCCTGATGATTTGATTGGTAGGACCCAAGTGAGACGAGGACCCCCTGACTCCTCCCCCCAGCAGACCGGGACCTCCCGCACCGTCAAGCGCTATCCGTCATCCACCGGGCCCATCACCTCCAACGCCCTGCCCAGCGGCAACGAGCACAGGAACTGGCACCGGCAGAGGAACGGGAACGCCAACCCTCGCCGGCCCAGCGGCGAGGGCCAGTTCAACAACGCTGTCCAGCCAGCAGGTAACGCCAGAGCAACCAGAGCCACGTGACTCTGACCTCAGTTCTCACTTGACACGCACACTTAACACCGCAGCACTCCTCAGCCACGTCAAAGCAAACATGAACCATTTGAACGCAAGTGAGAGCGTGCGTACATACATACACACTCTGGCGTGTCATCACTGAATGGAACATTAACCACTGCAGAAGAAGAAGAGGGAGGAAAGAAAAGAAGAAGCTGGCAGCGTCCCAGGGTACATTTCCCCTCTCGCTCTGTCCACCCAAACCCCGTTTGCGGTTTTGCATTGTACCACTGACAGACGTTTGATGTCAGCGTGTGTTTGAGTGTGTGTGTGTATGAGTGTGCGTGTGTATAGTATGTTTGCGATCTGGACCACAAGCGCACAGCTGCTGCAGAGGAGCCTGAGCAGAGTGTGTTTATACGTCTGTGTGTGAGTGTGTGTATCTTTGGCAGTGTGTGTCTGCACCTCTGCCTGTCTGACAGCCCCGGCACACTGGCACTTCTGCCCACAACGTAATGAAATGTGACTTTGTGTTTCCTAACTTTATCGTCCTCGTCTGATCTGCCGTCCAGCTCACACAGCTGTGTGCCGTTTCACTTTTCTGTGTTTTTCACTCCTGAACCAGGGCAACGGCTGCTGGAACGGCTCCTCACTGTTACACAACCTGCACTCACACTCTCTTTGTCTGTGTCAGACATACACACATCCAAAACACCTTCTCCTAAAGATAAAGAGCTTTGGAGGGTAGCCCAACACCTAATAGTATCCTCTCCCCTCATTTGCTGGCCTGTGGCACATCGCTCGCTCAGCTGCGACGTGCCACTGGCCAGTCGTCAGCACACACCCTCACACACTTATAAACCTTCCCTTGGCCCGGGCTGGGAGTATGTCACAGCAGGCTGCAGGGAGGAAGGATGCAGCTCGTCTCTAGCCTATCGCAGCCGCCGCCGCTGCTGCTGCTCCTGCTCAACCAGGTGTGCCTTTGTTTCCCAGGGGCCAACCTCACCTCCAGCCTGGACCGCATTAAGATCGTCTTCACGCCCATGATGTGCCGCCGGGTGTGCAGTGGCGGGCGCTGCTACAACAGCTGTGAGAAGGGCGACATCACCACGGTCTACAGTGAGAACTCTCATCAGCAGCAGCAGCAACAGCAGCAGCAGCCCAAGAACCAGGGCTTCAGACTCTGTGAGTGCCGACTCACACTAACAGACCCTAACGCTTAACCTTCTTCTTCCTCTCTCTCTCTGTCTCCCTCTCTGTCTCTCTGTCTCTCTGTCGCTCTCTGTTTCTCTCTGTCTCTCTCTGTCTCCCTCTCTGTCTCTCTGTCGCTCTCTGTTTCTCTCTGTCTCTCTCCCTCTCTGTCTGTCTTGCTCATTTTCTGGTCCCAACTCTGGTTTTGTCTCCATTCTAGTCACTCCTCTCCTTTTTATGGGGTGAGCTTGACAAAATGGGCTCCCGGTGGCATGCCGTCCGCACTGAATACCAAACTGGGAGAGGAGGTAGAGTGGAGGAGATTAAAGCTGAGAGCTGTGGTAAAAATGTCACTGTCAAAGAGAAAGCGAGACAGGGGGAAAAAGGGAGAGACGGGGGTAGAGCAGATTAAAAACGGGCTCTGTAAAAGGGAGCTAATCTCCCTTTACACACACACACACGTGGTGGTCCCACGCTCCCAACACTTAGCCCCATCTCTTTGCGGTTTACACCTCGCAGCCGGGTCTCGCCGTTAACCATTTATTGTGCTCCCTGGGCGAGCGGGAAGGAATGAAAGCGCGCGAGAGAGAGAAAGAGGGAGAAAGAAAGAGTAGCAGCACCAACAGAATTTTTACAGGGATTTACATTAAAACTGAGGGCTTTGCTCCAAACTCTGACGGGCGCAAAGTGTCCGTGGGAAGGCCGGGGGTGGTCGCGTCGCCCGGTGTTTTTAAGTTTTGTCATCAGTTTTAAAGGTCTTGACTAAGACTAATTACTGCTTGTGGCTGTGAGGTGAAGGGTGCACATACCACACACACACGTACGCAAGCCTCTCCACTCACGCTAAACACAATCCGGCATTACAGCCTTACATAAATGCAAACTGGAACCTCACACAAGCATCTGGTAATACGCACCCCGGCCTCCACTTCAGCACGCTCGGCGCTTTACGGGCGACCTCGCTGAGTTATGAATATGTAAACAGGTTGATGTTGCGGATTTATGTGCCCATTAATGGGGTTTTGGAAGGTGGTGTAGATATTCCAAACACTTCCACGCTTCCTGGCAAGGCTCTTTCACCGGATTACATTCCCTGGCACCTCCGCTCCTTCTTCTTCTTCTTCCTCTTCTTCCCCGAGCAGCAGCAGTTTGTTTTTAATGCCCCCCGTTTTTTCCCTCTTACCCTTCATTATGTAAATTATGTGTTAAAGTGAGTGTTGAAGAAAGAGATTGCTTTCCATTTAAGCAAGCAAGCATCCTGTTAGTGCTTGGTGGGCGTGCGTGGTCGTCGAGGAATGTCAAGTGGACGGCGAGCGGTTATCTCATGCTCTTGTTATGTTCCCCACATGAGGCCGTAAAATCTGGCCGGGCAATTATAGCAGGCTCCCTCGATACGCACCCTGCGTATGGCTCTTACTTTAAAGCCTAATATTAGACAGGATAGAGGCCCGTTTATTGAGTGAGAAGTGTGTGTGTGTGTGTGTGTGTGTGTGTGTGTGTGTGTGTGTGTGTGTGTGTGTGTGTGTGTGTGTGTGTGTGTGTGTGTGTGTGTGTGTGTGTGTGTGTGTGTTTTGTTGTTAGACCTCGTTAAATACTCAGACAGATAGGCGGACAGAGTTTGTTGTCTAAGAATAGTTCCTGCCTCACGCTGTGCTGGAGACCGGACCTGAGACAGAGCGGTGCAGCCCTGCAGCAGACACTGAGAGGCATGAACATCCCCCTCCAGCTGATCATTTAGCCTGCATGTGGAGACCCAGGAGAGACGTTCCTCTGACACAAACACCATGTTCCTCACTGCCGCTGTGGTTTTGCATGTTTTATCAGGTCCAGTTCATCTCTCCATCTTTCCTTTCTGTCTCTCTTACACTCTCCTGTGTCTTTTCTCATCCCTCAACGTTAAGATCGGAAGTAAACACGGGGCTTTCCAGGGTTTAGGAACTCATTGTGTCCTGAAATGTGTTCATGCGTCTCGGAGAGCAACGAGCAAATTCTGGGGCCTCCAGCTGGGCTAATGGTGACATCATGTTCTACGAAGACCATTCAGCCCAAAACGTATCATGTCAACGTTATCTCGACTTTTGATATCAGAGCTGAGTGAAGGAACTGTGGGCCGTTGCTCCAATATTTCCTTTAAAAAAACACACATTTCATCTTGTTTTCCAGCAGCGCCACTGTTGCTGAGCTCCCTCCGGTCCAGTGCTTTCCATTTGTAACCTTTTGTCACGCAGATCGTCTTGCAGTTCTGGTGCCTGCTGATTTCCATCCTAATGTAGCTCTAACTTCATTTGCTCTGATTGTATTCATGAAGATCTCAGACTCGCCACAAAATCCACCTCAAGCCAGCCCAGAAAAACATTTTCCCCCCGTCGCACCATTTTCAATCGGTAACTCCAAATTCTGCAGCCAGATAGACGGGATGCAGCAGCTCACAGCACGTTTCCATCACCGCCCTCGTCTTTCATCTCCAGAGGCCGTCCATATCGCGGTCAGGCGTCGGCTGGATCGCACGTCATACCGTATTAGAGGCGGCGGTGTTTCACCTTAGGACGCTTCTTTTTGTTATTCGTCACGGTTGTGTAGGTTTTTCATTTGACGGTCTTTGATGTTTTGAGTTAGGTGAGGTCAGGTGGGAGTGATTGTGCGGATGGAAGCAGGCACAGGTATGTCGGGGTGCTTGGCTGGCACCCATACCTTATGGCTAAAGATAAGGCCAATGAAAGGGCTGTGAGAGCTCTACTGTCAGACTCCATCTGGCCAGTACGCCCCCCTCCCTCCGTCTACACTCTCTCTCTGTCTCTCTCTCTCTCTCTCTCTCTCTCTCTCTCTCTCTCTCTCTGTCTCTGGCTCTCTCTCTCCCTCTGCTAGACTGCCGACTATAAATCACAGTGTTGGCTAAGCACATTTTGGGATTCAATTTACTTACAAGGTTAGGACCCAGGTGACTGTTTGTGTGAAATTTTGTGCAAGATTTGGGATCGTTGGAATTTCTGTTGTCAGAACACAAAACATGTGTGCCATAAAACGTGTGGAATCATATGATTGCTGGATGAATCATGTCGGCGCGTCACTCCGTATGAAATTATTTACAGGAAGCAAAACACACAAGGGAGGGAGGGAGGGAGGGGCGGGATGTTGAAACGTCATAAGCGGCATGTGGGATGGGGTGTTAGCTTAGTGACCAGCGTAACCAATACTAACCGTTTGCAAACAAAGCCCACATGAAGCCTCAGCACATACCCTTCCTATTAGCCTATTAGCCCCCTCCTGTTCCCTATTACTGGTTTGTATTCCGGCATATGAGGACGCATTAATCTGCCCAATTAAATGTTCCACTTACACACGCTAACAAATCTCTCGCTAGTTATAACCCCTTTCTCCCTCTCCCTCCCTTCTTCATCTCGCTCTCTCCTCATCACTCCCCCTGCTCTCCTCCGCAGTCTTCTGTCAGATCCCCTGCCTCAGCGGGGGTCGCTGCATCGGCAGGGACCTGTGCTGGTGTCCGTCAAACTCCACGGGGAAGTTTTGCCACCTGCCGGCCCCGCCTCCTCCCCGCCCCACCCCTCAGGGCCGCAAGGACCCCGGCCCAGCGGAGCCCAAGTCCCCCTCCCACTCCATGTACACACTGCCACTGTCCAATCAGCAAGGTAATGACCCTTAGCTCACTATGAACACATCATGTTTGTCTTTGTCTCACTTTTACTTTTGACTCGGCACAGCGTTGTCTTTGTGGAGCAGCAATGAAAGCCAGGCTATTTTAAGTAGAATTAGTAATGCATGACTCATTGCTCAAGTGCTCGTATTGTTCGCACAATGCCGCTTTTATCAACACAAGTCGATATTAGAACCAGGCAGAGACCCTGAGCGACATCATAACTTCATGATGTTACTTTGGGTCGAACTGTGAATATTAAATAGAAGCTTTTGCACTTTTTCCACCTCTCCTGGTCTGGTACTTTATTTCCTCCTCAGCTTCTCTCTGTTGATCAGTAAGTAAAAGCAGAAGCTCTGTCTCAAACCCTTAATTCCATTTCTGAACATTTCCAGCCCCAATTTAGCAATAAACTCCATGAAAACTATAATGAAATGTCACGCAAACCAATGAATTGTCACAAAAGCAGGATCTTTGTTGTCTGCTGGTCTCCTGTGTGGAGGGAGGCGGTTCCCTGTCTGCGTCTCCTGATAAGTCCTACGTTTCTTGGACTCTTCCTGCCCGTCGTCTGTGAGACAATGATTCATAAGAGTGGGTCAGGATTCTGGGAAAAAGCCCTGGCACTCCTTGATGATGGATGCTTCCCCTCTGTCAGACGTACAAAAGAGCTTATTCTCCACATTGCAAAAGCCTCCCGACTCTTTACCCAATCTGTTTAGGGTCTTTAAATGAAATGATTTGATTTAAACCAAAGAATCAGAAAGTCTTTTTGTTGTTTGTTGTTGTTTTGAAATGTCTTATTACCGCCCTCTCTGCAGGGAAATCCCCAGGCTTGACAACGCCATGACAAATCTGTGTAGAATGTTTACTCATAGTTATTTAAGTGTAGTGTGTATACAGCTTTGATCCTTTTTACTATCCCGCGTATCCTGTATTTAATCTGTGTGTGTGTGTGTGTGTGTGTCTGTGTGTGTCCTCTCTCCCTCCAGTTTCCCTCCACCCGTCCTTGGTTAACGTCCACATAGATCACCCTCCAGAGGCCGAGGTCCAGGTCCATCAAGTGGCCCGGGTCCAGCACGGGCAGAGACAAGCCACGACCGAGGGGGCTCACTCTGTCCAGCAGCGCTCCCAGCCTGGCAGTGAACATTATCACGAGACCGCCAACGACAACAACAACGGACCCCCACGAGGCAGCGGCAACAGCCATAGCCATGTCACGCCGCCAAACCGACACAACGGACATGTGGGGAGATGCTTCCAGGAGACGATTGATGGACAGGTGAAAGACGCTCTCATGACCAACTGACTCTAAACACTCGTGCGTGAGTTTGGCTAATCTGTGAAGCTTAGAGCTCAGATCTGTTTGCTTGGCTGTGATACGCCGATGTGTTTGATTCAATCATCCACAGCAAAGTTGTTTTTGCCAGAATGAGCCCTTAAACATGTTTGTTTATGCTGCTCGGAATGCCTCTGATACGCTGTCACTGGGAGGCTGAAATGAATCTTTCCAGTCAGTTTCGTGTCGATTTCTCGGAACCGCGATAGAATTAACCCCAGAAAGACGGCAACACGGCAAAATCATCTACAGTTTCCCCTCTCACTTTGCCAGATAGCCAGTGTTGTGTCGTGCAGTAGAAAGGCCTCTGTGTTGTATTTTCAGTTCCATAAATCAGGATTAGCCAAAACTCTAGTAAGCGAGGACAGATCGCTGAGGAATCTCTTTACAATTAGCCAAACCCGTGCCATGAGGGTCTGTGAGGTTCTGCCCCTCTCAAGCTAACCAGTCTCAGATGTGTCTGGTTTACTCTGTCCTAGCCGATTGGCAACACCAACACACCAACACACCAACACACGCACACGTACATGTAAGCGTGCGAGTTTGGGAGTGCCGGCCACTCCACTCGACATTCACTCTCCAAACTCATTCTTCAGATGTAACACAGATGTCTGCCATGTTGTTGTAGTGTGGCAAGCCTCTGCCAGGCCTAACCAAACAGGATGACTGCTGTGGAAGCGTGGGCGCCTCCTGGGGTCTACACAAGTGCCAGAAATGTCCAACCAAACCAGGTAAGCTAGCCTGACTGAAGCCATCGTTTCTGAGTATTTGTTTGTTCTACTTCTTTCCAATAAATGACTTAACTCTAATCCTTTCCAATTATGTCGGAATTCTATTTGGTTGGTCGGTTTCCCTGCTCTGCTCTGCGTCCCGGTGAAGATCATTACTCTACTGTACTTTCCTACCCTGATGGTATTGTGGTATTTGGTCAGCAAAGCCTGTATACTAGCCAGCAGCGGCGACCATGAGTGGAGACGATTGTTTCATCCCAGCAACACCAGATTCCTGAATTCCTCTGAGACAGCTGCGTGACTCGCCTTGCACCCAGTTGTAAAAACCAAGCTGTTTTTGCTTTCACAAAACCAAAACAGGCAACCAAATGAAAACCCATTAGGATTAAGATGAGAGCCTGGCATAAGTGCCACCCACCCTGCAGGCGGGTAAAGCAGCCAACCTGGCCTCAAAAGAACGAAGCAATGAACAGCCGCAACTCAGCTGCTTTTGGCCACAAGAGCTGCGGTAGGTTCAGAGACCGGCGGCGGCGGGTGGCTGTATGGCGGCAGGCTCGGTGGGTGGTGACACCACTGATGGAGACTCTCACTTGGCGTGGCGGCTGTGTGTTATTTGGAGTGCTTGATTATGTCCCTGTGTCTGTTATTGAGGCCACATGAGAAGCAACTATGGCGACACTCCGTTCTCATTCCTGTCTCAGTACTCTTAATCTCCCAATGGCCCTTTGTGCAGATGTCAATTCAAAGTCCACTGTCATACGGTTGTTCACTGCTGAACATCTGACCAGACTCTTAATCAGTAGCAGATATCATTCCTCTCGGTCTATTCCATCCATCATGGATGTGGATCCATTCTTTTCACTCCCTCTCTGTATCTCCTTCGCCGTGCCAGATTCCTGCTCTTCCTAATTCCCCGGCATCATCTGTTTTGGCTCCCAGATGTTTTCCTCTTTCTCCCCTTTGAAGTTTCAGGGGAGAAACCGAGTGAATGCTTCATTTGATTATCCGTGTGGTAATTTCGAGGGGTTCGTAGGCCCGGGTCACACGCAGGCAGAGGAAGAAAGTATTGAGCAAATGAAGGGAAAGTGAAGTCAAAATGAAGTCATGTAGTGTGTCCCAGAGGTCTCAGAGGGAAGAGAAATGCTTTGAATTCCACTGAGGGTTATTGTTCTTAGACACTTGGCTCCGTGTTCCTCTCCTGCTGGCCTGTATGTATGGGGTTATACATTCTCGTGATTGGCACAGGAAATGTGCTGCGAATAACTGCGGCTGAAAAAGGAATAATGATGCAATTCCATTTATTTCTCTGGGATTGGATCAGTTGTCGGCCTCCAATGCGGGAGGAAAATGTTGTATTGCTATATAAGAGTCTCCTGTGTATCTTGTTGAGTATGTGATAATGATGTCATGAAACCCCGGTTTGTATTTTGGGGTGTGACGCTACTATGGGTCAGTTTATGGCTGGATAAGAAAAAAAACACCCTGTTGACTGAGAGTAATCTTTACTGCTTCAGGAGCCGGCTGGCAAGTTTTCTTTATTACATCTACAGAAGATGCCAGTATGACCACAGTTTAATGGCTCCACTCCTGCTGCAGACAGGAATGCTTTAGAGAGCTTGAAGAAAGTCTCGTTTTAGGTCCAGGTTTTCAGTCCCAGTCACATTCTGCAGTGAAACTCTAAACCAAACTTGCGGACCTGGTTTTATCACTACACGGTAGAGTACAGCACCAACTGGTCCAGAGTGCAATGCTTGTGAAACATAGTAGACAACGCTGGTGTTAGAAAGGAGTCAAGTGTGTCTGTATGTGTTGGATGTAAAGCTGATGTTGCAGAGGCATGAACACCAATTATTGTCCAAACAGTCCACTATGGAAGCTGAAGCCCTGTAGGTTCCAAAGCCTTTAACATTACATGCTGAGAATTCCTGGATCATAATGAGATCCAGATCAGCAGGGACGGCTGCAGTCAACTCCTTCCTTCTGGTTCTGATGAGGTGGAGTGAAAAAAACCCACCCAGGACTTTTTATTTTAAAACTAGTTTGATCCTAAGTCCTCTTTTCTGACATAGAGACAGTCTGACTGTGCTCAGGTCTTAAAGCTGACCATTGGTTAGAATAGGTGAGTGCAAAATTTGCTTGAGAACTCCCCAAGAAACACACTGCTGAAACTGAATCCAGGTCTTTGCAAACAGTGCACTGTATTACTGAAAGGAAATGTATGTTTAGAAACTGAAGAGTCTGGCAGGAACGTGTTGTTTGTGCGGGACTTCTGCGTAACGCTCTATCTGTGAAGTCATCTAAGTTTCCTTGGAAACTCTAAGCTGACGTGAGGCCGTTCCATGTGCCCTCAGTATGACCCGTGCTGTAGTGTTAGTATGATGCTGTATATATGTGCTCGCAGCCCCTCCCTCACTGTGTGTTTCACAGCTAATGGAATTCCTTAAGCTGTTTGTCTCCCCATCTGTCATTGCTGGGTAGCTTCCCTCTCCCCGATGCTGGGATGCTTCCCAGGGAGCCAGATCCCGGGTCCCCTGGGCCTGAAGAAACCACCCCACCCACAGGAGTCTTGGCTTCCTCTTCCTCTACCTCTTCAGGTCAATAAAGTTATCATGATGTCACTGCCCTAGTGTTGCTCCGCCCCTCACTAGTTCACCTCGCTCCTCTATCTCTGGGTGTTGTCTCAGTCTCCTCCTGTCTCTCCTCACGAGACGGTTCAGATTGATAAAACCTAATGAGGAGAAGAAGCAGGGAAGGTCGCAGCGCCAGAAAAATCCAGATCTCCCCACATGGATCCATCCTCCTAAATCTCAGCCATTTAAACTGACATTCATGGAGGGGCCAGAGCCTGTGCTTATTACATTCTATTAGCTCTGATCAAACATGAACACTTGCTAATGACCAAGTAAAACCAGAGATGCACTGACTTTGTCTCTCTAATAGGCAGCCAGGGAACAGATGCACCGGGCCCGGCCAGAATTCCCGTTCTGCAGCAGCTTCTCATGGTGATGATAGAGACATCACACCACTTTGACAGATTTTGATTTATTGATGTTGACTTAGCATTATCCTGTCACAACCAGCATGATGGAATCTATTAGGTGGACTGCATTGTGGGTAATCAGGCCTGAGCAAACCTAACCACTTGAAGAAATACTGTAAATCCCATTTGCCAGGCAGCGTGCCAGTTACTTGGGGGCATATGGATATGAAATTTGTCTTGCTTTGCTTAATTAGATACAAGCTGAGTTAAGCATATTTCATATTGGGAGTGTACCACAGCATGGCTTATTTTGGCGCTAGCTCTGTTGGAAAGGGCTTATTGAAGAGCGTGGGTCTGTTTAAATGTGGGTTTGATCGTAGTTACACTGCCATCAGCGTGGAGAAGTAGCATAAAGAGAGATTTTCAAACTGCAAACAGAGATGTTAAATGTATAGTTGAATACACTGAAGAGTGTGTTTTGAGTAGAGATGTAATGTACCATGAAAATTGAATAATCCCTTCATCAAAGGCATGTGCTGGTGCTTCACATGTGCCATGCCTGTCGCAGAAATATGATACTAATACACAGCTAAGACAATCGTTGAGCAAATAACAGAGCCTGTAGATTTATTTTGTACCCTGTCATTAATATAAGCCCAGCTGCCTGTCTGAGTCCTGCTTGCTTCACTAGCAAGGAGACTATTTACAGGGACATGTGATATGGACCGTGCCAGACTGGTGAATGTGGCTTATGTCAAGGAGAGCCTGAGTTTTGAAAGTAAATGACTTTTCTTGAAGCAGTTTGCTCCAATCAGATTCAGACTCAAAGGCCACAGAGAGATGACTTTGCCATCTTTGAGAGTCAAAGGACCTGAAAACCTCCATGGTGATTAAAGAGCTGTGTTTGCCCCTGGTTTCTCCCCATGGCACCAGTTTGTCCCGTGGCGGTTTGTCAGCAAGTCATTTGCTGGAAAGGGTCCTGAGGAGGTCTTGGCCTGTGTGTTGGTTGTTTTCCTAAAGAGTGGCCCCCAATGGAAAGGAAAACTCTCTCCTTTTCCCATCCTGTGAATAGCATCCATCCCTCCTCTCTCCCGTCTCCCACTCGTTCTCAGCTTTTCCAGCCAGTTAAGGGGATAAACCCAACAAGTGAGGCTGCCTCCCAGCCTGGCCCCTGGTGAAGGGCTCCCAGCCTGTGATTGACTGAGCAGACCACTTAGTCGTCTTAGAAGAACCACCTCCTGACCGGGTGGTCCACAAAATGAACCAAATTACCAATTAAAGATTTTGTTACAGCTGAGAAGCTTATTTGACTGTAGACCCTGTCTCTCTCTCTCTCTCTCTCTCTCTCTCTCTCCCTCTCTCTCTCTCTCTCTCTCTCTGTCTCTCTCTCTCTCTCTCTCTGTCTCTCTTTCTCTCTCTCTCTCTCTCTCTCTCTCTCTCTCTCCCTCTCCCTCGCTTTGCTTTCCTACTCATTTTGCATAAGCTCTCCTTTCACTGGTGTGGACTACATTTTACTTTGATATGAGAAAAGGACTTGAATGGATATTTATGTAAATTCCAGTCTAGGACAGTGCCACCAGCTGAGAACTTCCAAGAACTTTGAATAACTGGGGGTCCAAGCAAATATTATTGAGCAGTTTCCAATGGAGTGCTTAACACAATTGAATGGAGAAGCACAATACATTTGTGAAGGGTGACAAATTCTTTTGTTGAAGTGGATATAGGATGATTGTATTTTTTGTTTGTACCCCCAGTGGATACAAATCGGCCGCTTTGTAACCATGGGTGACACTAATGATGCACTGCCTGGGGTCACTCTTGCATGCCACTGCCTGCGTAGCTGCGATAACAAGCATTGTTAGTTCCAGGACTCAGAGAAGGAAAAGTTGTCATCAAAAAAAGAGACCCTGTGATTCTGTTATATAATGTGAGCTTTTTTGTTATTTGGAAATGTGACGAGTAACATGCCAAGCTTTCCTTCAACTGTTCAGTGTCTTTGTCAGTCCATTACTTTGAAGATATTCTAGTGTATAGATGCAGGGGACTTTCCATGTTTCTGTTGTTCTCTTTTCCTGAAGTCATTATTAGACACGGAGATTTTTTGAAATGAACCGTCTTCAAATTGGAGTTGTTAGTTCACTGCAGAGGTCCTCTCCTCCCTGCTAATAAGCTTTATTGAGCCTCCTGGACCTTCCCCACTGGGCTCCTTTGGCATGTGCGCCCTGCTGTCACTCAGGCCAAACTTTCCCTGATCACGCCGCCGCGGGAGGGCGTGCCCACCACCCAACCACAACAGCTCATTACTCAGAAACTCTGGAGGGGGATTAGGAGGGTGTGGAGAAAGATGAGGTGGGCAGACGGGAACAGGGGCAATGCTTTGACACAGTTCCCCCCTTGCCCCCTTCAGTCTGACCCACTTCTGCTCTGTCAACCATCGACCTTGCCTGGTCCGCTGGGTCCCAGCAGGACCAAAAACATAACTCAGTTTCCAGGACGATGGTTCTCAAGACGTCTCCATGAGGTACACATTCCAGTGACCCCTGGGAAAATGACACAAAATCCTGACAGATTGCTTGTGTTTACGTATCACTGTGTTTGTATCCTGCCCACGCTTGAGGAGTTTTATGGCCACTAGGGTTGAAAGCTCAATTTGTAACCAATTCTTTCCAGTTAGCATGTCACCTGTGTAGAAAGGGAAAGGAAAAAAACAGAGAAACACTGAGGTTCATTGTGTGTTTTTGCTGTTGGCTCTGGTGTGAAGCCTGAATGGGGCAGATGTGTGGAGATTTGATCTATTTACAGCAGAGCGAGAGAGAGAGAGAGAGAGAGTTGACCAGGATGCAGAGATCTGGTCTTGCTCGCTCTTGTTCAAGCATCCTGATAGCCACATACAGATCAACACTGTGGTCTGCAGTCTGCTGGAGCTTTGCTCACAAACACTGTGCAGGGCTCCTCCCATTCCCGGACCACTCTGCCAGGGGAAGAGATGTGTTTTCTTTACTGGCAAGCCTGGGACTGTGGTTTCTTCCATGCATCACCTCTGTGTTGCCGTGGCAGCCAGTTTTACAGAAATGTTGTACTTTGGTAAAATCTCAGGTTGTTGTTTCTGGCCAGGGGAACGTCTCAGTTGCCTATTTGCTTGAAATGTTTCATTTTGTCATGGTAAAATAGGTTTTCTTAGTAATCTTATAGCACATCAATTCATGCAGGCAAAGCACTTTCTGCCACTGTACAAAGAATTCAAGACAGCACTTATTTTTTGAAGAAGGTAAATATACAAATTTAAGAAACAGCTCAAAGGAAAACAGTTATAGTTACTATTTATACTAATAGTAACATCAGAGAGCCACTTTATGTGTTTCAATCTGATGATAAATTATAGCAGTATGAGGTCGGGTTGATGTTTTATTCTGTATTTATCTCACATGTGTTAGTGATCAATACATATGGAATTTAAATCTACTCAGTTGATTAGTCAGTTTATTTAAATGGAAAGTCTTAATCTGATTCTGGTGGAGCTGTTCCTCTTCCAACGTCTTTGTTCTGTGTCTCTATCAAAGTCAAGCCCCACCCCCCTACAGGAGGACTGAGAGAGGCAGACAGAGACACAGGCCGCCTCTCTTCAAGTGCCGAGCTCGAAAGCAGAGAATTAAAGTTCAGCGATTTATTGCCGTTTCAAATTGTGATGTATCGTGCCATTTGGATGTACTGTGTCCGCAAGAAACAGTTCAATCATGATAATAAGCAAGCCATTATTCTTCGAGCTCTCCTCACCCAAACACACGCCATCACTCGTAAATCATATGCTGAATCTTCTCCTTCCCACACGACAGCAATCTAAACTTTTCATTTCAATTTATGTCATGCTTGAAAACTCTGAAGATCTGTAATTCATTCTCATTTCCTCAGTTTTTGTTCCACATTCAATCCATATAACGACCTTTAGAACTTCTAGAACAAACACATACAGATCTTAATTTCTGGGTATAAACAAAGAATAATGGAGCATGTTGGGGCTTCACTGGGTGCTGAATAAGTGATGACATCATGTTTTCAGGCCTCTGTCACTGCCAGTATGGACACACTGTATTATTTACTAGGCCTCTTCTCTGGACCGCTTATGTACACACCTGAAGCACACGCCAAATGATTTTTATTGCTTTAACAACGCAAGCAGAAAAGGTTTAGGCAGGACCTTCCTGGAAACATTAATCGTCATTCCTAGAGTTTCCTGTTTCACCTAGAGTTTCTTGTTTGAGTAGATTTGCACCCAGGTCGATGACAGAAGTTTGGGCTGTGACACAGGCTTCCTTGACATATTTATGATATAATCGTTTCCTTCATCGGACCCTGGGGATGAAGGAGACGTATTGGTAATATGATTGTAAATGACGTCAGGTGTTATCTTTACTTTCTGCTGGATGGCAGAGCTGTCTTATAAATGTGCTAGATGGGGATCCATTTTCACTCCCTGACTCTGGTATCCCACAGGGCCCAGCTGTGGGTCCCTTCATTTTTCCTCTTGCAAAGATCCTCACATCTGTAAGTTATATGGTTTCCTCCTAAAGATGAGCTCCTCTTCTCACTCTGCGATGAAGTTAATGTTTTGTGAGAGACATTAAACTGTTAGATCACGTTGCTCTACTGAAGCTCTTCTTTCTCCTTCTGTCCTGTTTGCAGCCTATGCAGTCATTGCAAATGGACAAGTGGAATGTGCCATCGGATACAAAAGATTCAACACCACTCACTGTCAAGGTAAATAATAAAACATGTTTCTGTTTTCTGAAGATTTTCTGACAATGATTTTGTCTG
Source organism: Genypterus blacodes (assembly GCF_046128005.1). Lineage (NCBI taxonomy): Eukaryota > Metazoa > Chordata > Actinopteri > Ophidiiformes > Ophidiidae > Genypterus > Genypterus blacodes. Next base: position 2,199,230 of record NW_027466916.1, read on the forward strand.
TTGCATGTTTTGATGAAAAATGTAGCCCCATAAATATTTAATGCAATGGCAGCAATCTGATAGAAAAAACATACTGCCCATATGTTTCTATGCATGGACCCCTGAGGTCCTCTGTGAAAGTATTCCTTGCTGTATGTATGGACCCTATGGGAACCAGGTCAAGGATACAATTAGCCTCAGTCCAGGGTCAGAGTTCAGTAGTCAATAAGTGCCTGGGGCTCCTGTTTTAATTGGTCTTTTGGGTTCTTAGTGGAGGTTGGTACAGCAGGCTGTGATTATGGTAAATGCAGAATCTTAGTAGCAAACCTTTTGTGTAACACCACCTCCAGCAGCCTCTTTAATGTGTCAGCAGAAGCAAGGCTGCACAGCTCTCACCTCAAACATCCATCCTGTGTACAAACACTTAGATCGTCCCTGCAAAACAAGCTACCTGTCAGCGCACCAAGACAGAACCGCTCACTGCCTCACTGCCTTCTGTCCCTCAGACAAATATTTTGGACCATTTGCGTTGTTGATCAGCAACTAAATTAGTAGCGAACCAACAAACATTACCTCAAACATAAATTACAAGTTAGTGAGATTTACTGGCTGATTTACAGGACAGAGCACTGAAGTGATTGCAACATTTCAAGTAACAGGAGTCCAACAAGTTTTCTGATTTGCAAAGTACACTATTGATTTCCCCAGATTTATGATTCAGCTCAGCAACTTAACACTTGGATGAAACTGAACATCAAGTACAACACTGTCAGGGATGGAGAGCGTTGATGAGGCTGATCGCTGGAGACTCGCTGACACTGTCAAGATGGCATCAAACAAAATCGTTTATCTTTCTGTTATTTCAGCTTTCTCCTTACAATTGTTTCAAGATGCTCCTTCCATTCCTTCTCATTTCTGTAGTTCTGCAGGACTCCCTCTTGAAAACCCCTGCCATATTGCTCCATTTCCCAGAATCTCTAATTTCTCATTTGCCAAGGAGGAACATACCTGATTTTGGGGAGATTTATCATTTTGATCAGGATGTCACGTAGCCTAAGCTGTTTGTAGTTTGTTTGAATGAAACAGAGCTTGTCTCATATTCTGCATCACAGCCTTAGAATAGACATGCTTTGCCCTTCTGCCTTTCTCCTCTGACCCTTGTGTCCTGTGATGTCCACACCACAACACGATAAGAAGCCCCTTCACTGCTCTGCGACTTCAGAGAAGGTCCCTTATCTTCTGAAACAGCTTCCTCGGAAACTAGGTCAGCTGAATTGGCCATTTGTAGCTGGGTTCGTTTGATGAAAGGCCCACACACACACACATGTGCATGTTGTGGGTGGTAAACTGGGAGCGGGTCAGATTGCTCATTCACCACATCAAAGATGACAGGAAGTTTTACATAAGAGCTACTGAGAATCATAAAACATATCGCTCTAGTGACATTTATCGCCTTGAAAGCTGTTTGAGGTCAACAGACGAACAACAGCAGGTCAGCTTACAGGGCTCGGTCACTCAGAAAATGACTTCTCTCTCTATTGGTTTCTTTGGCAATATCTTGACAATGTGCATTCAATCTTCCCAGTTTGTAAAATGGATGGATTTTGGCCCTGTGTGTTTTGTGTGTCTAGTGTGAAAATTCCAAAGTAGTTATTCTGTACTCCCTTTGTCCATAACAGCCAATACATTCTAACAATACTCAACATAGTCACAGTTTCTGCCAATTTCATTTGTTATGTCCATAAATAATCCCCCCTGTTGCTTAGTTGGATTTTGTTTCATCCAGATGTGCAGAGTGGGTAAGGTCAAGTAAGGTCAGGGCAGAATATGGAAGCAGTATTAATTATAATGTTATACAATGTAATGAAAAGACTGACAGTCCATCCCCCCAGGATCTAACAGGAGTAGAGCTACATGACAAACAAATACAAACAATATGCATAGAACAGCATTTATTTTCTTGTGTCACTCCCCATTACGATTTCTGACACATCATCATCACTCTAAGTTAACGGTAGGTAGTTTAGACTAACGAGTTGAACTGGATTGATTGGTAAGACAATGTTGACAAAAGCCAGCTGGATTTACACATTCCAGTACAGCATGATAATCAGCTCGGAGGCCCCCCAGTGTGTGTTTTCTGACAAATTTATGAGGTAAGATGGAAAATGATGCTGTAGAATGGGAAATGATGCAATATCGCTGGAAAATGTGGCATTTTGTTGAATTTGTATTGAATTCTGCAATCACGGAATGGTGAAAAGATGGAGGGAGTCTTCTCTGACCTGTTATGGCACACGGTAATTATCAATCAGAGCAGTCAACCATGAATCGAAAATAGGTGTTGAGATTAGTGGTGATCATGACGAGCTGTCATAGAAGTCCGGTTCAATCCCAGTCAACCCACCAGCAGACCGTTACAATAGCACTAATCTGAGACTCAACCCAACCATGGATTAAAGACCCCATGTGATGAAGCCTGAGCCCAATGCTGACCTGAACTCTGACCAGACAGCACGCTGCTTAAACTAAGCCCAGGTCCCCACAGCGCCCGTATATTCTACTGTATACTGTTGTTCGTAGCTCCTAGAGTGTGAATATCAGCCAAGGCAGTGAGGACAGCTGTCTGCGGTCGGTCTGCTTCAAGTTCTGTATGCGTCCCATGGCTCATCCAAACAGATGGCACTGACAGGTCACTTTGCAAACAGGAAAGCGAAACTGCGCGCTTGTTTACACTGTCAAAACACGGAGGCCGGGGGCTTGGTCGTTACAGGGTCAGCTTCAGCCACGGACTATATCGGGATGAGAGAGATGAAAAAAAAATAAAACCGAGAAACAAAGAGAGACTCACAGCAAAACAACAAAAAGAACATTGAGGCATTCCCTGGATATGCTTCAGTCCGCAGAATTTATCAGACTTGATTCCTTTCTAAACTCACTTTTTCCACCAGGGAGCAAAACAACAAAACAAGAGCAGATTAATTAGAATTGGGAAAATATGTGGTGGCAGGCGGTCAGGTTGCAGTCATCAAGCAATAGGAAAAGACCTTAATGATTTACTCCTTGTTTAACACGGCAGAACAACAAACTTTACCTGGTCCCAGGGAGACCGCATGACTGTGTTCCCCAAATATGTCTCCCCGGGCTCCAGGCTGGCACATTTCACTCACTCGCCTCCCTCCGTTTGGCTCGGTGACTCGAACTTTTGAGAGCTAAATAAAAGGGTCGAGAATGGGAAAAAGCATTTTGTTGCCTTCGCTCCTTGACGTAAACCGTGACTTTGGATGGTGTAAGGGAAAGACGCAGAGGAAACAAAGATGCTAATCGAAAACATTCTGCCATTTCTGAACATATTGCTTTCGGTGTTGCCACATCTTTGATAGTTTATAATACTGTCAGTCAGAAGGGATACACCATTTAACTTGTGTATTGGCTTTTACAATGGTCAGAGTGATTGTGTTTCCTTCATGTCAACACTGTGCCGCGCTCTCCCACTGCATCATTCACACTGACAAGTCATGTGTAACTTACTTCACGCTCATTTCCTCACTTCCTATCAGCTGGTTGTGTTGATTACGTGCTGTCCTGTGATTGTTTGTCATCTTTCGGGGTGTAAACATATCTACAGACCCTGCTGGTCTCCAGTCTACTGCACTTTACATTCAGTCTGCATTCTGAACCAAATCTGATAGTGACACTTGTACAAGATAAAGCCAATCGATGCGTTCAGTGTCCACTTAGCGGTGAGGGGCCATGTGGCGCGACTTTGCTGTTTACGACAGTCAATGTCAGCGCACCAGCCAATGTAGGTCTGCACCTAAACGCATCGCCGACACATACGCCAGACTGTAGGAGGGGATGGAAATATGTGCTGACAGAAGTCAACTCTGTGTGTTCTCTGGTTTGATTTAACACCGGGACACATTTAGTTTCCTCCCCGAGCTCCGGTGGTTACTCCCAGCTTGAGGATACAATAATGATTGATCTGTCTTAGTGGGAGAGGACGCCAGATCACAGGAAGCTCCCATAGTCTGTGTCAAAGACAGTTTTGAAGTATAATGAGGCCTTTGAGTGTATGTAATTAGAACTTTTCCAGTGTCTTAGTGAAACAGGAAAGCACAGCTCTGTCATGTCTTTTACTATATGTTCTTTGACGTTTCACAGATATTAACGAGTGCATGTTGCCTGGGATCTGCAAGAACGCCGAATGCCTCAACTCCAAAGGAAGCTACAGGTGCACCTGTAAACAAGGCTTCATGTTAGACGCCGCCCGGAGTCACTGCGTGTGTGAGTACAGCTTGTTTCCTCTGATTTATGGCAAATATTCAAAAGCTGCGACCGTTTCTTTACGTGTGTTTGTTTATAACTGTCCTGATGCTGACTCTCTCCTCAGCGGACAAGGCCGTGTCAGACCAGAGGGCCCTGTGCTACAGGTCAGTGTCAGCCGGCTCCTGCTCGCTGCCTCTGTCTCAGCACATCACCAAGCAGATCTGCTGCTGTAGCCGAGTGGGTAAAGCCTGGGGCGCCGGCTGTGATCGCTGCCCTATTCCAGGATCAGGTACAGCATGGGCTCCACATTCTCCTCCAGCGGTCACAGTTTTATGAAATGTATTCTTTTCTCACTCAGGATTTATGATCCTCTGCCCTTAAACTCAATCATCCGTCTCTGGTTTTTATGACTCTTGCTGGAAAACAAGTTGCTGGATTTAATGCCTTTGTAGCTGTAAAATGTCACATGCGGCCCTGTGTTGTGGGTTTGCAGTGGTAATGAAAGCACGAGCAAGAAATGTTCACAAACTCGGTCCCCACTCTGCTGTCTGCCAGGCGTGTCAAGCGGATCAAAATAACCAAATGTGTTTGGGATGGAAAATGACCAGAAACATAACAGTTTTCATATTTTGGAGGCTAGATAATTGTGGGAGTCATTCTTGTGTTATCACTTCAACCCTCAGAGAGAAAGCTCTCAATAGGCTTCACAGCAGAAAGACACAGCCTGGCCAAGTGAAACATGGGAAGTAGTTGTCATCTTTTTTTTTTTTTTTCTTCATCATACCGATCTAATCTTCAAAGTGTTCCAGGCATAGAGGCTGGTTTTATAGAGTGTCTGCACTGGCCAGTGATTCATGGGGATTGTGATAGATCAGATATCAGAGACACAGACCTCCATGGTGCTGCATAGCCAGGACTGACACACTGCACAGTCACAGACACACACACACACACAGCTCCTGATTACTCGGACGCTGGCTTTTGTACGGCCTGACAAGCTGTTAGAGCCGCGTCCCGCACAAAGCCAGCCGAGCCCAGTATTTGTGACTTGGTAACAGGAACCTATTGACTTGCATTCCACACTTACTTGACTTCATGTGATGTGGCTTTTTGATCATATATCGCTACATTTCCCCCCACTTTAGCTGCATCAGTCACAAGCCTATCATATCCACGTTTCCCGCATTTACCAAAGCATTTACAGCGACCACGTATCTGTCATTACTCATATCTCTATTCCAGACTCTATTGGCGTAGAGTCGCTGCTGTTGGGTCAGGTGGGGGACAGAAAGCTTCTCGATTGTAATGGATTCACCATCGCTGAGGCTTGTTGGGCTCCGACACAAAGAGGTGTACTCTCACTCCCTTTTATCTATACAGCCAATCCTCCATTATCCCCTCACTCACATGCCTCGACAGCAGCCAGTTCAAAGGTCAGTCGGTATTACGCCATCCTCTTCTTCTAATCCACTGGCACGGCGTTGTGTGTGTGTGTGTTTGAGTGTACAGGTGTTGTTGCTGGTAGCCCTGTGCGACAGCTGTCACCGGCCCTGCCAGTTAGCCCCACAGGCTCGCTCTGCAGCCGAGGCAGAAACTCAAACCTCCCCATTCACAGTAAAGCGCAGCATGCTGAACATAACAGCGTTACATGGTCGGCTCTGCTGGGATCACCGGGCAGAAATATGAGCCACAGTTACACTTTGGATGTGTTTGCGTGTGTGCTTAGGAGCCTGAGAGCAGGAAGACGAGGTCATGTTTTCTATGGCTCAGTCTCCGCTGCTCTATGTTTCTATCCTGCAGACCATTTTAAGGAGATCTGCCCGGCTGGACACGGATACACCTACTCACGCTCTGATGTGCAGATATCTATGAGACAGCTGGGGCAAGACGATCTGCAGAGCACAGGCATCTCTTGGGAGGAGGAGAGCCCCACTTACCCTCAGCCTCCATTCTCTGAGCCAGAGGAGCCGTCGCTGCAGCTGCCCGGCGGGAGGCAGCATCCCAGCTACCCGCACACTCCACAAGTACCCCAGTACCCTGTGTACCCCGAGACTCCATATGTACCCCGATACGCCCACACTCCACCGCCACGGCAACCACAGCAGCCAGTCCATCCTCCCACAGACACCAAAGAGCCAGCCAGAGAGACACCCAGGCAGCCAGAAGGTGAGACTAAGAGGTTTGGCTCGGTTCCTCTCTGCTAAGTTAAGACTCTAAGGTTGATAAATGTTTATTGTGATTGGTAAAGGGGTGAATCTCTGTTCCTGCAGAGTGTTCAGTCTGCATTATGCACTCAGGCCTTGCAGTTCTCCAAACATGGCGTTCACTTGACCGCTTGGATATTTTTACCACAACTGAAGACGTAAACAATACAGCGCACATGAATGATTACACAATAGGAATTATCTGGAAGGGATGCAAAGGGTTTAGCATTTTATGAAGACCCAAACATCAACAGGATGTTTTGATCTTCATAAATAAATTCTTCAAACCACATTGGACGTATTTGAAGGCACGTTCATGTTTAACATCCAGCAGGATGAACGCTAATCCACCAAGGCCATACGTCTAAATCCTCTGGATTTTATGTGAATTTATCTTCCCCATTGAATGCTTTTAAGATACTTTGTTGGCATGGCTGCAAGCTTTTGATTTATATGGGGAGACACTTTGGTAAATATTTAGGGATTTTTGTCTTCATTATCAGAGATTTCTGTTTCCATGTCTGTGTTTGCATCTTTCTGTGGTCGCTAGTCTGCATCACTACAACACACAAGTCTGCAAATCTGCCATAAGCTTTGGTTTATTAGAAATAAAGCTGAAGTGAAGCGTCCCAGGTGAACAAAGTGTGTGTGTGGGTGTGTGTGTGTGTGGCTATACAGTGAGGGTAATTGTTAATGCAAACAAAATGTCAAGTCTCCCCACTGATGCACCTTCTTGTTTCTGTCTCTGTGCAGATGTGGAAATATTGAGTCCGGTAAGTTTCCCCTCCCTGCCGCCCACTTGGCACACGCTTTTGACATGTTTATCTTAGAACGATATGCTCTGGCTATCTCAGCTGGGGGTTTGTTATGATTACATAACTTATCCAGGCCACATTTTGGTCAATACAGACACTTAATTAGGCCTGAATATAACGACAAAAACAGAAATGTGCAGTGACCATGACTTAACCCAAGGAGTTTCTTTTTTTTTAACGAGGAGTATTTGCTTGTTTTCTAGCCAGCTGTTGTGACGGAATCACCGGTGAAATATCCAGGTACTCCACGGTTTCATTCACACTCCATAAACACTTTACTTTACATTTGCTACGCTTCTTCAGTGGATGCTTGTCTGATTATCCGACGCCTCTCGTGGCTTGACTTTCAGAATCCAAGGTCAATAGTGATTTGCTTTACTTTCATTTAGGCAGAGACTTGTAATCTGTTTTCTTTAAAATTGCCCCCGCACAGCAGTGGAAGTCTCAATCCTCATCTACTCCGCCCGGGTGCCAGTGAAAACACTGACAAAGTCTGCAGGTTGATTCCACTCCATGGGTCCGCTTGAATTACTTCTGTCGCCGTGCTGTTTTTAGCCTCGGAGAAAGACGTAGATCATCTTTATAAAGCTGCCACGCAACGGCAAGAGGCTCTGGCGAGTGACGGCCTGAGCGGTAGTCTTTGAGAAAACAAGTAGTATATGATTAGAGTGGCACAGAGGGAGAAGTCGGTCTGTTTGACAGTGTTGGTGGTTTTCTCTGTATGTACTCATTCCAGTCCTCCATTAACCCCCATCCCTAATTCTTCTTGACAGAGAGTTCTCCAGAATCCCCCATTGTCAAGCCCGAGCCAGATTCAAAGGACACGACCCCCGTATCCCCAGCCACTGGTAAGACATGCATTAACAGCTCTATGTATTAAACATTGGACATCTCCCAAATTAGTGGTTATGCATCACCGGCGCTTAACTGACAGGTGGAGCTGCACGGCTAACCACAGCCGACTCCCGCACAAGAGCAACGCCGTGCTCGGCCGCTCATTGTTTATGCTCTCTGTCAACTTCTGGCGTACAGCAGCACGTCTCTCACAAGACATTTCTTTAATGCTTACCAAAAATCCGAGCTGGGAAGAGGTTGTATTGTGCTTTGATTTGACCCCTTTTCTCTGAGCCAAGTTGGCTCCAGGCTGCAGTGCTGCACAGAGGGTGAGAGGGCAAGAACCCAGAAAGTGTGTGCCTCTTGGAGGAGGAAGCTGCCCCGACTGGAGAGAGGAAGACAGGAAGACAGGGGTTAAAGTGTGTTTGGGTGACAGACAGACACATAGCGAGGGAAAGAGGGATAGAGAAAGTTTGGAAGAGAGCTCTTAGCAGCAGAGACTTCACTGTAATCCTATAGAGGAGGTCACAGGGAGGTTTGCTGCTCTCAGCCAGACGCTGCAGCCCAGCTGAAGATCTGTTTTACCAGAGTTAGTTTGGATGGAAAAGGACAAGAACAACAGCGATGTCAGGCTCGGCTGTGCATGGCCGCTCGCCTGCGTCTCTCTGACCTCTCTGTAAGCTCTCCATAACACCTGTTAGAACACTAAAGCACTGTAAAACCTGTCCTCTCATCCAAGACCCCACCTATAAAACAGCATGAGGGTTCCCATGGAGAACAACATGTGTTGGCGGAATGCATCTTTTTTTTTTTGTAGATATTGTGTAACTGTAGCTTAGCTACCTCGTCCGTCTGTGTTCTGTGTCTTGTATTGACTTCACACATGTAATATGTCTTTGTCTTTCATTACATTTAGACAAGTGTGTCACCACGCCAACGATATGCGGCCATGGGAGATGTGTCCCGCTGCAGACGGGCTACACCTGCCGCTGTGACCCGGGATTCCAGCTCAGCGCGTTGCAGACCAGCTGCGTTGGTAAGCCACAGGAAAGGGAGTGAGGGAGTGAGACGGGGACGACGGAGGGAGTCTCAAAGAGAAAGAGAAGCAGAGGCCTCCGTCCCTCCGTCCCCTCATTATCTCAACGCGAGCACACCAAACATTACACGGGGCATAAGCCGGGAGAAGCGGAGCGTGCCAGAATGAAAGGGATCCGTTTGTTTATGTTGACGTGTTCTGTGATGCCTGACAACAGAGCGCGGGGGCTGTCCAAAGAGCTGCCACGATGCCGTGATGCCTTAGCTCACAGCGAAGGCACCGGCCAAAGCCTCCACTCCGCTCAGCTGGACTCAGAGCCATCGCTGAGGAATGTCTATACAGTAGAGCGGCTCCAGAGTCCAGCTTTGGAGAGACTGGAGCTCCTGGTGAAATGGAAATAGAACTGTAATGTAATGCCACACTGTAACACACTCTGTGCACCCTCTCTCTCTCAGATGTGAATGAATGTGAGGAGGACCTGTGTGGGGGGAAGGGCCACTGTTTGAACACCTTTGGCTCCTACTCTTGCCACTGCTTCAGCGGCTACAGCCAGGTGATCACCCAGAACAGGAAGTTCTGTCAAGGTGAGCCCAAGCGTGCATAATGGTTGGAGACACAGTGTTTCCATGGGATGTTCCTCCTCATCCTGCTGTCTGTGTTCCACCTCAGCGTTATAGAGCTGCGTGTTCTCGTCTGTCAGCGCCGCTCATTTAGAAATGATCCTGCAACCGTTAATGGTCACGGAGAACAACAGTCACTTTCTTTTCCCTTCTCCTGGGTTGGCAGACATTAACGAGTGCAGCATGGCCAACAAGTGCCAGAGTGGCAAATGTGTCAACACGGAAGGATCTTACACCTGCGAATGCAACAGCGGCTACGCCAAGTCCTTGAGGGGCGAATGTGAAGGTAACATACACTCACACACACATGCAACTCCTGTTTGTTAGTGTGGCGGCCTGCAGGAGAAACATTGTCACTTTTCTGCACAGGTAGAAAACATTTGTAGCTCGGGACAGATGGTGTGTGTGTGTGTGTGTGTGTGTGTGTGTGTGTGTGTGTGTGTGTGTGTGTGTGTGCGCCAAGCTTGATGTTTGTATTGAAAATGTCTCCCCGTGCAGACGTAGACGAGTGCAGAGATCACACTTCCTGTCCTGACGGCGTCTGCGTCAACACTCCGGGCTCCTTCCTGTGCCAAACCTGCAGTCCAGGATTCAAGACTGTCAATGAGCGATGTGTGGGTAAGAAGCCACCCGACACCGCCGCAACCCCACAGCCCTTCTGTGACTGTTGCTTGGAGCGAAGCTGGGTTTTGCCTCTGACAGCAAAGAAAGGGCTTCGCGTGGTATTGGGTAACATTTACGTAGACAAAACGGCTGCTCCCAGAATGCAACACGCTAAACCGAGGTGACCCGACCTGGCAGCGATCCGCGGCGTTAAGGACGTGCTGACAGCTCGTGATGCAGCGCAGTTCACCCAATCGCTCGCCTCCAATTAGAATCTCCGGCTTGTGGCTTTTTCCTCTCAAAGGGACGCTGTGACTGCGAATATGCATGAAAGTGATATGAAATCGTATTTTATGCCTCAGAGGACTTAATATCGGAGGTTTGGTGTCCAGCGTGGGCTACTGCTGCGCTCACGCCGCAGCCTGTAACCACAGCGACGATGGGGCTGCTGCATAGGAAGAAACCATCCCTCCGCCCTGAGGATTCACTGTTTCCATGCCTGATAGGTCCATTACCCCGCTTCCCTCTCATATCCACTGTATTGTTCAAACACATTTAGCATGTTATTGCTGATCTTTTCATATCTCTGGCCCCTGGAAAAGATTGTTTATAATACTTCAATTTGGGAGAGTCCAAATATTGTCCCTCGGCCACAGCCTAGAACAAACAGCGTATTATTGTTGGATCCCTCTGGCCGCTGTACTGTCGGGGCCCAGCGGAGGCCGGCGAGGCTTCGTTACCGCTGCCGGGCCGGGGGCGAGCGGGCCGAGATGTATGAGGGGGGGTCACAGGGTCAATTCCCCCGCCGTGATGAGGTCGCGGCAGGCAAACAAACTCTCTCACTTATGGTGTTTTCTGTGGCTCGCCGTTCACTGCAGATTATTGGATTTGAAACACAAACTATATTTGGTTTGTAATGTGTTTGCGTTTACATGCTTTGCGAGCCCCCGACCCCCTCGCCAGTGGCCCCTGTTACGCAACAGCCCCACTGTTGTTACCACATCCCCTCAACAGACCCCTCAGACCCCTCAGACCCCTTTAATTTGTTTGGAAACCTAATCTCCCGGTGAGAGCATTGGAGAAACATTGATCCGGCGCAGTGACAGAGTGAATCGACGATGGAAAATACGGTAATCAACTTTGCATGGAGCGGTTGTTGCTTCCGAGCCGTCCTCTCTAATCCGTCTCTCGCTGAGCCCGATGACTGATGGGGGTAAATCATTTGCAGCGTGTGACTTCATTCGCAGGATTTCCTCGCTTCCAAAGCAAACACTCACTTACAGCCACTTTCTGTTTGTCAGCCTGCTAATATTATTCATTTGGCGTAATTCTGGTTGTATAAATAGCCGCTGAGAGGAAGCCTGTAAATGAGGGGGAACACTGGAGGTAAATATTTTGCGCCGGAACATCCACTCAGACATTCCTAATAGGCCTGCAGCACGTGGAAGCAGGGAGCTGTGAGTGAGGCTGCAGGGTTCCAACATTCGCCGCAGTCAATTGATGTTAGCACAGTAGTTTGGGCCCCCCGATTGGCTTGGATTGCGGATCAGGCTAATTGCTTGAGTGGTTAAGGAAACAGCTTGGTTCCCTCGTCAAAGGCTTATCTCCCAGGCTCGAGAGGAAGCAAAGCTTTGGCCGCACTGACAGACGTCTGGCAGCGCCCGCGGCAACGCAAACACAAGCCGGGCGGCGACTCGCTCCCGGTGTTTGCGTTGTCTCGGCGTGATACACACTTTTCCATCCTCTCCATCTTCCCCTCCTTCTCTCTCTCTCTCTCTCTCTCTCTACCTACATCTTCAGCTAACCTTTAGATAATTGCCCTCATTAACACTTGGACGTGTTCTGCTGTAAAACAATGGTTCCGCATGACGTTTTACGCAAACACACCTCATTTCTTCCATGCTGTGAGGTGGAAAAGACAACCGCTGCCACAACCAGTAAAACCGCACGAATACGGTTGTGGTGCCGTGCGCTGATGTCATCTCAGGGCTGCTGATGGTGTAACTGTTTCCCTCACGTTTAAGTGCTTCACTTAAGCCCGAACAGCGAGGTTTTGATGAAACATTTTTCTTGGATGGGCCTAAAATTCGGGATGATAAAAAAGGGATTTCCAGATTCTTTGAAATAAAGCTCGTAAGCCTGTGAGCAAACAGGAACATGGCAAATTAAACTTTACCCGCCTCCCTGTGGGCATGATCAGTACGGAGCTGCAGTTCGACTAAAACAACAATAAATAAAGGTCGGATTAGCGCAGAAAATGAGGTGAAAGCGCGAAACAGCTAAAGGAACTGTTTTGTGGTGAAGAATCTAATTTGTCTTTATTGAGTGTGAAGCCGTTATGGTACAAGAACCTCTTTTCAGTCTCAGTTGTCGTTGCTGAATCCAGACGAGCCGAACGAGCGACTGTATTACAAGTGACCCCGACCCGACTGCTGTAATGACCTCATTTGATCAAACAATATGTGGACCGTATAAAAGGAATGTCCAGGCTTAACTGGGTAATATACTCACATTTAATATAGGTTGGTGTTTTCCTGTCTCTGCTCTGGTATTTCCTGTTGCAGAGCCTCCATTTAAATCTTAATTTCAAAACCATAATCAGGTTATGTAAGAGTGGAAAGCTTCATTCATGTCTCCTTCATGCTGCGTCCTCTCTTGACCTCTTCTGTCCCCAGATGTGAACGAGTGTCTGAACCAGACGGCGTGCGGCCACGGAAGGTGTGTGAATACGGACGGCTCCTATAGGTGCAACTGTTTCCAAGGATACAAACTCTCAACTGCTGGCGTTTGCCAAGGTAACCCGTCAGTCAAAAGTTCAATCGGACATTATTAACGCTCTATATAAAGGTCAGCAGCTCTGTAATCGTTCACAGAGCGGCTTTAACAGAACGGCTACAAAGACGGAGCGGTAGTCTTTATTTCCCTCTGTATCTTCCCTCCAGATGTGGACGAGTGCGTCCTCCCAGGAGTCTGTATCAACGGACGCTGTGTCAATCTGGACGGCACCCACAAGTGCACCTGTAACCATGGCTACCAAGCCGCATCAGACAGCAAAGCCTGCAAAGGTCTGCAAAGGATTATCTCAGGCTGTAGGGTAAAACTCAGGGCCGCCTGCTTCTCTGGGCTGAGGCGTAATGTCTGCAAATTGTTTCTTTCTGTTTTTTTTGCTAGACGTCAACGAGTGCGCGACCGCTAACGCGTGCCCCGAGGGAATTTGCATCAACACAGAAGGTTCCTACACTTGCCAGAAGTGCAGGCCCGGGTTTGGACCGTCTGCTGATGGACTGAGATGTGAAGGTATGAAGGCTGCCGTGTAATGAGCCGCGCTGCACCCACGCTTTGATGATGTCTGCGTCCATTTGCGGTGACTTTGTTCTCTCTTTGTGATTCCAGATCTGGACGAGTGCGCCCAGGGCGATTTGTGTTTCGGAGGAGTGTGTGCCAACACGGAGGGATCGTACACCTGCACCAGGTGTAAAGCCGGCTATAGAGTGTCTGAAGACAGGCAGAGGTGTGAAGGTAAATGATGGAGCTGATCTCATTCACGTTTACACTCAAACCCATTAGTGCTGTAAAGAATGTTGACTACTTCTGGGCAAAGTGCCAAGTCAGCATAGTTACGCTCTGGCTTTGATACTCCCTGATTAATGTTGCTGATGTACTTCCCTCCATGACTTATTCAAGGCTTATAAGAGGTCTAAATGTGTGGGTGTGTGTATGTGTGTGTGTGCGCGCGTGTGTGTGTTGTTCTCCAGATATTGATGAGTGCCAGTCCCTTGCTACCTGTGCCAATGGGATCTGTCTGAACTCAGAGGGCTCGTACACCTGTGAGAGCTGCCCCACAGGCTACACAGTCTCATATGACGGAGAGCTCTGTGAAGGTGGGTGAACTCAACACCGCCCGCCTTAATGGAACACCTGCGTTACTCCATACGCACGCTTAAGCCCTCTTTACAGCCAGCGCCGTTGTGATTACAGCCATTTGCGGTATTAGATCTTTTATGTGGACTGTGGTGTGTAACGGTGTCGCTCCTTTCATGTGCAGATATTGACGAGTGCTCGCTGCCCACGACGTGCCCTCAGGGAACATGTACCAACACAGAGGGATCCTTCACATGTGTCTCCTGTCAGCCTGGATTCAGAGTCTCAGAGGATGGACAACAGTGTGACGGTAAAAAGGCTTTTGTGTGTGTGTGTGTGTGTAGGAATGTGCGAGTGTGAAAATCTGTGATTCATTGTTCCCAGGTGTGTGAAGCCCTTTTATTTGGAATGAACGTGCCAGATCACGTCCTTACACACAAAAGAGTCACCCGATGTGTTTACAAGCACACACACACACACAACAGGGTTTAGATGAGTAACCTGGTTAAGTCACAGGGATTCGGTCGGTAACCTGGTTTCTGCCTTGGCCGAGAGGATCTGAACTCGTTTCAACTAAAGGTTCTTCTCTGTATCCGTTGTTGTAAGTTGCTCCAGCAATGTTGGACTCTTAAAGACCTAAACAGGAACCTGGTTAAGCGTATCTGTGGTCAGGAAACGCGGTCACTCCAGGAGAACTCTGCGTGCACGAACTTGATACCTCAAAGTCCCTTCGATCCAAGAGAGGGGAATAACTGAGGCATGACTGAGGAGCACGTACAGTAAACACACTGACTGACGAGCGAGCGAATGGAGAGAGTGTGAGTTGTTTTCCACGTTCTCCAGCTGGTTCCCGGTTGTGTGTAAACAGCATCAGGTGTGACGGCTTGGACGCGAAAGCACCTTCCTCTGAGCTCCAAACATCCCGAAATACTCCTCGCAGACATCACATCATAGCTGGACCCCGCTCAGTCCATCCTCGCTCAACACAATGAGACACCCGCCGTCCAAATAGACCGCGATGATGTCAGGCCCACGTCCTGCCGATAGCTCAACTAGAACTAGAAGAACAGACGAGAAGAGAAGGCGTCGACATTCATAATTCGCCCCGCACCATTACTGATTACCGATCTCTCTGATGACGACTGGCCGGCTCTATTCATTTGAAGCCAGAGATGATAATCTGCCTTCTGATGTGTCCGTGTGTCCAGATGTGGACGAGTGCCTGGTGGCGAACGTGTGCCCGGGCCAGCTGTGCATGAATACCCAAGGAGCCTACGCCTGCAGGGGCTGCGGAGACGGCATGCGGCTATCAGACGGCGGCCACAGCTGCGAGGGTAAGTGTCCAACTGTCCACCGTACCGAGCCGTCATCATGGTCAACACTGGCTCGGGACAGGCAGTGAGAACAGAATGCAAAGTGACTCCGAACATGATTACACCAGATCTGTACAGGCCCGGCTAATTTGCGGTGACATGATTTATGAGATCAATGCAATGAAGCGGCTCTCTTTGACGAATCCGGGGAGGTTAGATCTGTCATGACTTCATGGG